>NC_046291.1:73730625-74098750 GCF_004115265.2 Rhinolophus ferrumequinum
ATTTAGGCCCTTTCATGATTTGAAGCAAAACAACAAGAGGTTTGACTTCCTCCAAGACCAACTTAGGGTCACTGTTTGTTTTCCTTTACATGGGACTCCAGCCTTCCTTAATGTCCAATTTGCTTTCAATCAGTAGGTATTTGAACTACAGGACAAGTCCAGCCAAAATAAGCCACCCTTTTGCCAGTTCCGAAATTGCCTTTCCTCCTACTCTCTCTGGGTTTCCTCTTATAACTTTACCTGTCACTTCGTTCCATGGATCTTGCCTGGGCCCTCTGAGGGACAGTAAACTTGAGGGAATTATAACTCATTTTCAACAAAGTGGCAGAATCCCTGTTCCTAGAGAGTGGGCAAGTGTTGGCAGAAAAGCAAAAAATGAACACAAGAAGGAACAGCCTTTTCTTACACTGTCCTTGTACATAATGGCTTTTGCTGATTCTGAAAACCTGGGTCACTAAGAAAATGACAATCCTTTGCCAATTCCCATGGATATAAACATAAAAATAAATAAATAAATAAATGTGTGTGTGTTTGTGTGTGTTTTCAAGTATAAATGCATATAATAAAGAGAAGGTCAAATTCATAGTCTAAAAAAAATCATTTGACATGGTAGTTACTGCCTAAAGCTGTAGAAAGTGCACCTACCATTTAAGGAAGCACTGCTCTCTGACCTTCCTTTCATTCCATTCTCTAGGTAATATGTCCAGATTTATCCACATTCTGATTCATCGCCAAAACTCAAGTCCTTCACTTTTTCTTTTCTGAACACAAACTTTAATAGAAAGGAAATGCTACACATGCAATCTATTAAATAGCACAGAAGACATTTAACTCACTTGCATTTAAGCATCTAACTGAATGTACCTTGGTTTTCCTTTCTGATTTCTGCCCCTCCCCCCCACCCCCCGCATCCCTTTCATTTACCAGGAACCCAAATCACCCATGGCAATCATGAACTACAGCTTTTAAGAGTGAGAAACCTTCCCTAAAGATGCATCCAAAAATGATTTTTTTCTCATATCAAGAGCCCTTTAAAATTCTTTTTTAAAATAACACTTTGAAAAAATAACATCTGTTTAAGTCCTTTTATCATGATTTAAACACATTTTCAGTTATCACATATTTTCTTTTCTTTTTTTTTTTTTTAAGTTCTTTTTATACCTGTTACCATGGACACAATGTTGCTTGCCTCAAGAGTCTAATTAAAATGGTTACTTGCTCAGCCAGGGAATAAGAGATTAATCACGTGTTGGGGGAGTGGCTTCAAAATCTGAGGAAACAATTGTTTAGGGCCTCTTGATAGAAATGCTTCTCCTCTGTCAAAACCCTCTTTCCATTTTATAAGTAGAGTTTTCACCAATAAATCCCTAAAAAGACCCAACATATACTGTTTAGAAGCTATAGTTTCCAGATTTTAATCTTATATGCCTCTGGTCTTTGGGCAGGTTTCCATAGGTTATAAAGCAAGGATCTGATATCCGTACATCTGAGTGTGTGTGTAGGGGGTGGGGGAATAAATCCTTTTCTTGCTAACTTACTGAATATGTAACATTTGGTCCAACGTAGATTAAAAAATATATATTGCTGAAGAAATTTCCTAAATTTCAATCTATCTTCCAATAAAACTGCCCTCCATCTGTTTTTATATAGTTGATTCTCTCATTTTGGACCATATGTCTTTGTTGTTGTTTTTGTTAAGAGAAAAGTCAAATACTTTTAAATAGTCAAAACCTTTGTTTAAATTTAATTGTGATAATGGGTTTGTTTAACACATCATCAAACAAGTATTTTAAAACTGGATAAATCAGAATTTTTTTTTCCTTCTTCTATAACAGTGCTTCAACATCATTGACAATGTTGACTGCCAGAGTAGAGGGAAATAATGCAGAAAACTATCGTGTTTGTCCAGCAAGGATATAAATCCAGTATTAAAATGTCCAGGGCTAGAGAAAGTTAGTCTAATCTGTATATGGTCAAGCATATTATTAGAGAGAGTTGAAAGGTCTTCAGAAAATTATTTACTATGAGCTCTCATCTCTTGAAATCTGTCATGAGCTTTACCTGATAAGATATTTTGATTATTCTGCATTGTTTTGTCATTAAATTAAGTGCACAGAAATAAGAGATCTATTTCACAGCAGTACCAAGTCGTGGGAAATCGGTGCAGAGCCATCAGGAAGTTGACCAGATGGTGTGACAGGAAGTCAGAATTTGAGGGTAATCTCTGGTGCTAATAAACTCTAAGGCAATTCCCTGAAGCATTATTTACTTTGTAAAACAAAAAGGGTGGGCCCATATTCTCTAAGTTTTCTTCCACCTCCAACATTGTGTGATAGTTTGATTTTCCACTACTATCCAAATCCTATCTCTCAAACTGCCAATGACTTAGGCCGGCAATTAAGTATCATATTTTCCTGAACCATAATCTTACTTATAAGTTTGGGGAATTAGTTACTGAGAATTCAGAAGGGAATTTTCTGATCAACAAAGCAGAATCTCCATGAATCTTATGGAGAACTATGAGATTTCACAAAACTTGTTTGATTATGGTAGATGGTTTTGGGTTCTAACTCCAAACCTCTGAATGTCCAATTCCTTTGTCATTAAGATAACTTACACAGAAAATGTTGAAGCCGTTTGTAACTAAGGCTTTTGGACTTGAGGACAAAAACAAAAACAAACAAGCAAAACACTTCAATAGTCTATGATTGCCAATTACATTCTATAAAATTTTACTTGATAAATACTATTTGTTTAATTTAGGGTAAGTTAACTCATTCATATTTACCACCAAAACTAGTAGTTTTTCATTAAAACAGAGTACCTATATTTTTCAACTCATCCTTAAAGCTGCTGAAAACAAGAAACTTACTAATCTATTATGTTTTCCTCAAACAGCAAAACCACAGTTTTTGCATTGAGCTACAGGAAGAAAAAAGGGACAAAAAAAAAAAAAAAAGGAAAAATGAAATTTGCCTCTCATTTAACCCCTAAGTTGTTTCTCCTTTGACCGTTTTGCTAACGATTTTATCAAGCAATATACCATCCGCTGAGTGAATAATTCTTGGTCTCTCCCATAGTTTAGAACCCACAGAGGAGGGAGAAATCTTTGCAAGGATGCCAAATGACTCTGACTTGTTCAAGGGACAAAAAGAAGCAACTATTTCCAGAAAAATCAAGTTTGACCTTAATCCTGGTACTTTGAGAATCAATTTTAAAATATGAACAGAAATTCAATTCACTTTTATCTAACCCTATTCTTTCATGATTGGGAAGGACTAAGGAAACGTAACACATGGCCTATACTATCTTTGTTATGTTAAATATATGTTCTTATTTAATTCATCATTTTGGAATGTTTAAGAAAAATTCAAATTTTTGAAAATTAAATTTAATATAATTCCAAGACAAGAGACCACAGCAAATATAAAAGGTGCTATGACGCACACAAGGATACTCTCAGTCTAAATAGTATTTCTCACTGAAGGAATATTTACTAAGCTTTCTCTATGTGCTGTGCACTCTTCTAGGTGGTATAAGATACAGTAAGGAACAACACAGACAAGGATCATTCTCCTATGCAACTTGTATTCTGAGAGACATAGATGATACACAAACAAGGAATTTCAAAAGAATATTTGTGGAAAAAAGGTAAAAATAATTTGGACAAAGATCTATTTCTTTAGACTGAAAGTTTGTAAAGGTGGTATTTTAAACTGGAAAGGAAATGATAAAGAGAAACAAAGCCTGTGAAAATTTAGAGGGAGAATTCCCAGAAAAAAAGGGTTTTGAAGGCCATGGTAAGGAGTTTGGATTTCTCTCTTTGTAGGGGGAAGCTGCTGGAGGATTTTAGGCAGAAGACTGTCATATATGATCATATTTTTACTAAGTAATTCCTGCTTCGCAGTCAGATCTCAGTCCCAAATATCACTTTCTTTAGGGAGCCTTCCTTCATCAACCAGGATAGTCTGTTAGATTTTGAAGTTAGAAACTTTGCCTGTTCTTTTTCATCTTGTATATCTCTAGTCCTAGCACAACGTCCTCAGTAAGGATCTGTTGAGTGTATGCATGAATACATGAACTATAAATTAATAAATTAATGAAAGTTTAAATGAAAGAATTGAGGAATTTAGAATTTTAGAAATGATAGATATCGACTACTTCACAGACATTGGAAAAGACAAAGAAATTTAGGTAAACCAATTCCTTCTTTCCTAACCCACCTGAATTGGCATGAGGAAGGATAGTCTCAGAGTGAAAAACAAATCATCCCTGGTCTGGAACCAAGGATATCGATGTAGATGGCATTAATATTCTGATGTTTTTCTTTTTGTTCTTTGTTTGATGATTAGATTCATCAGGCAGTAATTTTCATAGAACATATATTTAGCTACAAACTCAGTGTGTCCATATCTGTCTGGAGTAACTCTACTCTTTGCTTGTTATCACAGATCATCCTAATATTTGATGATAATAGATCTAAGAAAAATGCAACAACACATTACACATGCTTTGCTTTCTTCATAATTGGTGAGTCTATATCCTCTTAGAGCAGGTCTACTGATTTAGTGGACAAAGAATTTGTTCTGAGTTCCACTCTTGTAACTAGAAAAGAAAAAAAAAAAAGATTTAGCCAGACTAAAATATAGAATCAAATGGCCCTAGAATAATAAGGAACACTGTAAGAACCAGAATGCATGGCCGAAGCAAAAAGGGGGACACAGAAGGTAGATTGGGATGAGACAGATGTGAGATCATGGGGAAGTATCGTAGACAACATAAAAGATTTGATCTGTGTCCTAGAAACAATGGAATATCACAGAGGAGGTGAATAAAAGAGGTAATGACATTGTCGAGTTTTATTTTGAAAATAAAACTCTGTTTTCCTTATGAGAATGATGAAAATATAACAATAGGTGGTTATCCAGTGGCCTAGGTAAGAGATGGTTGTACTTTGGCTAGGGAAGAAGCAGTGATGAAAGAGAAAAGTAAACACAATAAAGAAATATGTAGAAGGTAAAAGCTACTGGTCTTAGTAACATGTTGGGTGGTAGTGAGGGTAATAATAAGAATGACTATTAGATTTCTTCTGAGTCATATTAGATAGTAGTGCCATTCAGTATGATAAGGACACTGGGAGAAAAAAAAAAAACAAGCGTGATGAGGAAGGTCATGGTTTGGTTTCTAACATTATAAAATCAAGTTCCTCCTGGAATGCAACTGGAAATTAAAATAGGCAATTAGAGATAGGGGTCTATAACTCCTAAGCGAGTTCTAGAGATACACACTTGAGAGACATTATCTTATGGATAATGACTGGTATATGTTGTACTAATTATATTTCCCAGAAAGAAAGAATATATTGGGAAGAGCGTCTGGTTCTAAGCCTTGAACCCAGAAATAATGCGATAAGACTGCAAAGGAGACAAAGGAAAGTGTGGTATCATAAAACTAAGGGGAGAGAATGAACCACTTTAAGTATAGTTTGCAAATTTTATTCATCTTTCCAATACATTTACATATTAAGCATGGTAATATAATACTTCTATGGTGCTGGATATTTAGAGAAAAGTGAAACACAGTCTGTGATAACACAACTTCAATAAAAATTTAACCAGTTCTCTTAAGAGAATCAAGTTTGAAAACAGGAAAGTTGACATCAACTTAATCAAATTAAAATACTCATTATATGTACTATTCTCAGATATGCTTTATTTCACAGGATTTCTTTATTTTTATGAGAAGCCATTATTTGACCAGTAAAGAGAAGACTGAATGTAGCTTAAGAAAACATACTACTTTGACCTTTTCGATATTCTATATTTCGATTGGTTGGATTGGGCAAGACTGTAAACACTATGAACTTGACTAATCAGCCAATCAAATTATAGTGTTGTAAAGGTCAAAGCAATACAATATGCTACTATAATTAGCATAACATATGTGCAGCATTACAAGTTCAATATTTCATCTGTCACACAGGGATGAAGAACATAAAAAGACATAACATGAATGCATTCTCTTGACAAAAGAAGCAGAAAACCATTCTTAAGATTTCCAAGATTACTATGGAAGTTTTAAAAAGAAACATGTTAGATGAAGGGATTTCAAGACAAGAGATAGGTAGTAGGAAGTTCATAGAGAAGTTCCAAGTAAGTGGTAGAGAGATAAGATATAAATGGTCTGAAAGTCAAGAGATATGGATTTTATACCCCCTTCTACCACTAACTAGTTGCAAGACTTTCAAAAGTTACTGGATTTCTTTGCACTCATATTCTTATCCTTTGAAGGAATAGATACATTTATAATTATTGATTGCAATAATACTAGGTGACAGGATCTTTTAAAGTATACAACAGTGAATATAAAGTTATACCCACCTTCAAATTACGTACAATCTTATAAGACAAATATATAAGGGATATAAGACAAATAACAACTAGTTAGGTTAGTTTAGGTAGTGATATAAGGAGCATCTTAACATAGACCTGCATGCAGTCTGTCATTGTTCTTTGTCTCTGCCCTTGTGGAAAGATCTACATTTACACATAAGACATAGAGTATCAGTACAATTCCCATAAATCTTATTGTTGTGAACCCTTAAACTCTAAGTCAGAGAAATAGTTCAAGATTCAACAATGAGGCAATAGTATGTTCTACATATTGATGCTACAAATAACATGATTCACATTAAGAACCTCTAAAATCAGCCCATAAAACATGCCTCACATTACAGGGAAAATGTATATGCTACTATTCCAATTCCACTTCCGTTGACATTTTCTAGTCAGAATGTGATCTGTTGTGATTTTTCTCCCCTTTAAATGCTACTATTGATGTTGAAATAAACATTCATTAAAATGTTGAGAGAGTAGGGAATGGCAGTGGACCCAGTATGATTTTTAAAAACCTGTACTTTCTAGATCAATCATAGAAATATTAAAGACAATAAAACAAAAATAAGTTGCAACATAGTTAAGTTATGAGAATGCTAAGTGAGTGTTCAGAGGAATAATACATTTTCTTTGACAAGTAACTTAACTTCGTAAACTCATAATTTCACAGCCAAATCAAGAACAAAAGTATCGAGCAATAAAGGAGAGAATCCAATTAGCTATCTTTGATCAATCAATATTATAGGAAAAGGATGTTTAAAATTAAACAACTATTCCCAACTGCTGAAAATTACTATCTGGTGGATACTAAATACTTTACACACGTTTAATATACAAAATGGGTTTCCAAGAGTATATTCAGAATCTCTTTGTTTTTTTCATCTCGTATTAACTACTTTAAATATGTATTATACGTGGATAAGCAAATATGATCCTTTTAAAGTTTGTGGTTAATTATTTCTCTTTCTATATCAAATCTGCACCTAGGGAATAATTTTGGTATCTCTATCTTCAAAATTTCAATAATTTCTTTCAACAATTATAGCAACTGTCCAGAATTTCTAAAATATAAGAAGGAAAACCATTCACACAGATGAAGTTCCCCTATAGTAAGATAAGATATATAGGTATATATAGAAATGTATTTTTAAAAAGATAGAAAATAATCTCCAGGAAATGCATTTTTAAAAATTGCTTGGGATGGAGGCTTTTTTTTCTCTTTTTTTTCTTTTTTTTTTTCTTTTGATATAAGGAAAGGTATGGAACCACAAAATTAATTCATCCAGTTAATAAAGAATCAGAGTAACCAGTGTAAAGTTAACCGATATATTAAATACTTTTCCAAAATATAAAAGGCCTCTGATATGATTCACAAGAACAATTATTTTATTTTACAGATGAATACACTGAAGTGGGTAAAGGCTATGTGACTTGTTCAAAGTCACACATCTGATTAGTTGCAGAGCTCAAAATATGCCCCAAACTTCCCATGTTACTCAAGGTAAAACCAGAGTCCTTACAGTGGTCTCCAAAGCAATGTTAGCCAAGGTCCAGGTAGAAGTTGATGGTACACACAGGATTTAATGGAAGAGAGTATAATAAAAGGATCATTGACAGAGGCATAAGTAGGGTTAAGGGGTCCAACGATGGCGGTACAACATCCAGGGAATAGCAATAATGAGAAGACATTACTACTCCCAAATTGAAGGGGAAATAGGAATGAAACATGAAGTGTCTGTACTCCTTGGCTTGTGGCACCCTTTCTGCATCTTCAAAGGAAGAAACTTTGCATCTCTGTGACCCTTCTCTCACTGAGAACTGCCAGGAAAGGTTGTTTGCTTTTAAGGACTCATGTAATTAGATAGTGCCTATTGTGATAATCCAGGATTACCTCCAATTTCAAGATTTATAAACCTTAACCATGTCTGTTATCTTGCTTTTTTCATGAAAGGCAGCCTATTTACAGTTTCTGGGGTTTAGGGCATGGACCTCTTTGGAGGACTACTATGATGCCTACCACGACTTTAGAGAACACATTTCATTGCAGTTGTCATAATTTGCTACAAATTTCTCTGCAAACATTGTGTCTCTTTTTCTTTTATAGCCAAACTTCTGAAAAAGAATTTCTATATTCACAATCTTCATTTCTCTCCAATGTACTTCTAAAATCAAAGCCATTCAGACTATCATCTCCCCACTCCCCTGAAATAGAGTCTTAGAACGTTACCAAGATCTCCTCGTTGATAAAAGGGACATCTTTTTATCTCTTATACAAGAACATTCGATATTATTAATTCTCCTTGCTTAAAATGTCCACTTCTCTTGACTTTTCTGATTTTTCTATTATCTTTCTTTCAGTTCCATCTTCAGTTCCAGTCTTCATTAAAGATGTTGATTCTTCTATCTACCCTTTAAATATTTTCACTTTTCTGTTGCTCTCTTAGGTCCCCTTGCATGATGTGACATATTTCCCAATCTTCATGTACAAAAATGCACACTTTAATTTTCTGCTTGAGACCCACCTACCCACTCAGCTGTCTGTTCCATTTCACGCCTGTGAAGTCTTCCTCCACTCCCGTTGTCCATTCCAGAATGCCCTTGGGACTAATAGCCACTGAATACTTTTGTAGTGTAAGCTTTTTATACAAATAATCTCATTTAATATTCTTAACAATCTTATGCAGTAGGTACTTTTAGTATCCTTGTTTTACAGCTGAAGAAATTGAGATCCAGCAGAATTAATTAATTTCCTTCCTTAAGGTCAAGTAGCTAAGGGATGATCTGGTCAAGAGGAAATAAACACATTGTTCCCAAAGAAAGGGGAAATAATGTGTTGTTTGTCAAACCACATATAAAGCAGTTTTGTTTTGTTCTTTTTTCTTTGAGTTCCAGGAAAGAAGAGGACTCACGTGGAAAACCTTAACCATTCCCATATTTGTTCCTTAGTTAATGTTCTGTCTCTAGGAACGCAGTACAGGTAAAGGGAAATATAGTTACTAATTATGGTTCCCTCTTCAGTTTAGTCAGTAACCCAAAAATATGGATTGAATTGAATGCACATTCTGTAAAGAACATTGTGACTTTAACCTGCCTTCAGGTATGGCTTTGGTAGTAGAAGCCACAACCTGAGTTCTAAATAAACATAAAATAATGCTTTGTGCCGTTTTTCCCACCTGCCATGGAATATGGAGATTGAAACCTTTGGGTAATCATGTGGAATAGAAGCACCTGCCCACACACCCTGAGCAGTAGCCCTGCACAGCAGGTGTCTCTACCTTCTGGGCACTACCTGCTCTCTTACTTGCTCTGTTTCTCTCTCCCTCTCTGTTTCATCCTCTCATTTATTTTTCCTCATTTCCTCTCTCTCTGTATCCCATTCTTTCTCTTTTTTCTCCCATTACCCCTCTCCTTTCCTCTTTTTCTCTTCATCTGTAAGAAGACTTTCAGTTTCATTTCACATTCACAGTGCATCTTACATGCTCTAATCTGGTTCATACAGTAGTAGCATAACTCCATAGAAAGCCTGCAGGATAATAAAAGGACCAAGTAACCCTGGAAGCTGCACTGTCTGGGGGCTGGTGAGCCAACTTGATAACCTAACTTAAATTTAACATTTAAAAAATATGTGCTCCTCCTCGGGAAAACATATCCCATTTCTACTAGGGTGTTTTACTATTCTTTGTTTAGGTGTTAGTGGGTTTAATGCTTCTTACCTATTCTGGATAGCATGGAAATCCAAAGATAATAAAAAGAATTGAAAACACACATTGCACAGTTAAAATGCATGTCTATGGCTATGCTCTTTTCACAGAGGCATTTGAAGAATGATATTCAAACTGTACTTGTTATTTGACCCTGATCTTTATAATTATGGAAGCCATCTCCCAAAGCAGTAATCTCCAAATTCTATCATATTTAAATTTTGCCTTAGCCCCTTTCTCTCTCAGAAAGCAACTTCTTTGTTATTAACTTGTTTAATGTCTGTCTTCTCCATCTTTAAAGGAAGCTCCATGAAAGCAGACAAATTGTCATATTTCCTCTTACATCCTTGGCTTGTAACACAGTACCTAGCCTCTGGTAGAGACCCTTCAAGACTCAACCTGAAAGCTTCTGTCAGGAAACTGAATTTGATGGATGTTTGCCATCACCCAATTGAGGTATTTATGAGTGAATAAAGTGAACGGGAATGAGGAAATGGGAACAACTTACTCAGAGTTTTGAAAATTCATCATGAAAACATGACCCATTCAATAGATGTCAAAACAAAAAATGCTGATTACATATTTCCTAATGTACAACATTTTAGGATATAAGAAACTTTAAAAACAGCACATTTCTTTCATATGCCTAAAAGTGACTGGGTTTGCCACAGAAAGAAAGAAAATAAAAGTTATTCATTTGTATATTTTTTTGAATATACAAAATTGTAATTTTATTTCTTCATTCTTCTATATGCAAAAATAGTTCTTATCATGTGTAAATTACCATAATAAACTGGGAGATGACACATAATTTCACCCTTCAGAGGGTGTGATATTTTGGAAACTATTGACTTCCTGTACTTCTAGAGGCCCAAAGAATTAATATGATCCCAAAGACCTTTCTTAGGCTCCTATCCACTTCTTTCACTTCATTTCACTTTCGTCAGTTTTTTAAACTCCAGATATTCTTAATCATCATAGAATGCATTCCTGTGCTCCAGACAGAATACTCTTAATCTTTGTTAATTAATTGTTGTCAGTTCTTTAGATCTAAAATACTCGTAAACGATGGAGGAAAACTTCACTTGTCCTCCCTTACCAGGTTAAATATTTTATGATATGCTCTCACTAGTCTATGCAAATTCTTATTCTCAGCACAATAGCTCCTTTACTTTTAGTTCTGTGATAATTTAATTTATGTCTGTCTCCACAGTTAGCTGAAAGCCTCAAGTGGACACAGAGAGTACCAGAAAATATTTGTTGAAAGAATGTGTAAATGCAAAACCAACAGGAGATTATATATATATATATATATATATATATATATATATATATATATATATATATATATATCTCCTAACTGTAGATCTATTAAATGCTATTGGGTTTTAAATTCTATATTTTAGTCCATTTAACAGCAATAATTCAAAGTCAAAACAACAAAACAAAAACTGAGAATAGTTATTTTATGATAGACACTTCACATTATGTTAACATTCAGAGAGCAGATTATATTTCAAGTTAGTCATGAGTGTTTGATGGCATACAAATATGGCAATGACCTATTTCGTATGTCTGTTATTTAGTTTATCTCTTTTTTTCCCCCTAAATCCGGCATATTTTTCCCCTCAACCTCATGCTAATACCTAAAGATCAGAAATAGGAGAAATAAATAATGAGGCATAATTCTGTTCTAATATTCATCTGAAGCCCTGAATTCATCCATCCATTCATTCATTCATTCATTTATCCACTAACAGATTCAAAAATCAAATATTTAGCACTTAGAATCCAAGATACCGTTATGGGTAACAAGAATGTTTGATATACTAAATAAGTAAAAAAAAAAAAATCCCTGTTCTCCCTCAATCTTTGATTTAATTTAGAACTTAAGATAATACAATAAACAGCTGCAACAAAGGCCCATGTGATAAGAGTCATGCTAGTTGCTTAAACTAAGCATGATGGAATTTCGGAAGAATGGTACATTGCTTGTAGGGGTTATGGTGAAAGGGAAGATGTCAAGAAGGTAGCATTTATATTGTACATTAAAGAACTGGAGAGATTTTGTTAATTTTTAAAAATTCAGTAAGAGTGAATGACATTAATACCGGTGAGGTGTTCAGCGGTCTCAATGGGGAGCGTTTACACCATTGAGGGGTTACACACCAGTTTAACTAGTCTGTAAGGATCCAGTGTAGAGTAGTGGGAGGTCGGGCTGGAGAGCAAAATTGAACTTATTTGTCAAAGATCTTGAATTAAGGGACTAGACATTCCATCTTGTCTATGATTGCCTTGTTTTAAACCTCTTGTCCACGCATCCTATCTGGTTTGGTATTTGAAAATAGTACTTCCTCAATAGTTATGAATAGAACTACTTTGTAAGTCTACCAAATATTAGAGCCAATTTATTAGTCCTTACGTTAAGACTTCAAAACTTACATATTTTTATACCTTTAGTACCCTGTTTTGCTCACAAATGGGTATCTGCTAAAAAGATAACTTATATATTAACTCTAATAGCAAAAGTGTTTTTATAGTTGCTTATTAGATTTGAGACAATGGGAAAATAATCTCTCTAAGCCCGTTTCCTCATGGGATAATTGATATCTTGCATCCTGTCTTGGAAATTAAATATAAAAAGTGCAGAGTTGTATACTATCGTAAAAGTATAGAGAGTTAGTTTTCCGCCTTATTTTCATAATTGAAGAAAGCTTAGTTCCTATCATCAAGTATTTTTTTTCAAATTAAAAAAAAATTGAATATGTTGCATAGTTTTCTATATAACTTGTATTTATAAAAATGGAATTCCATGGTCAAATAAATTTAGTTAAAAATTTATTTTATCATCCTTTTTGTTATGGGCTGAATGTTTATGCCCTACCCCAATTCATATGCTGAAGCTCTAACACCCAATGTGATGGTATCTGGAACTGGCACCTTTGGGAGGGGATTAGGCTTAGATTATATCATGAGGGTGGGATCCTCGTTATGGAACTAGTGCTGTTATAAGAAGAGGGAGAGAGAGATATCTCTCTCCATGCTTGTGCACTGAAGAGAGGATATGCAAGCATGCAGTGAGAAGGCAGCTGTCTACAAGCCAGGAATCTACCCACACCTTGATTTTGGACTTCCAATCCTCTGAGGTGTGAGAAATAAATGTCTGTTGTTGAATCCATCCAGTACATAGTATTGTGTTAGGGCAGCCAGAGCTGACGGCAATACTCTGGGATAAAATCTTGGATAAACTTATTAGAGATAAATGTTCTCCTGTTAAAGGCTTTGAGGTGTTCTGCAAAACACAAATGTATTTAAACTTTCTAAATCCTATTTACAAACTCTATTAGATCATGGTGCTCTTTTTTAAGTAATATACAAAGACAAACATGTAGGAAAAATGTGCCCCAAATTATTGTGGCAACTATTATGAGACTTATTCCAATGTTGATTTCTCTTAGTATAAATAACCATTTAATTGAAGATAATAGTAAGTAGTCATGAATACAAATGATTAGTGTTTTATTTGTCTATATTCTAAGTAGTTGAGTGTTTTTTGATGGGTGTGGAAGGTGGGAAAATTCGCCTCTAGATTTTACAGATCATAACACAATAAAGCTGAAGTGCTTTCAAAATATAGTTTATCATACCTCTTGCTGTCAGGAAAGTGAATATCTAAAAATCCTCCCAAAGTGATAGTGGTTTTCAGTTCTCCCAAGTATTTAACGAAAGAAAATTTCCAATTGCCCATTTCAGCATATTCTGGGGGTATCCCTTTCCCTCCACTGAGGTGCTTTTGCTAAAGGTCCAGCTCAACTCTATTGGTTTTATCTGCTTTCATTTCTTTGTGTTTGGTCTGTCACAGACCCCCAGAACAACTGCTGAGTATCCTTCTCATAAACGTTTCATATACTTGACGACAGTATTTATCCCTTAGTTCTCGCATGTTTGGATTTTATTCAATATTTTCTTGGTTGGTGTGGAGGAAAGGGAGATGGCACTTATGTTTCAGACTCCACATCGCTGCCAGCTCTATCGAAAATGTAAATGGATAATGCCAGTCTCTGCTTAAAATCCTCTAGTTATTTCCTATTCTCTTTAAATTAAATCGAACCTTCATAACATACGTAGGTCAAAAGACCCCTCATCTTCTTGCTTCTACCTGATATTCTGCCTGAACTATTTTCTTTTTTACTCATTTAAAATGCTGCTTTATATAGTTTGAAGTTATGTTATTAGACTTTCCGTATCGCTAATGATACATTCTGCTTTAAAGTCTGTATCGTCTGCCATTCATATAAATACATTGTGTTTCTTTTCATTGGTGCTTACATGGCATATAATTTTTTATCCCTTAACTTTTTTTTAATTGAGTTAACATTAGTTAATAACATTATATAAGCTTCAGGTGTTCAATCCAACACCTGCATATACTATAGAATGCTCATCACCAAAAGTCTAGTTTTCATTTGTCACCATATATTTGACTGCTTTTACCTATTTTGCCCTCTCTCCACCTCCTTCCCCTCGGGTAACCATCCATCATTGGTCTGTATCTATGAGTTTGCTCATCTAAATAACAACCTCTGCCATTCTAATCCCAGTCACAGCAGAATAATGTGTGTACTATGTCTTGCTATTTACAATTCTATCCCTTTGTGTCATGTTGTTTTCTCTGCCTGGAATGTCCTTTCCCTCCTTCTTTAGGTTCATGACTATTCACTGTAAGACTTGGCTTACATTTCACTTAAATTAAGCATTTATTGTGCCTACCAGGCAGTGTTGTTCTCTCCTTCTGTGCTGTCCCACGTTTGCACTAATTTATTTTGTTAATCTTATAACCCTGAAGTAAAATTATGTACAGTATTCCCCCTTATCCTAGGATTTTCTTTCCACAGTTTCTGTTACCTACTGTCAACTGTGGTCTGAAAATATTAAATGGGAAATTCCAGAAATAAACAATTCATACATTTTCATTGCGTGCCATTCTGAATAACATGATGCAATCTCATACCAGCCTGCTTTGTGCCACCAAGGCTGGGAATCATCCTTCATCCAGAGTCTCCCTGCTGTACACGCCCCGCCCCCCCCCACACACACACACAGGTTAGTCACTTAGTAGCCATCTCAGTTATTAGATCCACTGTTGTGGTATTGCAGTGCTTGTCTTCGAGTAACCCTTCTTTTACTGAACAATGACTCCAAAGCCACTTACATCACTTCTTACGGTACAGGCATACCTTGAAGTTATTGCAGGTTCCAGACCACCACGATAAAGTGAATAGTGTAATAAAGCAAGTCACACAATTTTGTTTTGGTTTCCCAGTGTGTATAAAAGTTGTGTTTACACTATACTGTAGTCTATCAAGCGTAGTGTAGTGTGATAGCATTATGATTGAAGAAACAATGTGCATACTTTCATTTAAAATATTGCTAAAATATGCTAACCACCATTTGAGACTGTTAGGAAAAAAATGGTGGCCATAGACTTGCTCAACACAGTGTTGCCACAACCTTCACTTTGTAAAAAATGCTGTATCTGCCCAGCACAATAAAGCAAGCACAATAAAACAAGGTATGCTTGTATATCAGTGTTAATGTCTTATTTTGCCTCACTTATAAATTAAACTGTCATAGGTAGGTATAAGTAGGAAAAAACATAGCATACCGTCATCCCTTGCTTAACAATGGGAATACATTCTGAGAAATGCATCAGTAGGTGATGTCATGGTTACACAGACACCATAGAGTGCACTTACACAACTTTAGATGGTACTTTTATATAAGTGGCAGTAAGTTTGCTTATATCAGCATCATCACAAACACATGAGTAATGCGTTGTGACATTACCAGG
This sequence comes from Rhinolophus ferrumequinum, assembly GCF_004115265.2. Lineage (NCBI taxonomy): Eukaryota > Metazoa > Chordata > Mammalia > Chiroptera > Rhinolophidae > Rhinolophus > Rhinolophus ferrumequinum. The sequence continues at coordinate 73,746,573 of NC_046291.1, forward strand.
GCTACAAGGTCACGAGGCAGTACAGATTTTTTCAGCTTTTCTAATCTTATGGGACCACTGCCACATATGTGGTCTGTCTTGACCAAAACATCAGGTACCTCATGCCTGTGTATATATGATGTTCACTATGATCTGCTGTGTCAGGCATCTACTGGGGGTCTTGGAACATATCTTTCATGGAACATGGGGGACTCCTGTATTAATTTGCATTTTCCCTCTACTGCACTGTGACAATGTTGACAATAGTGTTATACTTAAGCGATAAATTCAATTAAAGATAGCTGATAAAAGTAAAGGGATTATTTTTCTCAGGAAACCAGAATTCCAGAGATAGGTAGTCTAGACTGAGTACTGCAGCTTAATGACACCAACAGGGAATGGACCTACGCCCCTAGCCTGCAGGCCTTCGTCATCATCCTGATTGCCTAGGAGTTACAAGATGGCTTCCTCACCTTCAGGTGTCACAGCCACAGACTTAGCAAGAAGGGAAGGGAAGAAAAGGAAGAAGGAGCTGAGGTTGGCAACAAATTTCCCTAAAAGTGCCGACAATACTTCCACTTACATCTCACTGCCTTGCCTGTGTCATATACCCCTTGTTACAAGAGGATTTGGGATGGTGAGTATTTTGGACTGGACATAATCCCCCCCTTAAGAAAATAAAGGTTTTGGTAGCAAAGAAGAAAGGCAGAAGTGTAGGCAAACAGTAGGGTTTGCTATACTGTCTTCAGTGCTCTGAATTATAATCATCACTAACTAGTTGCTCAATGATTATTAGATAAATGAATTTCAAAATGACAAAGATTAGTTTTTAAAACTACACATTTCCCAATTTAACATTCTCTGAAGCATATGTATGCTTTCTACCAATAGTTTATAGTTTTGAATTAATAGTTTCTGTCTTTTTTTTTTTTCCTTTACAGAATTTGTGTAAGAAAAATGGCATTTTCCTCATTTTAGGCTTTCCTCTTAATTTTGTAGAGTGAAAACTTTGAACAATTAATTGCACAACCACAATTTAAAATATTAATTTTAAACCTTTTATTGAAGGGATCCATTTTTATCATTTTTAACGAAATGTCATTGACATTGTTATGTGTCAAAAATATCAAGAATTTTAATAATATTAATTTCTGAGACTCTAAACCATCTTATATTTTTGTTTGTTTGTTTAATAGTACTCATCTTATTAAAATGAAAAGGGGGATTATAGATACTTTAAAATACATCCATTTAGTTAAAGACAATACTTGCTGAGGCCAAAGAACACAAGAGAAGTTTATTTTTCTCTGTTTCCCATTTCCATTTTCTCCAAGCAACACCCACAAATCTCATTTATTAAAAAACAAAAATCCAAAAAGTGTTTATTGAGCATGTTCTATGTGACAGACACTGTTCTAAGTGCTTAGAATACATTAGGTTATTCATGAATGAGGCATATAAATGAAAACTATTTTAGATAATCTTCATGTAAACAAACTCTTGTCTAGGTCACTTTAACCTCCCGTATTATTTAACTCAGTGATCAATCTCTGTCCCCATCTTATTTGAACTGTCAGAAATATTTTGACACATGGTTTTCACTACTACTTCCATCTTAAAACATCCTCTGCACATGGCTTATCCTTGAAATCATCCTGCCTCACTATTTACAACTCCTCGGTCTCCTTTGCTATTTCTTTCCCATCTCCCCAAAACCAAAAAAATAAATATTGGAGGCCTCCTAAGACTTTTCCTGTTTCTTTTTTCCTTCATCTACTCACTTTTTTTCAGGGGATTTCATCCAACTTTTAAAACTCTCTATCAGCTAACAATTCCACAATTTACATCTACTCTCAATTCTGGTCTCACATACCCAATGCTCTGCCTAGCATGTCTCCTTGGGTATTGATGAGACATCTCAAACCTAATATATATAAAATCAGATGCCTGATTCCTGTTCATCTATTCCAAACCTGCATTTTCCATAGTGGTTTTTTTTCTTATTTCAGTAAATGGTAATTCATTTTTTTTAGTTGCTCAGGTTTAAATGCATGTACTCTTCCTTAATTTTTTTATTTATCCCATATTAACACCCATCCACTAGCAAATCTTATTGGCTTTAACTTTCAATATTCAAAGTCCATCCATTTCTCATACTTCTATTATTACTCCTCTGGTCTAAGCCCTAAACATAATTTGCTTGCATATTTGCAGAAGTTCTCTAATAGGTCTCCCTGATGCAAATATTGCCCACTGTAGCCTCACTCAACATGGCCGTCAGAGTAATACCGATGAAAACGAATCAGATGATGTTACACATGATTTTAAAAGTCTTCTCTCGCTCCTAAAAAATGTCACATCTCTTATAATATCCTACGCGGTTTTATCCAGTTATATTTCTGACTTCACCTGCCATGATGACTCTCATCCTGCTCGAGGGACTCTGGCCTCTCCCTCGTTGCTTAGCCTTTCGGAGCCCAAGAGTCCTTCCTTTAAGGCCTTTTTCCTTTTTGTTCCTTCTGGAAAATCCAAATGTCTACCTGGTTCCCTTCTTCACTTTCTGCAATTCCTTGCTTAAATGTCACCTTCTCAGTGAGGCCTTACCAAACAACCCTTATTAAAAGACCAATGACCACTCATCCTGAACCTGGCACCCTTTATTATTATTCTCGTTTAGTTTGTTTCATTGCATTTATTAAAACCCAACCAATCAATCAAACATATATTTATGATTGCTGTTGTTTATTGTATATCTGGACATTTTAAAAGGGAATTTCATTATGTCAGTAACTGTGTCTGTGTTGTTCAGTGCTATATTTCCAGCAACTAAGATAGTGCTTCGCATATATTAGAAACTCAGAGAATAGTTCTATTTAATGAGAATAGATGAACAAACAAACCAACGCAAAATATATAATAACATTATAATATTACCTTAAAAATATGACAGAACTCTCTTCTAAGTTGAGCATTTGATTTTTGTCCATAAATGATTCAAATTAAAAGATATAAAAAAGTCTTTCAATTCAAATGCTTCTTAAAGCTTCAGTCTACCTCCTGTTTTAATAGTTGGTTAGGACTTGGATTCACAACAATGTACAAAATAGAATCTGTATTTATTAATAATGAAAAGAAGACAATGAAAGAAACATTTGCTGACTAAATATGTCATTCCTTCTAATAACTTCAATCACAGCTTAACTACTACTTTAGTTTCTATAGTCTCATAGGTTATAATTTTTTTCATTACAAGAAGAATGTTAAAATAGCTCTTTGTAAATGCTGAGAACGTATTTGTTGATCACTTAGAATAGTTTACAAAGATAAATATATGTTAAACGGTCTTTTATTTGAAACTTACATAGAAGTTACCCTCAAAGACCAGATAGCAATTACTTGTAATAACACATTAAATAATTACCTGTGTGTTTTCCTATTTTTTTACTTTGAAAATGGTAAAAATGAAACAACTACAACAACAATAACAACAACAACAAACCCTCAAGAAAAGCAGTGTCTTCAAAACTGCCAACTTTCATATTTTGGTAAGATAATTTTTATTTTTTAACATTTTGGGGAACAAAATTACATTGAACTAACGAGTAAAATACATTTATTTTTCCAGTTAGTCTATGTAAAATGTAATGACTGTGGACAAATACTGTGGCTCCACCTTTCACCGAGAAAATTTAAAGAGACAGAAGAATTGTACGTGAGGTACTTCAAGATGAAAACCTTTTGTTTTTCTTCTCCTCAAATGTGCTCCTCCTACACAGAATTTAATGTACATAGAATTGTGAAAATATGGTTCCAATCTTTTCATTTGGTTCTTTTTTTTTGTAAATTGTATGCATTTTTATAAATTTATTTGCTTCTGTTTTACTTTTATATTCCCTTCAGGTTTTTCTCGTTCCATTTGTTAGTCATCTTTGTAACACTCTAATGGAACTAATGGAACAAATGTGACAAGAAAAAATAAATAAATAAGTGCAACCACACAGCTTCCATTTATGAATGGAGCCCAGTACGTTAGTGATGTGGCATCACAACATGCCCTTGGAAATTTTCCCTCCAGTGTAACTAGCAATTAGATAGATAGATAGATAAAGAGGAGATCCCAACAGTTAAGTGACTCTGATGCAAAGTTCAGACATTTCAATAAGTTTTTTTTCTTTCAATTGCTTGTAACTTTAAAATAGCTTGAGCTTATACATAAATAAGTAAAAAAAAAAAAATTCGAAAAAATTACAAGGAAGGTTCAAGATGGGAGAACAGGTAAACACTATGCCTACTGCATCCCAGGATCACACCAAAATTACAAATAGATTATAGAACAATCAAGCTCAAGAATCATCTGTAGACTAGCTGAACAGAACCCCTATAACTAAGGATATAAAGAAGAGGCCACATTGACACTGCTATGAGGAGCAGAGACACAAAACAGGATGACCCCAAGCCCACAGATAGTGGTTGAATACCGGGAGGGACACCTTGGTGGTGGAGGTCCCCCTGGAAAAAGGAGGGATCCCAGCATCATACTAGGCTCCCTAGCCCAGGTGTCCTATACCAGGAAAAGGAGTCGCATATCTCACAGTGAAAATCAGCAAGGGCTCTGCCTGTCCCTCTTACTGAGACAAAAGGCAGCTGGAAACCCAGACACCCTCTTAAAGGGCCTTCACACAGACTCACTCACAAACACTCACCTGGTCTCTGGTAGAGCGTTAGCAACGCAAAAGATGCAAGAGACTTACCAGGAAAGACTGTTGTATGGATTCCAAAGAGAGGACTGGAACCATTGTCCCTGGGTGGACACTGCCTCACAGGTAGCCTACAGGAAGGCATCGCCTTTTCTATGTTGATCCCTCCCCCAAATGTCCAAAGCTGAGACTGCATTGGTCTGGGGAAATCTGCGCATGCTTAGCATCCTGGTAACACATGGGATCCCCACCCCGCACAGCTAGGACTGCATCACCTGAGGCAAATTCAGCTCCAGGGCAGGCGCTGGCCACGCCCACAAGCTGCAGAGCTTTTTACAGCAGCAGACAGGTGTGCTGCTTGGGGAAGATTTGGTGGTGGGCAGTGAGGCACAATTTGCACAGCTGCAGCCTCTCTTGGGCAGCTCTCGGGGATCTATGAGCCTGAGAAGAGCTGTGACTGGCTGCGGTGTTCTCAGAGAGTTTTGCTAAGTGGTCACAGGCCAGGCACTGGGGAAAGAATTGAATCTGCTTTAACCTTGTAAAAGCCACCGGCTATGCCTCCTGACTCCCTGGTACCTCATGCCGCCCAGTTAATGCTGCATCAATGAAGACACTTTCAACACTGGGTCAACCAGCCCAACCCACGCACCTAAGGAGACCCTTTCAATGGCTGAGACTTACAGGCAGCCGGCAGGTGGGAATAAGCCTAGCAAGCCCTGGGCCTTGAACTGCTGTCCCAGGCCCAATACCAGTGGCAGCCAGTCTTGGTTTACAGTGAAGCCACCCCCACATGCACCCAGGTCCAGCACAGGTAGCAATCAATCACATATAGCTTTGAGGCACCAACCAGGCAGATTACAGGCAAGGCTGAAATTGGTCTTCATGGGAGCCCCTCCAAGAGACACCAGAAGTTATACACCAAGAGGCCAGCTTCAGACCAGAGCACTACCTGGTCAGCCCCACAAGCAGCACACCGAAAGGGTGGTCTCAACAGGCACAAGAGCCCACAGGGGCAAATCCCCCTCTGAGGGGTCAGTCCCCAAACAACAGCTTACACTGTGAGCATAGCCAATCCTTCCTGTCAGTCAGCCTGGGAGTCAGTCCCATTCATTGATGCTCCAAAACAATCAAGGCTCAACTAAACAAGAGAATACACACAACACACACAAGGGACACTCTTAGAACACACACACACAGGAGATCACAGAGACTGTGCCTTTGCATCACATATACCACACAAGGCCACCCATCAAAGATGGAAAGGCATAGGAGATCTACCTAATTAATACATGGAAGCAAACACAGAGAAGAATCCAGAATAAGGAAACAAAGAAGTATGTCTCAAATAAAAGAACAGGAGAAAACTCCAGAAATAGAACTAGAAATAGAAATGGAGGCAACCAACCTACCAGAGGCAGAATTTAAAACACTGGTTATAAGAATACTTAAGGAACTTAGTAAGATTTTCACACAAGTGGAAATGAGAAAAAAACTGTGGTAGCAGTATTTATATTGGACAAAACAGATTTTAAGACGAAGAATATAATAAGAGATGAAGAAGGATATTACATAATAATAAAGGGATCAATCCAACAAAAGGACATAACCATGGTAAACATCTATGCACCCAACACAGGAACACCTAAATATATAAAACAAATGTTGACAAACATACATAAAAGCAGAGATCATTAGTAACACAATTATAGTAGGGGACTTTAACACTTCACTGACACCAATGGACAGATGCTCCAAACAGAAAATCAACCTGGAAACAGCAGCCTTAAAGGACACACTAGATTAGATAGATTTATTATAGTTGATATTTTTAGATCATTTGACCCCAAAGCAGCAGAATATATATTCTTTTCTAGTGCACATAGAATATTTTTCAAGACAGACCACATGTTAGGACAAACAAGTCTCAATAAATTTAAGAAGATTGATATCATATCAACTATCTTCACTGACAGTGGTATAAAATTAGAAATAAATTATAAGAAAAAAACTGAAAGACACACCAACACATGGAGACTAAAGAACATGCTACTAAATAATGAATGGGTCAACAATGAGATCAAGGAAAAAATCAAAAGATACCTTGAGACAAACAAAAATAAAAACACAATGACCCCAAATCCATAAGACATGGAGAAAACAGTTCAAAGAGGGAAACCCATAACAATGCAGACCTACCTAAAGAAATAAGAAAAATATCAATCAACAGTCTATTTTCACACCTACAGGACTTGGAAAAAGACCAGCAAACAAAGTCCAAATTGAATATAATGAAAGAAATAATAAGGATCAGACTGGAAATAAATAAAATAGAGACAAAAACAAAAACAAAACAAAAAACACAAAAGATCAGTGAAACCAAGAGCTTGTTTTTTGAAAATATAAACAAAATTGACCAACTTTTAATCAAACCTGTCAAGAAAAATGAGAGAAGACTCAAATAAATCAGAAATGAAAAAGAAGTGAAAACCAACACCACAGGAATACAAGAAGAAGAAGGAGAGGAAGGAGAAGGAGAAGGAGAAGGGGAAGAAGAAAATACTATGAGCAACCATATGCCAACAAATTAGACAATCTGGAAGAAAAGGATGAATTCCTAGAAGCATACAATATTCCCAGGCTGAATCAAGAAAAAACAGAAAATCTGAACAGACCGATTACTATCAAAGAAATTGAATCAGTAATCAACAAGCTCCCAACAAACAAAAGTCCTGGACTAGATGGCTTCACATATGATAAGATTTTTTTTTATTCATATGATATCATATGACTTTTGATATTCAAAAAGAGACAAACAAAAACAAAGAAACTCAACACCTATTCTCCTCAAACTGTTTCAAGAATCCAGGAGGAAGTTTCCCAAGCTTATTTATGAAGCCACCATTACCCTGATTCCAAAACCAGACAAAGACATTAAAAAAAGGAGATTATATGCTAATATCCCTAATGAACATAGATGCAAAAATCCTCAACAAAATATTAGCAAACCAAATTCAGCAATACATTAAAAAGATCATATACCACGATCAAGTGGGATTCATTTGTGGTATGGAAGGTTGGTTCAATATCCACAAGTTGATTAATGCGATACACCACATAAACAAAATGAAAAATGAAAATCATATGGTCATATCAACAGATGCAGAAAAAGCATTTGGCAAAATCTAGCATCATTTATGATAAAACTCTCAACAAAATGGTAATAGATTATAAGTCAATAAAATAAAGGACATATATGACAAACCCACAGCTAGTATCATACTTAATAGCGAAAAGCTAAAAGCATTCCACTTAAGATCAGCAACAAGACAAGATGCCCACTTTCACCTCTTTTATTCAACATAGTACTGGAAGTTCTAACCATAGCAATCAGATAAGAAAAAGAAATAAAAGGCATCCACATTGGAAAGGAGAAAATAAAATTGTCATTATTTTTAGATGATACGATATTATATAAAGAGAACCCCAACGATTCCACCAAAAAAGTATTAGAACTGATAAACAAATTTAGTAAAGTAGCAGGATACAAAATTAATATTCAGAAATCGATTGCATTTTTATTCACTAATAATGAACTATCAGAAAGAGAAATTAAGAAAATGTCATTTACAATTGCATAAAAAAAAATGAATACTTAGGAATAAATTTAACCAAGGAAGTAAAAGCCTTGTACTCAGAAAATTATAAGACATTAAAGAAATAAATTAAAGAAGATACAAATAAATGAAAACATATGCATGTTCATGGATAGAAAGAATTAATAGATTTAAAATGTCCATACTATTCAAAGCAATCTACAGATTCAATGCAATCCCTATCAAAATACCAATGGCGTTTTTCACAGATAATCCTAAAATTCATATGGAACTATAAAAGACCCCAAATAGCTAGAACAATCCTGAGATAGAAGAACAGAGCTAGATGTATCACACTACCAGATATCAAATTATACCACAAGGCTATAGTCATGAAAACAATATGATATTGGCGTAGAAACAGACACATAGATCAATGGAACAAAATAGAGAGCCCAGAAATAAATCCATGCCTATATAGTCATGTAATCTATGACAAAGGATGCAAGAATTTATATTGTAGTAAAGACAGTCTATTCAATAAATGGTGCTGGTAAAACTGGACAGATACATGCAAAAAAATGAAACTGGATCACCTTCTTATATCATATACAAGAATAAAGTGAAAACAGAATAAAGACTTAAATGTAAGACCTGAAACCATTAAACTCCTAGAAAAAAATATAGGAAGAAAACTCAGACATTATTGTTAGTAATATATTTATTGATATGTCTCCTCAGGCAAGGGAAATGAAAAAAAGAAATAACAATAATAAACAAGTGGGACTACATCAAACTAAAAAGTTTTTGCACAGCGAAGGAAACCATCAATAAAACGAAAAGACATCCTACTGAATGACAGAAGACATTTTCCAATGATATATCAGATAAGGGGTTAATATCCAAAATTTATTTTAAAAAAAGGAACCCACATACACTGTTGGTGGGAATGTAGATGGGCGCAGTCACTATGAAAGGCAGTGTGGAGGTTCCTCAAAAAATTAAGAATAGAATTACCATATGACCCAGCAATCCCTCTCCTGGATATCTACCCAAAAAATCTGAAAACATTTATCCGTAAAGATATATGTACTCCAATGTTCATTGCAGCTTTATTTACAATGGCCAAGACATGGAACCAACCAAAGCGTCCTTCTATAGATGATTGGATAAAGAAGTTGTGGTATATATACACAATGGAATAGTATTCTGCCATAAGAAATGATAAAATAGCACCATTTGCAACAACATAGATGGATCCTGAGATTATTATTCTGAGCAAAATAAATCAGACAGAAAAAGTCAAGAACCATATGATTTCACTGATATGTGGTATATAAAACTGAAAACAACAAAAGAACAAGACAAACAAATGAAGAAACAAAAACTCATAGACAGAGACAATGGTTTAGTGGTTACCAGAGGGGAAGGGAAAGGGGGTTGGTAGATGAGGGTAAAGGGGATCCAATATATGGTGATGGAAGGAGAACTGACTCTGGATAGTGAACACATAATGTGACGTATAGATGATGTATTGCAAATTTGTACACCTGGCATCTATGTAACTTTACTAACAATTGTCACCTCAATAAACTTTAATAAAAACAACAACAACAACAACAACAACAAAACCTCATACAACTCAACTTCCAAAAAACAAGCTATCCAATTAAAAAATAGGCAGAGGACCTGCATACACATTTCTCCAAAGAGGACATACAGATGGACAATAGACATATGAAAAGATGCTTATTGTCACTAATAATCAGAGAAATGTAAATAAAAACCCCAATGAGATACCACCTCACGGCTGTCAGAATGGCTATCATCAATAAATCAACGAATAAGTGCTGGCGAGGATGTGGAGAAAAGGGAACCCTCCTTACTATTGGTGGGACTGCAGATTGGTGCAGCCACTACGGAAAAAAGTATAGATGTTCCTCAAAAAATTAAAAGTAGAACTATGTTATGTTATAAATACCCAGCAATACCACTCCTGAGTATTTATTCAAAGAAATACAAAACACTAATTCAAAGAAAATGTATATGCACGCCTATGTTTAGTGTAGCACTATTCACAATAGCCAAGTTCTGGAAATAAGTGAAATGCCCATCGATAGACAATTGGATAAATAAATTGTGGTACATTTATACAATGGAGTATTACTCTGCCATAAAAAAGAATGAAATCTTACCATTTTCAACAACATGGATGGACCTAGATTAGATTACGCTAAGCGAAGTAAGTCAGAGAAAGACAAATACCATATGATCTCACTTATATGTGAAATCTAAAGAACAGAATGAATGAACAAACAAATCAGAAATAGACTCATAGAAACAGGGAACAAACTGATGGTTGCTAGATGGTGGGGAGTTGGAAGGATGGGTAAGAAAGGTGAAGAGATTAGTAAGTACAAATTGGTAGTCACAAAACTACCAGTGTACTTTTGATAATCATGGGGATGTGAAATACAGTATGGGGAATACAGCAGATAATGTTGCAAAAACTATGTATGGTATCAGATGGGTGCTGGGCTGATAAATACATAAATTATATAACGGCCTAACCACTGCTCTGTACACCTGAAACTAATATAAAATAGTATTGAATGTTAAGTAATATATATATATATTATATATGATATAAAGTACAGCATAGGGAATGTAGTGAACAATATTGTAATAGCTGCGTACAGTGTCAGATGGGTACTAGACTTGTTGGGGTTGTCACTTTGTGAGGTGTGTAAATATGTAATCATTATGTTGTCTTATACACCTGAAACTAATACTAATAATAAAAAAAGAAATTAGAGTATGGTATATAAATTATATCTTAGTAAATCTATTTTAAAAAGAAAAAAAAGATCAACTTCAATGTAATATAAAACAATTGTAGGAGATCTAACATCTGGCTGAAACATTATTTTATACAAAAAATATGGAGAGCCTCATAATAATCAGTATTCCTAGACATAGGGCCCCCGTGGGGTATATGGGGAAAGCTGAGAGGAGGAGCAAAGATATTTGTTGACATGGTGAGAGTGGAATACATCTAGACCTCTGAGAGTCCAAAAAGCGTGATCAGCTTCCTTTATGTGATTTCTTTCTTTTTTTTTTTTTTTTTGTCAACAATTTATTCTTGTAAGGTTATTACTTGTTTTTTACTATTAAATTTATTGGGGTGAGAGTGGTTAGTACAATTGCATAGGTTTCAAGTATATACTTCTATAATACATCATCTATATTGAATTATCTAAAGATGTACAGACTGGCCTAGGTAGAAATTACTTCTCCTTTTTTCAGCATCAGAAATGAATAAAGCCACTGCATCTTTTAGCTATGTAGCAGAATCAAGCAACAGAAAGGGCAAATATCTACTGTGCCAAGAAATCTGGAAGAAATGTGAAAATGTTAATGTTATATATTTCTAAATAACTATTTTACCTGTAAAATAAACAGATATTAGTCCAAAATATTCATTTTGAAGACACTGCTTATCATCAAACGGATCCACAGTGTTAGGGTCCTTGAAGGGTCTCTCCTTCCAAAAGGTATAAAGTCAGCTGTTCTTCAAGAGCATTTTAAAGCCTTTTCTTCTGCAATATAGGTACATTTTTACAGCCTGTCCTACAGCTGTATCTTCCTCACAGACAACATCTTCCTTTAAAATCAAGTGCAAATTTAGTTTTTTTAAAAAAATGTACTCTTTGAGGTACCTGAAGTCCTGGGAAGTCTGACCTTTTCCCAGGTCATAACCAGACCTTAGAAACAATTAAACTGTCAGCTTTCTGAAAGCAAGAACTATATCTTCTAGTTTATAATCTCCCCACAATTTATACAATGTGCCACACACATTCTTGAAAATTGTGGGTGAGAGCTAATTGATTCCAGGATAGCCACATAAAATAACTTCTTCTCGATGTCAAGATTACCAGGGTCTGATTTAGACATGCTAAAACCTCTGGACATACTGGCAAAAATGGGATAAAGCAGAATCTCTTTGCCAGTAAGATCTACACTTGCGGAGCTAGAATCAATGCAAGTGTTTGGAGTTGACGTAGGAAGGTCTTTTTTCTTGCTCAAACCTCTTGAATTTGGATTTTTAGGCTGCCCTCAGAATTAATCTTGAACTTCATATGATTTCAGGGAATCAGAAAGCCTGCAAATATCCTTTCTCCTTCAGCCCTCCCTTGACCATTCTCTCACACCCAATGCTGTTTATTAACAGAGTGTCACTTTCACCCAGTAGAGGCGAAGCTTAAAACCCAAAAGCATCTGGGAGAATATGTTGACCTAAAACCATCTTTCTCTACAAAAGATACATTAGTCATTTCCTAGGCAAGCATCATAATACGAGACAGGGAAAGCCAGCATATGGGTTTCTCACAATGGGCATGGTGTGTTACATATGGTGTTTTATCATTTTTCTTTGGCCCAACTATTCTTGATGCCTTGAACCCTCACTGTCGCCTAGCAGTCTAGTCAAACTCAGTTTGAAGAACTTGCCACAAGAAGAGAGAAAGTACTATATTCAACCAACCCCTTTAAACTCCAATTCCCTTTTCAGGATTGAGAATGGTTGAAAATAATCCAATTCAGTTCGCTTTAGCAAGTACTTACTGAGTATCTCTTGTTATTATTTGGAGGATATAGCAAAATCAAAGACAATGCCAGAGTTTAAAGCATCTTAACTCTCTAAATGGAAATAGGAATTACAAAAAAGAGCAATTTGAATCATACAATGAGCATAACCTTATTATTTAATTCAATTTTATCTATTTACAAAATATGGAAACCGAGGTTTAGAAAGTTAAATGACTTCTTAAGAAGCCAAATACTTAATGGTAAACCTAGGTCTAATACTCAGGCAAACCAGAAAGAAAAATACATCATGATAAATAGTTATTTTACTGACTGTCAGATTTCAAAATATATTTACACAGTATTTTTTCCTTTAATGATAGTGTTTTGGTAATAGTTATTTGGCCACTAAAGAATAAATAATACTTTACAAAATACTTTCCACATTCTATATGCTCTAGAAATAGCTGAGTAAATTAACAATTGAATAAAATTAATAAACTTAAGGAGTAAAAACATTGTTTTAAATAACAGATCAAATAATTGCTATTTTAAACAGTGAGTTGTATAAAATGCATTTTGACGGCTAACAATATTTGGCAACAGGATTTGTTGTCAAACAAGTGTACAATTTGTTTTGCACATTTAAGTTTTCATGGCCTAAATTATGGAATGTTTTTGAATATTACCTATCTGAACCCTTTCTTATCATGCATGTTTATGTTAAAAGTGGGGAGAGAATGGAAATATGATGTCCATTGGCAAATAACAGAATGTTGCAAAATAAAATGGAGAGGGCAAGGTTGTTTTCAGCTTTCTAAAACTAGGTGTATGTCACCCTGAAATGCACGTCAGGCTAACTCATATGGTTTTGTGTTTTCTCTTCTTTAGTTTTGAAAATCTACCCTGTTGCTCATCAGTTTGTTTTGGGGTGGGAAAGGAAAGGCTATCTTCCTAAATGTGAGAGGAAAATAGATGAGAAATAACAGAAGGGCATTTTTCTTCAGTGACTAGACATTCAGTGAACAAGCAGGTTGTTTTGACAGATGAACTAAAGGTCTGTCCATCACAGACGTGGGAGGTCCTCACAATTCTTATTGCTGAAGGCAAAATGCTGAAAAACAGCTAATGTGTAGATTGATCAACAGAAAACATAGGCAAAACTGCTCAAGAAATTAAGCTCTATGCTAGAGACAGATATTGATAAAATAAATGTTATTATGTGTGAATAAATGCACACTTACATAGTTCTATTACTTACGATGATTCATTGGAGAATCCTCAGTTTCAGTCTGCTTGTTCTCACATGAAACATGTACCTGGTTATAAACTTGACCCAAGAGTCAAGATGATATTCAAGTCCTTGAGGTTGTTCAGATCCTTTCTTTCTCCATGCCTTTGGCCACAACCATACCATACTAATTTCTCCAGATCTCTTACTTCCCTCACCATCTTTGCTCCAAGTTCTACTCCCTCCATGCACTATTAAATACAACTCCTTCGTTATTTGATTTCAGGCAAATAATTAAATATCTTATTTGCTTCCCTCTTGGGTAAAATGCATCTAGTAAAACAAAACAAAACAAAACAAAAACACTTCTCTACCGATTTGGAGAGGTTATCTTTTTTTTCTCTTAGATTTATTGAGGTTTGTTTGACAAATAAAATTGTAAGATATTTCAAGTATACAGTGTGATGCTTTGGCATGCAATGTGTAAAGCTTCCCCTCGTGGAGTAACAAATCTACAAATCTACACCTCACATATTTATCGCACGCGCGCGCGTGCGCGTGTGTGTGTACATTCAAGTTCTATTCTCTTAGAGAATTTCAATTATAAAATACAGTATTATCAACTACCGTGTTTCCCCGAAAATAAGACCTTGCCGGACAATCAGCTCCAATGCGTCTTTTGGAGCAAAAATTAATGTAAGACCCGGTCTTATTTTACTATGATATAAGACCGGGTCTTACATAATATAATATAATATAATATAATATAATATAATATAATATAACATAACATAATATAATATAATATAACATAAGACTGAGTCTTATATTAATTTTTGCTCCAAAAGACGCATTAGAGCTGATTGTCCGGCAAGGTCTTATTTTCAGAGAAACACGGTATAGTCACCATGTTATACATTAGATGCTCAGAATTTATTCGTCTTATAACTGAAAGTTTGTCAGTTTTATGAACCTCTACCTATTTTACATACCCCCTAGCCTCCAGGAACCTCTTTTCTAACTCTGTTTCTATGAGTTTGACTTTTTTCTTTTTTAGATTACATATATGTGATACCAGGCAGTATTTATCTTTCTCTGTCTAGCTTATTTGACTTAGCATAATGCCCTCCAGTTTCATCCATGTTGCCACAAATGACACGATTTTCTTATTTTTAAAAGTTAAAAAATATATTATTTTTTATCGGTATGTGTGTGTGTGTCATATTTTATTGATCCATTCATTCATCCGCAAATATTTACAAATAGGTTATTTCTGTATCTTAGTTATTGTTAACAATGCTGCTATGAATGTGGGAGGATATATATATATATATATATATATATATATATATATATATATATATATTATCTTCAAGATAATTATTCCAATTCCTTTGGATAGACACCCAGAAGTGACATTACTAGATCATACAGTAGTTCTATTTATAATTGTTTGAGAAACCACCGTACTGTTTTCCATAGTGATGCACCAATTTATATTCAAACTTAAGGTGCACAAGTTTCCCTTTTTACATGTCCTTGCTAGTATTTGTTATCACATAGTTTCTAGATATTAGGCATTGGAACAGGTTTGTTTCTATACATCAACAAATATCAGAAAAATAAATTAAAAAACTATACCAGTTACAATTTTATCAAAAAAATAAAATAAAATGCTTAGATGTAAATTTAACCAAGGAGGGAGGTAAAAGATCTGCACACTGAAAACTTTACAATGAAGACACTGATAAAAGAAACTGAAAATAAAACACAAATAAATGGAAAGACATTCATGTTCCTTGATTTGAAAATTTAATATTATTAAAATATCCCTACTACCCAAAGCAACCCACAGATTCAATTCAATCTCAATCAAATTTCCCATGACACTTTTTTTACAGAAATAGAACATATAATCCTAAAATTTGTACAGAACCACAAAAGTCCCTGAGTAGCCAAAGCAATCTTAAGAAGAACAAAGCTGGAGGCATCACACTTCCTGATTCCAAACTATATTACAAAGCTATAGTAAACAAAACAGTATGGCCTTGGCATAAAAACAGACATATAGATCAATAGAACACAATATATAGCCCAGAAATAAGCCCACACATATATGGTCAATTAATTTATGACAGAGAAACCAAGAACATACAATGGGGAAAGGATAGTCTTTTCCTGATGCTGGGACAACTGGACAGCCACATGTAAAATAGTGGAATTCAGCTATTATCATATATCATACACAAAAATTGACTCAAAGTGTATTACAGACTTGAAAGTCAGACCTAAGACTGTGAAACTACTATAAGAAAACAGAAGGTAATCTCCTTGGCATTAGTTTTGGCAATGGTATTTTGGATTTGACAACCAAAGCAAAAATAAGTAAGGGGGACTACATCAAACTAAAAACCTTTTGCACAGCAAAGAAAACAACATGAAAGGTAAGCTATGCAATGGGAGAAAATACTTACAAGTCACATATTTGAAATCAGGAGGTTAATATCCAAAATACACATGGAACTCATACAACTCAATAGCCATAAATAACAAATAAATAAATAAATAAATAAATAAATGGCAAAGGATCTGAATTGATTTTTTTTTTCCAATGAAGACATCCAAATGACCAACAGGTACTTGAAAAGGTGCTCAGCATCACTAGTCATCAGGGAAATGCAAATCAAGACTATAAGGAAAACAATGAAATATTGCTTGTCCATGGAAGGGAATGGGTTCTTCCCATGTGTGGTGGCATGGACGGACCTGGAGGGTATTGTGTTGAGTAAAGTACGTCAGACAGAGAAAGATAGATGCAATGTGATTTCTATTATATGTGGAATCTAAAGAACAAAACAAACAAATAAACAAAAAACAGAAACAAACTCATAGATACAGAGGGCATTTTGGTGGTTGCCAGAATGGAGGGCAGTTGGGAATGGGAGAAAAAGGGGAAGGGATTAAGATGTACAAATTTGTTGATACAAAGTAGTCATGGAGATGGAGATGTAGGGTATAGCATAAGGAAAATAACATAAGGAATAATATTATTATAACTATGTGTGGTGTCAGATGGGTACTAAATTTATCAGGATGATAGATAGATGGGAGGGGGTGTGGGGGTGGTGAAAAAGCTGAAGGTGTTAAGAAGTACAAATTGGTAGTTACAAAATAGTCATGGGGATACAAAAGTAAAGCATAGGGAGTATAGTCAATAATATGGTAATAAGTATACGTATAGTACCAGGTGAGTACTAGATTAGATAGGGGGATCACTTCTTATATAAATGTCTAACCACTGTGCTGTACACCTGAAATTAATATAAAATAATATTGAGTGTCGACTGTAATTGAAAAATTTTCAAAGGGGTAAAAGGTGAGGAGGACTAAGAAGTTCAAATTTCCAGTTATAAAAGAAGTCATGGGGATGTAATGTACAGCGCGAGGAAAGTAGTCAATAACATTGTGATAGGGCGGTACGGTGTCAGATGGCTGCTGGACTTAAAATGATCCCTTCTTTAGGTATAGAAATGTTGAATTACTATGGCATACACCTGAAATGAATATAATATTGTATGTTAGCTACATTTTAATTAAAATATTTTTTTAAAAAGCACAATGAGATATCACGTCACACTTGTTATGATATCTATTATCAAAACGTAAGAGGATATCTTAATAAATCAAATGTGAAATACCTTGGAGGAATGAAGATGACAATAGAAGAGTAAAATATCGCATTATAAAAACTCTGATTATTTTAGCTGGTTATTTGGTAATAGGAAAGGATTATACTGAATCACCGACACAGATGTTTCAGGCTTGTTGAAAGTGAGCGCTTGTCTTATGTGAAATGAAGAAGCAGAATTGAGCCGTTAGTGGATGGAGGAGAGAGAAGTTTACAAGGTTTCACTTAGGTTAAATCTAGGGTGTATACTTACAGATTGCAAGGTCTAGCCAAATGAGTGAATTGGCACTATACAATAAAACATGATTAAACTTTATTCTACGCATAATATACCAAAGCAGAGGTTTGCTCAGAAACTCAGAGCAACACAATCATTTATGAGACAGCCATTATTGCTAAAGGAATACAGAAGGGAGTGAAGTGACTAGATTCTTCAAAAATGTTTGAACGCAGTAGAGTGTTGAGCAGGCCTTTTTCCTAGGGCTGTTTTTGAAAGTCCAATTAAAACTGGCTTTTTTTTTTTTTCTCTAAAGAAATGAAATGGTTCTTCTAACTGGGTGGTCTTAAAGGTGATTTCATTGTCAAGCACAATCAGATCCAGAGCCCAAACTAACATTCTTGAAATATCTGGATTTATTCATAGGTAGGTTTTTACCCAGGTCACTTTTGTTCAAGGTCGATGTGGTATCAGAGGTAACAAAATTTATACAAATTTAAAAAGTGTGTTTTTCCCATATAACTTAGGCTTGATATTCTATAAGGACTCCCACCAGGTGGTTTGGGTTATGTGCCCAATCTTGAGCTAATTATGGTGGTCTGGTAATTGCCATACCCTGACTGGCTGAGCCAGATTCAAATGCCTATTTCTGGAGCCAGGGAGTGCAGGTATCTTACAATAAAAACAGAAGCTGAGGAAGGAAGACTGATAATTCCCAATGATCTGCTTGTCCCTTGTTAATTACAAAAGTGGTGACTCTCTAGACCCAACCACCACCAGCATCCCTAAATTCATGCGATACTTATGTGGAATTTACATCCTAAGGAGAGGAAACAGATATTTGACTAGATATTGGTGGTTTTCTACCTTGCTCAAAAATACCTGACTTATATTCCCTGAGGAGGTCAACTCGACATGAATAATTAATCCTAAAAGAGCTGCATAATTGATTGTAGTTCCTTAAATATAAGTTTAAAAATGTAGATGTGATGGATGTTGTTAGCTGCAGTTTCTGAGTTGGTTTTTAGTGACTCTTAGCACACTCATCCCAGGATCATATGGAAAGTAGATGATCAAAGTATATAAATTTTATGGAGTCATTTTTTTGACTCACGTATCTATTGGGGATTGTTAGAGCAATAGCTAAGAGTATATGCATGTAACAAGAAAAGAAGGAAGGGAAGAGCAGAGGAGGAGAAGGGAGGGAAGGGGAGAGAAAGGAGAATGGAGGGGAAAGGCAGGGAAGGTAAAGGAAAAAAGAGAACAAAAATAAAGAAAAGAAAGCTCTTTTCCCCCAAAAAACCTATTAAGAAATAAAAGCAAGTTGCAAAGGGAAAGAAAGTTTATATCATCCTGAGTAGTATATTTAAAATCATTGTCATGACTCATTAATAAATTATAATCAATCTCAGTGGTTATAACAATAGGTTAAAATATTAAAACCATGAAATAGAATACAACAGAACAAAAGAAAGAATAAAACTGACTGTATTATTCATAGTCAGGATAAGTACTATTCCATTAGATTTATTTCATTTGTTTTTTGTATATCTGCATTCTTTACTAGTCTTCACTGCAAAATGTATTTCTTTTATTTCATTTCAAAAAAAGTTTGAACACCACCAGTCCCAGAGTGATGGTATGTGTTTGCTTTGTCAGTGTTCATGGTTTATGTTGTCAGCTGGTAACAGAATCAGAGAGCAACATTGACTCTTAACATATAACCACATTTGGCAGATGAAGACCTTGGAGAGCATGTGCCACGTATGAATCCAGCTTAGGCAGATTTTCAATTTGTCCATAATGCGCTCATTGGTTTGGAACTCGGTAAATGTATGTGTCCTTTGGTATGGATGGATTTGTGACTTCTTGTCAAATCAATGTTTATTGACAAAAATCTATTTTGTTGTTTTGTCCCCGAAATCTATATTGGCACCATTCCCTGTGGATATTTGGCTAGTCAGTGGCAACCAGGGATGCCAGCTCGAGTTTTTACTGTTTTTATGGTGCCAGCTGCTTTCTTGGCTTAGGTTTCTTTTGTTCAGATTGTAAATGAGGGCAAGACACCCAAATCCACCCCAGAGTGCTCAGTGGGAAATGACAGGAGCCCAATAGCTTAAGGCTAAGCAGCAGGAGTTTTCATGAATGAGGGGTCAGATATAGTGGTGGCTGTAAATGTGGAACTGTGCTAACGGATGTTATGCATAAAAGTACTGGGGAAGTGTGTATATGAGTGTGTGTACGTGTGTTTGTGTGTGTTTGTTTATGTTTATATGTTTTGGGAGAGATTTCCTTTTTATTGGAATATCACTATTTTTAACTACATGAGATGATTGATTTTTGTTTAAGAGCATAAGAAAGTAGTCAAAATACAGGAAAAAAGCTCTCCTCACAGTTAGGGTCATAAATATGGGATTTTCCTGGAAAGCATTCACAAACAGGTACTTCCCTGGGAGATTATCCAGGATTCTGTTATTTTTCCTCTATTCCTAGAGTATGCATTTTGGAACAACGAAGGAAACAGAAAAACATGAATTTTATAACACTCAAATGATATCATTGTTTGCAGCTCTTATAATATTTGGGGACTGGGAGATTGAAGAGTATGCCTAGAACAAAGAGTTTGAATTGTCTGTGTGTTTAATGATCTGGGCTTTCAGAGTCTCGAAACATTAAGTAATTGAGAGATAAAGGAACTACATGGGATGTCCCTTAGACTTGCACTGGGATGGGAAGGTTTGGGGACATGTCTAAGGGATGGCCCCAGAGAGAGGGAGGAGCTGCAGTATGCCACAGTGGAGAGCCCGGGAGAACCTGCTTCCTCTGGAATGAGCAGATTTCATTTGGGGAGGTCAATGATCTAGTCCAATTACTAGGATGTATTGAAAAGAAGTAGGTTCAGGTAGAGAGGTCATAGAAGTGTATTTAAGGCCAGACCTTGCAGTGGGATGGACTGCAATTGTGCTATCTCTTAGGGAGACATGGAAAAAAATAAAAGAGAGAGAGAGAGAGAGAGAGAGAGAGAGAGAGAGAGAGAGAGAGAGAGAGAGAGAGAGAGAGAGAGAGACTGCAAAGGCAGTAATTAAATAAGGCCAGCAATTCCTTTTGGATTGGTCAAGATGTGACTCTCAAATGGAATTTTGATCCCTGGCATAGAAAAGTTTTCAATTGCAGTTTTTGACAGTGTTGCAATTTTGTTTTAGATATGTATGAACGGTTCTAAATACCTCTAAATATATTCCTCTATAATAGCAAATTATGGAAATATGAAAAATGATGCCTCATTTCTATAAGGCACATATGCTGGTTATAAGAGGTAAAAAGCATAAGGTACTGGCTCATGTCCTGATTTCTAAGCTACATTTTTTATGCCAATAAGTAACTAAAATCTTGACCCGGACACCAGCACCTCCACACCAGCACTTCCACATTCATTTTTCAAGTCTCAATTATTTTGCTCTTGCTTATTTGGGCCACCCAGGTAGTCTCTGCAAGAAATGGGCTGAAAGGTTAATGGAGTCCAGTGGGGGTCCCCCGAAGTCCGAGTTCTAAGTGTAGATACAAGGTGTTGTTGCACAAGCACCAAGACTCTACCTACCTTACCACCACCTCCCTCCAAACCTTATCATCTTAACATGCGCGTTCATTGTCAATTTTATAAAAGGTCCTCAAAATCTAGGTCATCTCCTGACTCTGACTGTAGAACAGATTAAAAGTGAATTTATGACTGCCCAGAAAAAATTCACAATATAATCTTCTGGGTGCTTTTTTCCTTGTCTATTTCTAATAGATGGACTTCCTCTAAAAAAAAAAAAAAAATTGGCTGCACCCAAAACAAGAAGAGACAGAAGAGACACACCCTGAGCTCCACCCAACCCTCAAATCAGATGAGAACTTTCTATTTTTTAAAAGAAATACAACAATGATTGCTTTTCTGCTGCCTTGCATGAAATCATGAGACACCGAATGTTTGCCAAATAGTTCTAAGCCTCTTAACGTGATCAACTACATGTGAGTAATGAAAAGGGATTCAGGAGGATTCTTTGAGTATTGAGATCACAAATTTAAAGAAAACTAAGACACCAACCTGATACCTTTAAAGAAAACATTTCTAAGAAAATTGGCTAAGTACGACAGCATCAATTCTTATCATTTAAATATTTAGGAAAACATATTTTTACGACCACAGAAACTTATAGAAAAACAGGAACAATGTAATATTTAGACTATAATTAAGACAGGGACACTTGCAACCTTTTTTTTTCCCTAGCAAATGTCCAGTTTAGCTCACATATGAATTAAATGAACCTTTCCACAAAAGTCTCAAAATACACAGTTAGGGCAGGAATCTACACACAAAGTTGCAGCAAAGAGAAAGGAAACCCAGTAGTCACATTGTCTAACCTGGATGCAGGCCTCAGTGTTTTAAAAAGGATTGCTGGCATTATTTAAGGGTGCACTAACCTTCCAATTTATTTACAGGCCAAAACCAAAGCAACGCTTGGTTATATATAAACATACACTCACTTTCTGTCTGCAGGTCTTAGGACACAGAGAAAGTGGACCCAACTACTAGTTCACAATTAACCCTTCACCTTCCCTCAGTAGTTTCCACATTTAGTAAGAAACAGAGACGGGCTCATGTCACCATAAGATCCATGTATTGTAATCTAGGCCTCCAGATTCCTCGTTAGGCCCTGTTACATGTGAGGTCCCAATGTATTATCACCTAGAGGGCAGAACTCTGGCTGTATTGCTCTGTTATGGCAAGCAAGCCTGTAGCTGCTCCCAGGGGCCCTCCTAAGCTCATGTAAGACAAGAAGTCTGCATAACCTTTCTGGGTCATTCAAATGAGCCAGACAAGCGTGGGGGTCTCAGCTCTCCCCAGTGCATGGCTCTCCTGCTTGTTTATTTGGAGAATATGCTTCTTTTAACTAGGCCTAAAGATCTCTGATTTATCCTTGTTCTGGATCATTAATAGACAGAAAATGCACGTCCATACGGAAGGAAACAGTTCTCTTACAGGCATCAAACCAATGCATTGCAATTCTGTTTTCCAGGAAGTTTGAGGACTCTAGTAAATCCCGAAATCAGAGCAGAGCTTGTTAGCTATAAAGATCTTGAAGAAAAGGCCTGGGAGATTTCAGTTCATTTCACCTTTTGTGAATTTAATATTAATGGAGACAACGGAGTTCAGTTCAGGAAATAGTGCCATTGAGTTTGTCTAAGAAGAAACAGAACCACCAGGGTTACATAAATATACATACATCCCAGTGATACAGCATTTGTAAGAGGGAATTTCCTCCAGCAAGGGGATGTGAGTAATGTAATATAAGAAAATGACTGGACAAGCAATTCAGAATGTGAAAAAAAATACTTCCCTGGAAACTGTGTTTAAAACATCCACAATCTTCTCGAAGAAAAATGGAATTCAGAGGTGGCATTGGTGTGTTTAAAAATTTTCTAACCGTAAAACATTCAGGTCATGTGCCTGATTTCCTTTTTCTTGATAAAGAATAAATATATATGTGTGTGTGTGTGTGTGTGTGTGTATATATATATATATATATATATATATATATTTTTTTTTTTTTTTTTTTTTTTTTTTCTCTTTTTCTCCTGAGTATTAACAGAGACACAGAATGAAGTCTGTCTGGATCCAGGCCTAATTGATCTCCAATTTACACAGTAAATTTATATCATTGTCCTCTAGACTTGCATTTAGAGATTATTATTTCATGTTCAATATTAACATTTCCCTAGCTTTTTTCCTTCTTCCAGAAAACTGGCACTGTATTAAGTACAAGTGCTTTTCTATTCTACTATCCTCTTTGAGTGGAGGATGATTGCGTAATTAAACTTGGCCTGAAATCAACCACATAAGAGTTGAATGACTACCAAGTCCAACTGGGGAGGATTTACTGTATGAATGTTACTTTCCTAGGACTAAAACAGGTTAGATTTCCAAGTTTCAGAATGTTGCTCAATGAAAGAAGTATGTTGCCCATGAGAGAAAAATAAATCAAACGGTGGTGTAATCTATAATCAAAGGCACTAATGGTCACAAAGCATTCAGAACAAAGGTTTGCTAAGCTAGCAAAGGCATGGAAAAAGTTTAATACATAATCCGTTCTAAGTAAAAGGTCTTTATTACCTAAAAGAACAGGAATGTTTGTGGTTTAGAGTATTTTCTTGTTGTTATTTTTATTGTTATTTTAGTTTTAAACACCTCTAAGACTAGCATGAATAAATTAACTCTTTCTGTAAAGAGAAAGATATTTTAAAATATTAACTTTCTTGAGAGAGAGACTAACACCCGATATGCTATTTTTAATTCTAATTTCACAACCTAAAATACATTTTAAATGGGCATTACATTCTCTTTTCTTAATTTATCTCTATTCAGGACTGTTGCAAATTTTTGCCTCCTGGGTTGCTCTTACAAGAAGAAACAGAAGTTCATTTCTGTTTGTTTGGTACATGGAATTGCTCCTATATAAAACATTTGATAGCACCAGTGTTGCAAAGGAATGCAATGTCGATATATGCTATCCTGTACTTTATACACTAGAGAAAAAAAATAGTGTCTGTGTAGAGGAAGTAAAAAGGAATGTTTTATTTATTCTTTTTTTCACAGGTAGAAGGAGACAAATGATATTTACATGAAAGCAGATACCCTTGTTTTCATTCCATGGCAAAAAACTTATTCGTTACTCAGTCCTAAAACATTAAAAAAAAAAGTGTATGCACATGTGGCCTGCATACCAGCATGTGAGTGGGTGGTGAACAGTAAATCTGTGGTATTAGCAGCAGACGGAAGAAAATGGCTAGCATGCAGATTTAAGGAGGCATCTAAGAAAAAGACAGATACATTGCTGATTGTTTTTGACCATGACAAGAGAGTACATGTCATTTGTAAAAGTTCTGTTCTGCAAGCAACAGACATAATTAAGTTCCCTCAGAAGGAAAGCAGCAGTATTTTTATATTATAAATATTTTAATATTACAACCCAAATGAACCGTACCTTATCTTCTACCTCAATAACCATACCTTACCTAGATACCTCAATAACAATAATATATTTATTTATTCTGGTCTGTAAATCTTGTTCCTGTTCACATGTTCTGCCATGGGAAATAGAGCCTAATATTCTTGAGGGTAAGGTGTGCTTTGCAATTTTTATCAAAAAGTTTACCATTCCCCAAAAATGGTTGATTCTAAAATAATGATTAATTGAAATGCCCAGGGATAGGGAGAATGAATTATTGGAATTACTGATGTTACCCCTCAAAGTCTTTTCCTTGCAATTGTTCTTTAAAATTCTCCCGAGAGTACCTTTCATTTCCCAGTTACATAGGGGTTTGTATTCTAGTCTGTGCCTATTTCTAACCAACATGGTAATGTGAATCACCTAAAACTGCCTTTTCTGTAAAATGAATGGTGATAATTACATGAGTTTTAATATTTGAATCAACTTTCAAAATAATCCATGGGTGTAATTCCTTATGGAAAGTCTTATGAAGAAAATAGAACCCTTCTCTGGCAAATTTGCACCTTGAATATCGATATGCCATTAACATAAGAATCAATTTTCTTGTGGTGCTTGTGTGATGGTAAAGAGTAGGAGAGATTAAAATAAATGTGAATTGATCCTGGTACTTTTGCAAATAGAGACATATCTGTAGAGAGGACACTTTGGTGCTAGAAAAAACAATTACCTAAAGTAGAACGAATATAAGGTATGGGAACACCAACCAGAATTTGAGAAAACTGAAATTATGACATGAGAAGTATTTTTACAATATAGAGTGAAGATTTTAAAGGAGAAGCAGGGGGTTAGTTGGGGAAATCTTAATTTTGGTGGACTTAGCTCTGTTTATCTAATAGAAGCAAAAACCTCAAATATGTGTCCAGAGACCCATTTATAGTTGTTTGACCAGCCATTTGTAAGGCCTGCTGAGAACAGTGCGAAGGAGCTGGAGCTGACAGCAAAGCAGCATCCATGCTGTACAAAGATTTTTTTTTTTTAATTAGTGTTGTAAGAAATGAGCACGGTAGACAGTATAATATAAAGAGCACTGTCTTAGGACTCAAGACATCGAAGTCCAATTCTATTCAGTTTGTAAGTTGTTTCATGATCTTAGGAAATTTAATTTCACCTTTTAGAGTTTCAGCATCATTGACTAGAAAGAGGAATTCATAATATCTAAGATCCTGTTTCAATCGTTAATATTTCTACATGTCTAGGATTCATTCATTAAATAATTCTTATAAATCTCTAACAATATTAGCTTGTCCTGCTGAGATTAGTCTCTTCTACCAAGCAGATTGCAGGAGGGTAAGAGGATACCTTGACTGATTGATCAAAGGTTCTGGTATAGTGATTTCCAAGTATTGGTGGATTAATGTTCTGTGCTATCTCAGCCCCACACTGGATGCTCTACATATGATGTTGAGTTATCCTTGAAGATGAGACGAAGTAAACTGTGAATAAAGAGTAAAGATATTAGATGAGTAAAGCGGATACTAGGCCATGTGGTTCTTACAGTGACAAGACTCAAAGCAATAAAACCAAGCATCCGAATAGGGACAGATAACAGCCATGGTGGGCAGAACTCAGTGGATTAAACCCAGGTACTGAAGTCATGCAGAAAGGAGCCCCGCAGTTACCTCAAGTCACAACAAAGAAACTAAGAGATATGCTGGACCACTGGTAACTTAGCCTTCACCAGACACTAAGTTGAACTTGTGTCAGATCTTAGATTTTTATACATGTTTCTACTAACGTTGGAGGTTTGAGCCAAATGCTCAAGTCTTTTATGCCAGTAATATAAGTAAGTATTTGAGGTTGAACATAGTGTGCAGGAACAAGGAGCAACCGATGATGGTCTCAGCCTTGTTTTGAACAAAGAGCGCCTTAAGTTTAGGCAGAGAAGGTGATCGGGTCCACACATACGGGTTATCCTAAAAACAACATCAGATCCTTTATTTGCAATCATTTATTTGGCTTTGCAATCATTCTTTAGGTTATAGCCTTTAAACAAAACAACACGAATATACATGGGATGAACAACACACCTCATGGACACCTAGTATAAGTGATTTGATTCGATTGCTTTCCTGGGAGAGACACCATGAGAACAAACACTTGATATTTGGGGAAGGAGTGTAATAAGTGGGGAAAAAATGAGGCAGAAATGGGGTGTCAGGGAATTTTTGCCTTTCCAAAGGCAAAAATCTTCTCACTTTGTACTTTCCCCCCCAATCATAAAAATAATCAGGAGTGATGTGGACTTTCTAAAATGGAAAAATGAACACCTAGGGACTGCAGATTTAATGTGATTCATTGCTGTACACATAGCCTGCCTGTGTGGCCTTAAAACTCTAGAGGGCCTAGTAGTTCTTTTTACTAGTCTAGAGGGAAACTCAAACACATCCTTCCCTTCGTCTAATTCCTTTGTGCTGGAGCAGATCTCTAAGATCCTTGGAAGAAAGGTGCTGTGTGAACCATGAGGGTGTGGTATGGACTTGGAGCTGGGGTGCAGAGCCTGTGCGGTCTTGGATAGAAGCTTGGTTTCTCCATGTGCATTCAATTTATGTTTTTTTTGTGTTTTTTTTTTTTTCTTTCTAATTTCTGGAACCCACTCAGGAGGCTGATGGTGCACGTTATAAGTCTGGAAAAGCACATGCACGAAACAAATAAATAAATAGCTGCCATAAGAAGTGTGCTGCTTCCTCAGAAATGAGTCAGTTTGTGGAGATCACTGATATGCCCCACCTTTCTGGCAGGATTCATCATCTCCATCAGACTTCCAGGCAAAGGGGCAAGCTGGAGAGTGTGAGGGAAGGAAGGAAAAGAACATTTCACTCCTCCGGGTGGGACTTGTGTTATGTTAAAAGCTCTCCCAGCAGAAGGCAGACAAGCTGATCCTTCTTCACTTCACATCAGGCTCACTGACCCCAAGATTGGACAGTTTGGGGACGCCCTTTCAATTACTTGGTATGTTCCTGAACCAAATAATCCTCAGATCCTAGCTGGAGATTCTTATCTATAACTGAAAATATTTATTCAATCATCCTGTGCAATTCCTTATGTGATTTGAAAAAAAAGAAAATTACTTACTCTGTGTTATTACTGCAATAGTTATTAAAAAGTCCACCCAATAATGAAAATTTTAAAAAGCTGAATGCTACCTGAAATTATGAAAGAATCATCAGAAAGGACGAAATGCTTTTAAAAATGACATATCGGTTCTATAATGAAATGTTGTACAATCAGATATATACGACAAATGCAGACATATTTAAGAGCAGGCTTTCTACTAAAATATATCTTGAAAAGTTTGAGTCATATTACTAATATTTATAGAAAGGTAAATATAATTAGCAATATAGAGAAGTGAGAAAAAGATAAGTATTTTAAGGCCTACTCTTCTTTTTTTAGGTTCACATTTCTTTAATTTGCAATTTTCACTCTTCATGTGAAAGGCCACAGGCAGAAAGTACACAAAAAGTCCCTGTTTTACCAAATTTAGAGAAACGAGATACAAAACAGAAAAAAAGGGTGTTGATAATGTTAACAGAGAAGAGAGCAATGTATGGTCCACTGAAAAGACGTGGGTCAAATTGTAGGTGATTCTACAAATAAGGCGATTGTTTTGTTCTTGAAAGTAATAACCTTAAATGAACTAAGAAATGAAGTATTGAAAAAGGCTACATTACAAAGACATCTTAGATAACTCAACAGAATAAAGATACATTGGCTATCTCGCTGTCTTCAGGAAGACCCCCCCAGTGAGAGTAGCTTCAGATTCCAGAAAATCTAGCTTGCTTTGGATCACCTCACAATGCAATTAAGTTTTTACATATTCACAACTTTTAGGAAAGTTTTCTCCCTTTTACTTTCTAATCCCAAATCCCATGCCTCAGCTTGAAAGTCGGTTTATCTCTCTTCAATGGCAAAGGACAACTCTTACATAATTAAACTATTTTCAGTGTTTCTCCAAAGTCGGTTCCTCAGACTATTAGAACAGAATCACCTAGGGTGCTTGTTGAATTCCTAGTGCCCAACCCAGAGTTCTTGATTCAGACCTTCTGGGATTTGCCTCAAGAATCTATAATGTTGTCAAGCTCCATAAGGCAATTTTATGCTCAGGAACGTTTGAGAACCTCTGCTAAGCCAGCAACAAGATATTTTTCAGAGAATATCTCTAACCATGCTTCATTTTTAACCAAGTAACGATAATAATAGCCCTTACGGTAGAGAAATCCCTTTGTTAGGACAATTTCCTTGCTGTGAAGCAACCCTGAGGAGACTGTCTTTGGGGAGTAAAAGGAGTCTGTTAGAGGAGATGTCACTGGATTTTTAGACCCGTGGGATAAACCCTCTGAAGTAGAAGAGGCAACAGGACAAGTAAAATTTTAATGCTTATGACCAACAGGTGTAGTTGATCCAAGGGAGCTTGTCCCTAGAACGAACTTTTTCTGGAAAGGGCCAGATATAAAATATTTTAGGCTTTGTGGGCCGTTCCATCATTGCCACAATTATTCAGTTCTGTGAAAGCAGCAATGAACAATATGGAAACGCACAGGTATTGCTGACTTCTACTAAAACTGTTTGTTAATGGTGGAATTTAAATTTCACATAATTTTTCTGTGTCATGAAATCTCCTCCCTTTGATTTTTGAAAGCCTGTAAAAAATGTAAAAACCATTCTTAGCTCCCGGGGTTGTACCAAAATAAACAGTAAACAGCACAAGGGCTGTGTTTGCCAATTCCTGCCCCAAAACGGTTCTCAACAGTCAGCATCACCCGGGGGATCCCTGAGCCTCACCTGCATAATTTCTGACACTGGAAGTCAGGGGCAGGGACTGATGACTTGAATCTCTAAGAAGTTCCTAGGTGGCTTCCATCCATTCCAAGTGCTGGGCAAAATAAGATGGTAGTTCCAAACACTCACCTTACTTTACAGTATGAGAGTATTTACTTTTTAAAATTACTTTTTAAATTAAGTCCCATATTTGGAAAGAACAAGGATAACTCAAATAAAGTTTGAGAATACTTTTGCTGGAAGGTTGCTGAGAGACTGGTTTAGACTTATCAACAGCAGAGGTGGAGAGCTGGAAGGTTTCTTGGCAAAAAGAAACCAGGGAGGAGAAGAAAATAAGAGAAACAGGGTGGAGAGTCCTAGTTAGCATGACATTACGAACAGGTTCAGCTGATTCACGCTGACCTTAAAGTACTTTAATAGAGAGGCTGAATCTGTTCCATGTGAATCATTTTTTTCTGAATTCCAAGCCATTATTGTTATTTTTATTCTTGAGGAAACAAAAATTATTTTGTGATCCAGTAATTGGTCAACAATTCAAAGCAACTACAAAATTAAAAGACCAGGCCTTTGTTTTCAGCTTTTTTGCTTCACTGTGCTGGATGTATTTGCTTCAGGGGGCTTCAGTCTGTGTCTAGAGGTCAAGGAAAGAGAGTTAGGGAGTAAAAGATGTCTATCCATCCCCTTTGTGTTTTGGGGTTCTATTTCCATTTATCACTTCTACTTCCTTTGGGACTTAGCCGTGTCAAGTACTCTCTGTGTCTCTCTCTTTTCTATTTTTTTTTTCTCTTTCCCTCTGTCCGTCCACAGCACCTCCAATCTTTTCTTTCCACTGACTTCTGCATTTTTCCCTTCAAACAAATAGTCCTGAATTTAACCCTTTACCCAAACATATTCTTTGTGGGGTTTACATGCTAATAAATCTATCTCTTTCAATAAAATTCAATAAAATCCAGTATTTAGAATTGTGGAAAGAAATGTATGTCCATCAAATGAGAAAAGCTAAGGCTATTTACTGTGAGCGAGGGAGCCACCCACTGTCACTTACTTTTTGACAGAGACTCAAAGGCAGGCAGAAGAGTGAGAAGGCTTTTTTAGTAGAAAAAAGGGAAGGCTTC
Organism: Rhinolophus ferrumequinum; assembly: GCF_004115265.2. NCBI lineage: Eukaryota > Metazoa > Chordata > Mammalia > Chiroptera > Rhinolophidae > Rhinolophus > Rhinolophus ferrumequinum. The sequence continues at coordinate 73,777,508 of NC_046291.1, forward strand.
AGGTATGCCCTGATTGGGGACGGTTAGCATGAGGAAGCTGTAAGTGGGATAACTGGAAGTGGGGCAGCCTATGTGATTGATGAGGGGTGAGTTGTTACTTCCTCTCGTTGGTTCTAAGTTGGAAGTGGGGAGAAAAATTAGGGAGGCTGTCAATTATTAATCAAGTCCTGGCCATTTTGGGCCTATTGCTGCTGAAGTTATTGTTTAGCTTCCTGGGTTATCACTAGAGATAGCAAGCAGGCTTACTGCAAGCCTGACATATCAGCCTGGCTTCCTACATTGTTTATTGTAGATAAAGGGGTTAGTTTTACCTGGGCAGGTAGACAATTGTCTCTTTTGTATATTCAGTCTCTCACAAATAAATGGTTTATACTATGACCTCCACATCACCTCTCTTTTCATTTTCAACTTTCCATCATAATCCAGTTTCTGCATTAAATATGCTAATTAAGCATTTCCCAAAGTGTGTTTCTTAACATTCTGGCCTCACAAACACTCATCATAAAGAATTCAGTGGCAAGCAAGTTAGGGAAAGACAGAATTCTATACCCACCCTATGCGCTGCACTGTGAGCTCCAGAATCTATATAGGCATAGTCAAAGTTCTGAGAAGAAATTCAGGGAGCAACCTGTTTATTAATCAGTGTCTCAGAAATATTTGATCAAGTAGACCCACACTTGCTTTACACATTTTAAGCAACATTAATTATACAATTATATTTATATAGACATTACATAATTTCACTATATGTATCATCTAGCTATATTTGCAGTTAATACTTTTTAGTAAAAGCTATTGCAGGAAAACTGCCAGTCAAAAGTTACCATCACCTCTGAGCTGTCAAATCCAAAAGTCCAAAAGTCACTTCTTAGACCTCTTTCTCCTTCAACTTTGCATCATATGACACTGTTGGCATAAACCTCTTGAAGGGCTGCCCTTCCTTGCCTCCTGGTAAGCACACTATGTCTTTGCCTAATCATTGGTGGTTCCTTGCTTGACTTCTCTCTTATTTCACACTCCCCAATTTGAAGAACAAATAAAGACTAAGTTGTGTACATTGTCTATATTCTTCTCTATATAAGTTGTCTTTAGGGGAACTCAATGCCCCTCCTTTCTCTCCTTTTCTTTCTATTCCCCAATGAAGGGGGATGAGGCTAAAATCGAAAGACAAGGATTAGTATACCTTTTTTTTTCTATGGGTGGCACTTTCAAAATGTCAGAACAGTAAAAATATGTTATCACTTTTCTCCTCAATGCACTTAAAATGGTAAGATCTTAGGGTGACAGTTAATAGCACCCTTTGCCCCACCCTTATCTTGGATGCTCAGATCAGCTATGCCTTTGGTATTGTAGCTAAACACTCTTTCATAGTCTTTGTCTCTGACTCCTTCTCCTGTAGCACTACAACCGTTTTCCTTGATATTATAGTAAGATAAGAAATTCCAATTTGGAATCCTAAGAAATGAACTAATTAGACTCCCTGGGTCTAATTAGTTCCATTAGCTAATAAATGTATATATTTGGTGAGTGTAGGGGATCTAGAAAAAAAAAAAAAGAAAGAAAGAAAGAAAAGAAAAAGGCTAAGAAGGGTTAGCCTAGGTAAAGGAAAGGTTAGGCAAAGGCAAGCTTAAGTAAAGGTGTCTATTATTGATTCTAGCTTACCTGCTGCATTAGGTGTGGGTTGCAGGTTCCTGTTACCAAGAAAATCTCATTTTACCTTCTTTTCTAATTATCCCCATATATATCTTGGAGACCTACAGGAAAGAGGACTGAACTAAGCTTGGATGTGCATGTTACTGGGTCTCTGGCCTAATCATTTTAGCATCCTACCCCGCTCATTATACACAATATTTATATCCTATTCTTGACTCTAAACATTATCTCCAGCTGTCAGCACACTTCTCAAGTTTATCTGACCAGACTTGCTTACACTAACTATATCATCAAACCGACTTCCATGCTTAATATATTTACCTACCTATTTCTGTCAGTGATAGTATTTTTCCTGACCCAAGTTGTTAAATCCCCATATTAACGTGGCTCCTTTGTCTTGAACCCCCTCCCTCCCCTACATTCCCCAGCGATCCTCATTCAGGTAGCTAACAAAGCATGCTGATTCTTCTTTAATAACATTACCAACATCCATTCTTCACTCTCCAGGTAAACTGTTCTCAATCTCATCCAGAACTCACACTTCAATTTACATCATTAGAAAAGCCTCATAGTAAGCTCCTTGTTTTCTGCTGACATGTGTGGAGATATATAAACTGGAACTTCTCTTTTGTCCAAGTACAACATCACAAATTAATCTGGACTTCCTTTACCAGTCATGATTGTCATGGATCTGGAGAGCAACTGAAGAGTATATATATATATTATATATCTATATCTATATCTGTATCTGTATCTGTATCTCTATCTGTATCTCTGTCTCTATCTCTATAGAGATCTATAGAGATATAGAGATATAGATATAGGTATAGAGATAGATATATAGATATAGATATATAGTGTTCTAGTTAGGCAACAAGGACAAATACAATAATCCATGAAACTTGAAAAACAATGGGAGACCTTAGCAGCAAAGTATGTACAACCTGGGGAGCAGATCTCATGGATTTGGTAAAAGAAAATAAGGAAGATCTGGGTAGACACACAGTGTTTGCTACAAAAGACAATTTACCTCCAGTATTACAAGTCAGTTAACTGAAACTTAGAAAGAGTAAGTGATTTTTTAAAGTTTGGCCAATAAATAGTGTTTCTCCCTGAGGGCAAGCACTTGTCTGTTTAGTTTGCTGCTGTAACTCCAGCTTCTAAAACACGGTAAGTATTCAAAAGTATTTGTTGAAAAACTCAATAAATGATGTCCACCTTCCCCATTATGAGATTGGCTTAGTCTTTATGGAACTGTCTGCTTTCAATCTTGGTTTTTATCAAAGTTCAAGTCTTGTCAACTCTTTAAGACATTCTTGACCATTACAGATTGCTGTGATTTCTCATTCAGACAAATTTTGACAGGGACAGTCACTGATATATTATCCTGTAATATTATTTTCAATTTTCACATGTCTAGGTTTTGTCTCACTCAGATCTGGGTTCTTGAGGCAAAATTTTCCTTTTTGGTTATGCCACAGACCTCAAATATCTTTTAATTAAAAGACATTTATTAATTATCTACTATGAACCAAAGACTGTGCTAGCCTCTGGGTGCAGAGTGGCAGATAAAATAGACTGTCCTCATAAGGCTTACAGGCTAGTGAAAAGAAATGACATTAAACCAGCAGGTGAACAAATAAAGATCAGTTATATACTGTGATCAGTGCCCTGAAGGCAATTGAACAGGATGATGTCAGAGCCAGTAACAAGTTTACACTGGGTTGTCAGAAAATGTCTCAGAAGAGGTAATACTTGACTTTAATAAAGATAAAAAGGACTAGCCAGAGGAAATGTTCCAGGCAAAGATCCTGAGGTGAGAAAGAGTTTAACAAGTTTGAGGAAATAAAAGACCAGTGCTGCTGAAGTATCATCCAGAATAGGATGGATGGTGAGAGATGAGGAGCTCACTGAATATATGTAAATGATTGATGCTGTATAAGGAAGATAACAGATCAACAACACCCCGTGGACACTGAACTGGCAGTTAACATGTGTGAATGGCATCATTTTTCTCTTTTATATTCTCTACCTTTCTTTCTCTTTTCATAAAGATGTTTTAACGATTAGAATTTAGGCTTTCATCCTACATTTTCAGATACTCCTTTAGATGTCTCAAGCTTTGGGATAGAGGAAATTAAATTGGAAATGATGGCAGTATCAACTTTTAAAATAATCACTCTGTTTCCTCATTCGAAGGAAAAAAATTAAAATATAGATGAAGAAAATTGTGAAATTATAAAAGAAGGACAGTCATATGCAATATGCCTCGAATTATTTTTGCAAGTAGGGATATAAATTTAAAAAAAAAGAGAGTTAAATTGCAGGGATTAAAGCTGCAAATTAGATTAGTTATATCATCCAAAGCAGGATGTCAGATCTCATTTCTCTGCCGGTTTAGCTTAAAAGTTATGATTTGGTTTAGTTGTTTCATTTAAATTGGAATGTCAAACATTATTTCCATACACACTTAGGTGATATTAGAATTATGCCATATTATGATACAAAGGGTCAAATACTTGTGCAATTTTTAATTAAATTTAAACTCGTAATAGGAAACAAAAATATTTTTCTGAACATTTATTTCCACAATAGTATACTCAAACTATTATGATCATGCAGTATAAAGTTAAACCTTACAGAAAAATACCCCCATAAAATATGAACACTGAACCTCCTCCTGCATCCTTCTTATTCCTTACAGTTAGTCTATTAGCACCATCAGGTCCCATGAAATGAAAATAAATGAACTAAAATAGATTCTAGAAACCACAAAAAAAAAAAAATAGAATAAGAGTACTCATTAACAAATAATAAAAATCTGTTCTACTTCAGAAAAGAAAATGATTTTAAACAACTCCTTAAAAAATCAGGAAATGCACTGAAACTCTTGATTTCCCTCTCTTTGGCAAATGATAATTTTAAGCCTCATCTTTCTAAATACTCTGTGTCAAATATGTAGCATTTCTGTAGTAATTTTTGCTGAACACATTCATGAGTGTTTTAGGGAAAGTGATATGCCTAGAGAAGCCTGGACTTCTAATACTTAAATATACAGATATTCATAATTTCCTAAAGTAGATGGTTGGATATGAATAGAAGACAGCAACTGAATACACTCAGTAATTGGGATTAGTTAATTGCACTATACAATTATTATGATCTACAGGATAGGAAACGTATTACACATTGTAATTTCTAAACCAATACATCTATTCCATGGGGCAGAGTGTCATCTTCAAGTACAGTTACACACAGAGCTCTATTATTATAAGTAGGATTTACATACAAACTTCTTTCAGTAGTTAAAGGAGAACCTAACTCAACAAGCTCATTTCATGGTTTTAGGCAGACATCAGGGATCAGACTACCCTGAGCTAGAGAATGTCAATATTTCACATGTCTAGAGACAATGAATATATTAGGTTGGTGCAAAAGTCATTGCGGTTTTTGCAATTATTTTGAACATTTTAAACCGCAGTTACTTTTGCACCAACCTGTACCATAGAACTTGTTTGTACCATGATTTCCTATATTCAATGCTAAGGAAGGAAGGAAAGGAGGGAGGGAGGGAAGGAGGGAGAAAAGAGGAAGGAAGGAAGGAAGGAAGGAAGGAAAGGAAGGAAGAAGGAAGGAAGGAAAAAGACAGAAAGAAGAAAGAAAGAAAAAGAAAGAACGAACTAAAAGAAAGAAGAAAGAAGAAAAGCTAAAAAAAGCACGAGGAATAACTGACGGAAGGAAGAAGTCCCGCATTACGGCTTGAATGCGTACGGACGAACCGGCAAACTTCCTTCACTACTGAGGCATGAAGCCACCTGGAGCAAAGAACGAAAACTTTATTGAAAATACTTTCAGAAGGTTCTGGTGACCTTCCGCTTACCTCAGGTAGAGTTTTTCTCTTGGTTCACGTGGGATATGCTCAGCCAAAACTTCAGCCAAGGACATTATTGTTACAGTTTCTATTCAAACACATTTTTAGTCTTCTTACTTAGGAAAAAGACAGACAGGATTTCTTAGAGGGAAACAACTTGGAAAATGAAGAGAGATCTATAATTTTAGTTTACACAGCTTACAGTGAAGCTTAAGGTTAAAGTAACAAAACATAGAAAAACCCAACTTGCATCAACAGTGGCAATTGCTTTAAGGTTTTATAAATGAAGAAGAAGAAGAAATAACAGATTTCAGTTTAAAGTGATCCCAGAACATGCTTCATGCTCGAGTCTATTTGTTGGTAGAGTATAAAAAAGAAAAGTATGCAAAGGGAACATTAATTAAACCCTTTTGTTTTCTTGAAATGTTTGTGAGTCCTCTGTGCACCAAGAACATCACACTTCACCCTGCAATTGGCATCTGTACAGATTCATAAGTAGGCTCCAGTTGGATAGACAGACTAATTAATTCTCTCTTTATCACAAACCCAGAACATCTGGGTATTGCCCTTTAAAACAACATCAGGTTAACAAAACAAACCATTTCTCAGACCTGACAAAAGGTTTTGAGTTACAGGATGGACAGTCTTAGGGTGAACAAACTAATATGTCAGGGTAACATATGCAGGCTATTCAGAAGCTGATTCGCAACTTTATGAAATTCTTAGTCCCATCTGAATTTCCCCATTTCCATCCTTGTTCCGTTTTTGGTTAAAACTGAAAACAATTATTGTGTTTCAGGGAACAAATAAATTTGAGTAAATTAAATCTGATCTCAGAATGTTTCATATAAGGGTTAAAGACCTCAAATACCCAATGCCAACTCATCCTGGGGACAACATTAACCTCACTTATTGGAAGAAAGGGTTGGTTTGTTCTCACTGACACTGGACAGCTCAGGAAATTTTAAATTCTGAATTATTAGATCTGCAAAGCTTCACCTAGAAAGTTTTTGTTCCTTTTTTTTTGAAAAGATGTATGAGGCCTCCTTCTCAACCATCATGATTATTACAGAACCAATGAGATGATTTGGCTGTAGTACATGTGAACAAATTTGTCCCAAACATCGTATGTAGGAAAGCGTATGATTTTCATTTAATGTTTTCAGTAAAATAAACTTCAGAGACAACCAGTAGACACCCAGCCTTAATGGAGATGATGGACCAATTCTGGATCGCATCTACATGTGATATCACTTCCTATAAGAGAGAAAAATAAAATGGTGTTATCAGCTCCAAATCGACCAGACTTCGGAGTGGTGTGTGTGACTGTGTGTGTGTGTGTTTGTGTGTGTGTGTGTGTGTGTGTGTGTGTGTGTGTGTAAACTCCACATATGTGAGATTGAATCAGACTTCTAAAAGTGTAACATACCTTTTAAAATTTTTATTATAAACAGACCTCCACACACTACCTTGACAAGATTATAAATGTAAGCTTCCCTTCAGTTTGTTAATGACAACAACAAAATAATGTCATTGGGCATTTTTAGATTGGTACCTGAAATCAACTGAAATTCAAAGTGCCTTCATTTTCCAAATGTAAATGATGTGTAACAGGCCTTCCTTAAAGCATCTATGATCTAAAGCTTCGTTTTATAAATACCATATGCAAAAGCAAAAAAAAAAATGTTTTAATATATAAATGAAACCTCAGAGTTGCTTTACTTTAAACGTGCTGTTGTTAGCATTTTCAAATGCAAAAGGGACATTAAAACACACACATACATCCGCAAGTTTAATGTTTTCATTTCACCTCTTCCTATTTTATTCTTTTAATAGCAGTGCTACAAAGAGGAACTTTAGATAACTCTTACCAGCAAAGCGCAATGTTGCAACACTATTAACTAACCCCGAGCTTCTATTTAAGGTTACCTGGCATACTTAGCTCTGCCAGATGTAGTTTTTCTATTGGATAATTTGATTTACTGACAACATTCACTGCCTTAGAATAGGAAGTGCCTAGGTGACTGGTGTCCAAATCACACATATTCTTTTGGTTAAAATGAAATGTGAGTCTGAATTTAGCCTTTAATTACATTTCCTTACCTACCTCCAACAAACAAATTTTTATAACCTTTCCAAGGAAAAAAAAAGTCATATTTTGTGAATTACTATTTTGGAAGCAGCCCAGGACCAAACATTATTTAGGAAATTTTCCATTATTTCTATCAATCAAAGATGTGTATCCTCTGTGTTTTCAATGACTTTATCAAATGGCTAATGCCTGCACTGGAATCCGTGTTGCTCATAGGATTTTAGGCTTGTATCTAAACTACTGACTGGTAAATTGAAATTACTCTTGTAATACCCTAACGCAGGATAAAACAAGCTATTGTATACGTAAAGTAATACAAGAGAGCTTCAGCAGTATCTCATGTGCTTGGGCTGGCTCAAAGAGTCTTAATTTCAGGGATAAAAATATACCCTGCTCATGTAAAAATTAAATTCACCATGGATAAGGAAGAGGGATCATGTCAAAAGAAAAACAAAATAGTATTGCTTAAGAAAAGCATTAAAATTAAGCAATCCTTAAATTATCTCCCCTAATAAGATGTGTCTGTCAATTTTCATTTTGTCTTTAGCCCTGTGGAGGCTGCATTGTTCCATCAGGATTGTTCTGTCAAATGAAAAACCTGTCTACATTTGACCACGTGCTTAAACAAACAAGACTAAGTATTAAATCTGAGGGCTCTGTACTTTAAGAAACATTTTTACAAGTGAAAAGTTATTCAGCTTAGATAGTTCATCCATTTCCCAGAGCCTTTTAAACCTGCATAATATATTGAATGTCAAAAAGCTATAAAATCTCTTTAACTATTGATATCTATTTGTATATAGCAGTATAAATCCTGCCATAAATTCAAATAAGTAAATGACTTTATCCAAACAAAGATTTGGAGCATTGCTCTACTGTCACATAGGCCTAGCCTTCTTGTACTGCACACCCGTGAAGTGGATAAAAAAAATTGCCACGATTTCTAAATGATGGCCAAAGCACGTCAATATTGGATGCTTTTTAACAAAAACTGGGTTAACTGTAATACAAATGTAGGTACAGGTACCTATAACTATAGAAATATTATAAGTATAAAAGGAAAAGAACTCTAATGTCATGGCTGATTTTCTTCAGATAAGGCCTTATATTAGTTAAGATATTGTTAGCTGCCCAAATAAACAAATCTTAACATTAATATTTTGCTGATATAAAGAAAATACTAAGTACTCGGTTTGGGGCAGTTCTTATCCACATGATACTTCAGGGACATAGTCACTGTACATGCTATATTCTTGTGTATCTTCAATAGGTTTCCAATATCACCATGATAGACTGTCTGTTCTGTGGGAAGAAAACAACGTGGAGGATCACATGGGCCTAGTCTGGAAGGGACTTGCGTTACTCCTCACATTCCATTGGCTAGAACTCAGTCACATGGCCAGCACAAACTGGAAGGGAAAATGCAAAATATAGTCTAGAGCTATGCCCTAGAAGGGAGGAAATAGGTTTTGTGACCACATGGAAAGTCTCCACTCACCACAGTCCTATTTAACATACCTTTCCAGTAACACATAACACATGCATCTTTTACAAAATCCTTTCTAAATTATCACATTATTCATCAAACCCATTCATGACCATGTCTCCATACCAAATGTCACTGCTTTTCTTTGTGTCCTCTTCATTTCTTTTTTAAGGTTTTACAATAGATAATAGTCAACCTGCATCTGATCTTCCCCCATTTCTAATTTACTCTCCATATAAGAGCAAATATTTAAAACACAAATATCACAGAATCATGCTTCAATAGTGCTCAATTGCCTACAAGGTAAAGCCTTGATATTTCCCTCGGCAATTGATGTCCATCATGATCTGGCTCTTTAGCTTTTCCATATTCACCTTCTACCAGCCCCTTTATTTCATTTCACTAAAATCTTAATTTTTCACAAAACTTTTCTAAGACTTGGTGTTTTTCTCCTTATATGTAATCTAAACACTCCAATATTCATAGTTCTTACACAAACCTGTGACTATTAGTTTATCCTTCTATCTCTTCCCCAGATTGGGAGATTTTCCATCTTATGAATCATATGAATTTTTCTTTGATCCAAAGGATCTAGCATAGGATCTGACAGATACCAGCTAAAAGATGACTATAATTCACTCTTTACCTTGAGTTGGCTACATTATTTTGAAAGAATGAATGACAGTCAAAAACACAAAGAGGTAGGCTCTCATGTGAATGTAAACATGTTTTATGCGGGAATTCAAACATAAACTCCGTAGTTCAGAATTCAAGCTGTTCGGTCAAACGTTACCATGCCAAAAAAATTCTATCAGCCTAGGTAAGCTAATCTCAAATTATAGTACAGATAATCCCTATTATTTTTAATCATATACTGTCACTTACTAGGATTTTCTGCCACCAACTTTTCTCTAATCAATAATCATAACATTTTTGTAGACTCAACATTTCTAAGGGATATTCTCTAATGAAACCTGACTTTGTTTTTTGTTCTCATTTTGATATTCCTTAAAATTATACTTTTGTGTTTAATCTGCAATATGTCCACTCCAATAGAGTCACACAGAAGTGATCATGAATTGGGGCAGATTTTAACTCTTTCCCCTAAGGATGCCATCAGCTTTTCCACACAAACGTCTATAAATAAATGTGCAGTCTAATCAAGAATGAAACTAACAAGTTGTGCTCACTATGCCAGTAACTACAGTAAATCTGATTCCCACCTACCAGCAAATCTCCATCTGAATAACTCCTATACAGATATTTTGAAGCCATTACTGCCTAATTCAAAGACATTATTAACTGAAACCTATGTAACTTTACTAACAATTCTCACCCCAATAAACTTTAATTTTAAAAAAGACATTATTTGCTGTTTAAAAGAGTTGAACTTATTTTTTTGTCCTCCAAAGAGTTTAGTACAATGCAATGTAAGCAGATGGCCATCAATAACTTGTTGAATAATTTTTTTTGAATGACTATAGCATGTATCTTGATACTAAACATTGTCACAATTTATACTCAATATGGTTACGATATCAAGTCATGAATAGGATGCATTCATTCACAGGGACAATTAGCAGAACAAATCTTGCAAATTTATTAATACTGTGTATCAAAAGGAGAAAGTTTTGATTAAATGAACACTTCACATTTTAATCACTTGGGATTGATGAGAGATTCTCAACCCAAGATGACTTTCCACCCCATGGGACATTTGGCAGTATCTAAGACATTTTTGAATGTCACAGCTTGAGGGTGGCTTCTGGTGGGTAGAGGCCAGTGGAACTTCTAAAGATCCTACGATGCACAGCACCTAAGTCCCTCCCAACAAATAATTATCTGTTCCAAAATGTTAATAGCGTCAAAGTTGAGAAACCCAGCTTAAACCATGGACTCACTTAATTTTAAAGACACTGCAGTTTTTTTTAATCTCTTTAATGTTTCTCTGGACTCTAATGTATGCTTCACCTTCCTCTGTTCATGTAAACAATAAACTTAAAACCTTAAGTTTTTTTTGATGAGCCCAGAATGATACCAAAGAACCATGATGGTGGTCTTTAGCATCACATTTATATGCTGGGAACATATAAATGTGTTCCCATTGGGGACAATTGTAGCTTTTCAAGTGGAAATAAAGTAGGCATTCTCCAAAGTGTCTCTAGCACTTTGGGAAAAGGTTTTCCGAGTTATCTACCAGGTTAAAAAAAAAAAAAAAAAAAAAAAAAAGCTGTTGATTTGCTTGCTTTTCCTGAGGTAATGTAAACAAAAGCCCCCTCCCCCCACTAAAATCTTTATGTTAGCTCACACAATTGAGGCTTACTAAAAGTATTCATAAGTTGTCCTATAGCATTTGCTGTATCTAAATCAAGAGATTATCTCTGATAACCCATTGCATACCCAAACACCAAATCCCACCAGAAAACGACTACTATGGATTCTATCCTTTAAAATCTCTACAATATGGTTTCTTATGATTAATTCCCAGTTAGCACTGCCTTTGGTTGAAGCTCTCAGCACATTTTGTCTGACCAACTTAATCTCTTTTAGTCTTCAGATGCAACCTCATGCCCATCACTGCCCTAAAATGCATTAGTAGTATTTTTGCCAGAGTAATTTTGCTAATCTACAAAACTCATCATGTATCTCCCTGTACTGGTTGCCATTTTATCTCCACTACAGGTCATCATTAAATTTTTTTTTGACATTTTGGCTTTGACACCTACGTAAATCTAGACACTGGTGTGCTGACATATGCTACCTGCTTTTACAGGAGTTGACTCATGGTCTAAGTGGATCCAAAGCTGAAAATTGGAATTCTCATCATGAAAGCTCTCCCATAGGGTCAAGTCCATACTGTTTAGTCCATAATACCCTTCATGATCAAATTTCTGTATAATTCTCTAGTATTCTTCTCCATCTCTCCCTTACACTTGTCTTTTGATGCTACTGTATCAGATAATGCCTACCCCCAAGAATGTCACTTTGTCATGCCTTGTCATACTCATTCATGCCCTTTCTGTATTTTCTATACCTCATAATGCCTACATCAAAAAAGGCATCTAGAAGATAGAATTACCACAGGTAATTCTAGATAAATACTCCAAAAAAATTGATAACAAGTATTCAAACAAATACTGGTTCATGAAAGTTCATGACAGTGCTTTTCACAATAGCCCAAACATGGAAACAACCCACATAAATGTTCATTAATGGATGAATGGATAAACAAAATGTGGTATACCTATACAATGGTATATTACTCAAGTATAAAAAGGAACATGGTGCTGATGCATACTACCATATGAATGCACCTCAAAAACGTGAAAAGACACCTAATACAAAATGCCACATGTTATATATTCCATTTAAGTAAAATATCCAGAATAGGTAAATGCATAAACAGCAGATCCGTGGTTATCAGAAGCTGGGGGTGTGGAACGGATGAGGAGCATTTGCTTAATGGGTACCAGGTTTCCTTTGAGGGTGGTGAAATTATTTAGGAACTAGGTAGCTCTGACTGTTGCACTCCATAGTGAATGTACGAAATGCCACTGAGCTGTACACTTTAAATGGTTAATTTTATGTCATATGAATTTCACCTCAATTAGAAAAACAAAAAGAATCCATCTGGTCAGTTCAGCCTTCACATTGGACAAAAAACTGTTACTGACCTTAATTCTGTTTGAAATGACCTTCTTCTTGGTTCCAAGAGAACCACATCTCTCTCTTTTAAGTTACCACACATAGTGTATTCTAATTGTTGGTTTTCTTGTGTCTGTCTCCCAACTCCAACCACATTACGAATTTGGTTTCTGTATCTCTTATCTTTGTCTTCCTAAATTTTATTTGGCTGAATTTATACACTAAGAACTAAATTGGGTTACTAACCTGAAATAGCAATGATAGATCTGAATCTGTTTTATCAATGAATGATAAAATCTGTTTAATGACTTTAATTCATATTTTTGAAAATGTTTTGCAATTTTTGAAAATGCATAGCATTAACAGTAGATCTTTAAATATACATTACTTTTGACTTTTGAGTACAGATATTGGATATATTTGAATGGTAATTCAAAAACACAATGAGTAGGTTAATTAAACGTACACATTGGCGGAGTACTTGTAGAGTGTTCGGTTGAGAACTTACAGAGTATTCGGGAAAAATCTGACATAGGGGTAGTGGAGAGAATTTGCTGAATTAACTAATTAACTAAATAAATATGTACACACATCCATCCATCCATCCATACATACATACATGTGTTGATCAACTTAAGGTAGTATTTCCTTAAGGCCCTGTTAGCTCCTTCTTTTGTTTTCTTTTTGGTCACATTTTTAGGGCTCAGAACCTATAGTAATAAATTTTAACTCCCTTGTTTAGAAAGTAAAAGCATTCACTTTAAATGAATTCTCATTGGTGGCTAAGACAATCTTCTTAACCTCTGTAAACACTGAAAAAAGTATTTGAAATAAATTTGAACGATTGGTTCCATACATGAGCAGTTAAATTTCTCCTTTCCTTCCTCATTGGTCAGTCAGTTCATTAAAAAGTACTTATTCAATGCCAACTATGTGCCAGATAATCTGCTAAGCACTGTCTTCAGAATGAACAAAAGAACATACAGTTTCTATTTCTCAATTAGTCATATCTATAATCCAAAGAATAAGTATTCACCTTTTAAAGTCAAAGCAGGTAGACAAGCACACAGTTTCTCTCAAGAATAATGCATTGACATTTAATTTACTTATTGTGGCATTAAATTATTTTAAGGAACTTCCAAACATCTGGGGCATTGCAGATGCCAGGAAAGTCCCTCTGCACTTAATATTTGGGACCTGAGACACCAAACATCCTAAACCCCAGTTCCATTAGCAAAGAATTGTCTAGTAGCACATGCACACAGCATCTCCCTTCCCTTTGAGAAACACTGGAAGAAAGTGTACGATTTGTCAACGACACTAATTTAAGCAGGATGGCTAACAAATTCAAAAGTTAAGTTCAACACTAGTTACTGTAGTTAAGGACTTGCAACAATTTGCTTTACCTTGTCCATAGTTTTCAAACTTATCTGTCTATCTGTGTCTCCTGATTTGCTTTATAGTATTTCTTCTGAAAAAGGAATTTTGCCTTTGTACTTAAGCTTATTTATGTGTCTTTGTAGCTGTTATCTGTTGCTTTGCTGCAAACAATTACAAAATTTAGTGAATTAAAACAACACCTCTCTATTTAATTTATGATTCCTCAACCAGTCTATAGTTGAGACTGGGCTTAACCTGTCAGTTGTTAGGTCTCGGCTGGATCCCTTGTGTTTAGCTAGTGGCTCTGTTTCTGCGCTTGGTTGGGCAACTCACCTCTCCTCCATTTATTTCTCATCCTTGAGCAGAGTAGCCTAAGCTTGCACATGTCACTTTGGCAGAGGTCTGGGAGAGAATATGGGAGTGTTCATTCCCTCAGCCAAAGCTAGTCACAAGGCCAACCCAGATACAAGGGCTGGAACAACAGACTCTACTTGTTTGGTGAGAAAATCTGCAAAACATACAAGGTAAAGTGAAGAATTGGAGATATATTTGTAATTTATCCACCACAATTTTGTTTAGCTCTTCTGAACCCCATAACCACATACACATATACAAAAAGTCTTCCCTTATTTATATCCCTAGTCACTAATGCAAACTGGGCAGAATCCATATTCAGTTTAACAACTGCTTGGAGACCTCAGTTCTCATATCTCCCCTTCAGATTGTATTGCCTTGAATATAAGTATTGACCAAACTCGGATTTACCCTTCTTTTTAAGATAGTCAAAACTTGGGTTGTATGCACTACATCATGAATTAGTCATACCAGGCAAGTTTCCATATTCCTGAGTTCTTCCATGCCATCTTCCTCTTTCCCTTTCCACCTGTTGCCTAGAAAGTCTTGTATAATAGTTGAACTCACGTTATTACAAGTAAAATTATGTCAGACTCATTAAGAAAATAATAAAAATGATAAAATAAGATTGATGAAAACACCTTGAAAATTCAAAATTAATGATATTAAATTGCAGCAGTAAGGATTTCAATTAGACACTTGGAATACTTCCTGATTATTATAGTTTGAGATATTGGCAAGTGATTAAAAGGAAAGTAATGTTCTCTCTCTCTCTCTCTCTCTCTCTCTCTCTCTCTCTTTCTCTCTCTCTCTCTCTCTCTCTCTCTCTCTCTATATATATATATATATATATATATATATATATACTATTTATTTTACTGTAGACCATTGTCTTGGTGGAATGTCTTTAATGAAATATTGCCAAGATATATTGGGCTATATCAGGTGAACATTTGATCATCTGCAGTTCAAAGAGAGAAAAAATATTGCCACTTATATAGTATTTCTACTTTGAGTAGGAACACTGTATTTAAAATAAATCATGCCATAGAACAAACTATATCTGTAATTATTCCTATCTCAATGGGAGATATGAAGCATCTTTAAGTTTACATTCTGGATGATATTTATTAATAGAGCCTCCTGACACCTCTATGGGAATACCTCAAATAATCACCCTTAATTTATCCAGGTGGAGAAATTTCAGCTAAAACGTACATTAAATTTCCTTGGCTTCTGTCAGCTGTTAGGTGAAGATAAAACCTAAATTCCCAAACCTTTTTTTCTAACCTTACTTGTTTACTTGACAACCCAAGTTTCCTTTTCTTTCCTCTGTTCCTCAACTCATATCCTTCTCTCATTCTCTGTTGAGAACTACTATGAACTCAGTTACAAAAATAAATGCAAAACTAAAGGAATGTCATACCATAATCCACTGGTGAAATTGAATGACCAAGAAAATGTGACTTCATTATTTTAAATAACCAAGAGGAGAATTACCTTTGGAATTGTTATATTTCCAGCCTATAAGAACATAAAGGTTTAAAAAGGTTTAAAGTAACATAACCTCTGCTTTTATTTTAATGTTTTTTTTAAATATAAAGTTAAGCAGATATAGAAGTAGTCACAATGTATCTATCACCCAGCCTTAACAATTACCAACTCAAGACTACTTTCTGTCTCCCATAACAGTTTGAAGCAAATCACAGTCATCATATTATTTCATTTTTTTATTAGTAATGGCAAATGTTATTTATAATAAGGGGAAAATAAGCATGATTGTGCCAGAACCAATGGACTTCCCTTTGCCAGTTAAAATTCGAGGCTGAATTGCTGCATTTTGGTACCTGCAAAGCACTTTGAACATAACGTTGTCATTCTTTGAAATAGCAAATGGAAGTCATTTAAACCAGACGAGCAATAGGCTGGGCAATTGGCATACCTACAGCACAGGATACCCAGCACCACGCACCTATTCCAAGGGAATGAAGAGTGGGTGGCCAGAAGAAAGAAACTCTTTCCCCCATTTAACCTGTAATTTGACAACATCTGTGAAGAATTACCCTCAGCATTGGCATCATAATTGTTGTATCTAACATCAATCACCAGGGAGGGGAGATTACTTGAAATAGATGTTAATGGCATTATAGTTTAACAACATGAAAGGCAAAAATGAGAGGAATGAGATCTGTAAGATGGTGCCCAAATTAATCAAGGGGCTAGCGAGACACTAAATTGCTTTATAAAAATGAGGTATTATGTTTGCTTATATAAGAAGACTTTAAGTTTGAGAGCCCGTTATCTAGCGATATTCCAGGTATTAAAAAGCTGAGGATTTCTAAACTTTTGTATGATGACGACTCTGGATTTTATATTTTCTTAGATTACTGCTTTTGTATTAAGAGAAGTTATCAATATGAACATTTTATACAGAAATTGAAAAAAACAATGCAAACACAGATCCTCTTCCAAATGAATATTACTGATAAATGATATATTCATAGTCTTCCAGGAAACTGAACTTTCAATAAGCCTGAATACATAGAACTGTCTCATATTTGGCAGCTAACAACTAGGTAGCATCAAATTACCTGTACCTAATATATTGAGAAATTATTTATTGGCTTATTGGATTACTGCTTTATAGCCAAATACTTCTTCAAAATTGGTTGCCTGTATGTATAGTTTACAGAGTAGTATGTATATCACAGTCTAAATAAAAAAATGTCTTTTCAAAACAGTGTCTTCACTGTCTTCTAAGACATAATCCTCTCCTGATTTTTCTCCTACTTCTTAGACTGTTCTTTTTTTTTTAGTTCTGTTTGTTGTTCAACTGCATCCTTAGAGCACTTGAATGTAGAAATGCCCTAAATGTATATTTTTAGTTTGGGCCTGTCCCCTGAATGCCAGGTTTATATATTAGTCTCCCCACTGTCAGAAATGGCATCACCACCCTTCTAATTACTCAATCCAAAATAAATTGAAGTCATCCCTGACTCTTTTCATGCACATCCTACGTAATATTCTGGCAGCACTACCTTCAGTACATCCAGAGTCTGACAACTTTCAAAAAATTCCGTAGTTACCATCAGATTCTACCCCATAACCTCTTGCCTGAATTATGACACTAGCCTTCAAACCGATGTTCCAACTTCTGTCCTTGCCTTCCTACGTCTTTTCCTAGCATAGCAACAAATGTGATCCTTTTAAAATAAAATGAGATCTCGTTACTCCTCAGCTCCAAATGGCTTCGTATTTCACTAAGCCAAAATCCTTACAATGGCATAAAACTATTTCCCATCTGCACACGATCTCTCCTCCCTCCACTCCACTATTCCTTGAACACACAGTCATGTACCTCAACAAAGGTCTTTTGCCCTTGTTATTCTCTCTTTGTGGAGCACTCTTCCTCTTCATACCTGCAAACACTACTCTCTCACCTCCTTCAAGTCTGTACCAAAATGGTACATTTTTGGGGTTAACATCCTCATTATCTAAAATCCGCCCATGCTAACAATCTCTATGTCTTTTCTCTCCTTAATTTTCTTATTATAGAGCTCATCATCAGCTATCATCATTATGCAGTCACCATGAAATCATTACCATGCAATTGTATTTTATATTAATTTATTTTATTTAGTCTGTTTCTTTTCACTTGGCTATAACTTGTGTTATTTTATAGCTATATGGTAGAAAAAGACCCAGAGAATTTGGTTAGAAAAAAATTCAAGGTAGATTAGCATGTAATTTTCCATAGTTAAAACAGTAAACACTATTTCTTTGTTACTATTTTGAAATACGACTAAGAGAGAAGAGGATCATTAGACCTCAAGTACACATAATCTTACACTTATATATTGTCCCCTAAATATGGATGAGAGTGATGAAGATGCATGAGGATAATCCCTTTTTTCTATCTCATGCTTATCTCATTCTATTTATGCCTTCTTGAACCATTGTCTTTGGTAGAGCAAGCAACATAAGTTGTTACCATACTTCTTCTATCAATTTCATAGCCAATATGTCTTAAGGTAAGAATGATTACCCAAACTATTTTATAATGGCTTAATGTAATTAATTCAATAATGAATTTATGGGGGTATTCTTAGTAGATACAATGTTTTAGGTTAGTTAATTTTTAGGTTCACTACCAATATCTCCATTTGACTTTGAGACTGAGAATTCATTTCCTAAGCTGCCAGGAAGGTTGGCTGATGATGGCTCCCAGCTGAGTCCCTTCCTGGGAACTGCCCTGAGATGAGATGGCTGGCCACCTATGTCCATGCCTCATACCCAAGGGCAGTCACATTCAATGACTGAATGAGGGGCTACAAACGCTTGCAATTTTCCCCTCTATTTGGAACAAATCTGCAAGGATAACCTAGCTCCAGAATTCCACTTAAGATTGACAGAAGCTTTTACTGCAAATGGTCCACAGTTCAACTTCTCCCTTGGTTCAACACTGCTTTCTTCATTCCACTGTTGGTGTTGGTTCTGAAGATACCAATAAGGTCACCGCACACATATCTCTGCCTCAGAGTCTATTTCCTGGGAACATGACCTAGACAGTGTTGGAGAGGTGGTCCAAGGAACTAGACTCTAAAAAGGAATTTGGATCTGGAACATCAGCTTCCAGACTGCCATAGAGACTGGCATCAGACTGGCATTTGTGTTAGTAGATGCAGTAATGATAGTCCCTGGTTTGTGGTATGGTGCAAGTGTTAGAACTTTCACCAGGACTACACTAATATAGGATATCAGTGCAAAAGTATCCATTGGTGGGATAAATATTTTAGGTGATTGTGAAGGTGAAAGGACGTAGTAATTATAAAAACTGTAGAATCAGACAATTAATTGCTGGGGGTTATTGATGCATTGGAGAAAGAAAAAAAACGGTGAGGGTGACTATCACAAATTTAAGAGTATTTATAAAAACCAGGAGGCCTTTAGTTTAGCATAAAGAGGTTCTGAGTTCCTGAAATCGGAGCAAAGTAAAAGCAGGAGTTGATTATTACAAGAGAAGGTTGAATTCTCAATGCTGACAAGTCTGACACATAAAAGTCAGAGCTCTGATTGGGTAAGAGAGGGAGCCTGAGACTTGATATCTGGACACTTAGATAGGATATATTCAATAATCTTGAATTATCCGATTCCCTGAATCCCTTTGGATGAGAACAAATAGATGCCTCTTCCCTGCTAAAAATTATTGCTAACCTCTTTACTTAAAGATGATATCAGCATTTCTGTTCTGCAAGACCACTTAGGATGTACATACCCAGATTCCTGATAATAGGACCGATAGCCAGGGTTAAGTCATCAAATAACCCAACCAGGCATATGCAAGGCTGATAAAGGAATAATGACACCCTGAGGGAGCTGCAGGACCTATTCAACACAAATAAGCAAGAGACAGGAGAGTATGCCTGAGACTGGATCCTGAAGACACTGAATCGAGGAGAGTAGGACATAGTTGGATAAGAGAGAGTTAGTCAGTATAGAAGCACTTCCATGATCACAATACAGAATTTACACCTTGACACATTTCCCTGGAGATGGTGCTACATTGCTATAGTGAGCCTTAGAAACTTGGAACAGTGACAGCCCACAGTAAGTGTAGTGAAAATGACAGAATAGCTACAAAAGACAGTACAAGAAGGGATCAAAAAGCTCAGAGAAGTAAGCATAATAGAGTGTATGTACTATGTCATGCTGGAAAATCATACCATTGAACTATGTTGCATGGAAGGGTCTAGCAGATGCTCCATTTCCAAAAGCAATAAAGAATGCACTGGTAAAAGGAGCAGCAGCATGTCTAAGGAGCTCAGTGGTGGATGTTCTTCTAAGCCCAGAATCATAATAGAAGATGCATTTAGAGTACTGTTCTTCTTTATAGTGGTTGAGATGATAGCATCCTGAAATAATAGAGGCAATGGGGTAATAACTGTTAGAAGCAAAGTATGTACAGTTTTCAGAATGAGCAGTAATATGGGAATGATAACTAGGGACTCCCTACATACAAGGAGCTATGGACATGGTTAATAGCACACAGTACTGCTAGACACAAAGCATACAGGCAGTCAACATGGGTTTTGCTTCATTTATTCTATCAATTGGCATCAAAGATGGAAGATGAGAAGACTAAGTGTAACCCTCCCAATAAAAAGATTTTGCACCCAGTTTCCAGACTCAAGCCAGTTTTCAGACATGGAAACCTTCAACTACCTAAAAGATGAGTTCCTAGAAAGAACCCTGTAATAGCACAATGATAATGATTCTTCTAATCCTTCCTGAAAAAACCTTGATTATTTATTTTGAAAACTGTGTACTGGTGAAAGGGGATGACCCAAACTTTCCAAGATTGCTTGACAAAGGATTTGAGTTGATGTGGAAACCCAGAGGCCCACTTAAGTGAGTATATATGTAAGGCAGAGAATAAATGGAGTCCTGGCCTAGGTCCAGCTCACTGTGGGTACTTTGAGTGAACAGATAGATCTGGTCATCATGTCTCCAGACTCTGAAAGTATGAGTGAAATGGACGTGAATGGTAGTTCACAGAACCCTCCCATTGTTTCCTTGGTGGGGCAGCAAATTCAGCTGGACTAGAATCAGTACTTGTTCTAGGTATGGTTTGCCTTTCCTGTCTGCAGGGCTTTGGCCAGCACTCATACGTATACGTACATGAGAGATGAATGTACAAAGGATACTACATAACACTACATCAGACCAAGGAAACCACTTTACTGCAAAGAAGGTATTAGGTTGGTGCAAAAATAATCACCGTTTTTGCAATTATTTTTAACCTTTTAAACTGCAATTACTTTTGCACCAACCTAATACAACAGTGGATTTATGGTCATGGGATTAGCTAATCCAGTCACGTAATGTACAACCCAGAATCTGTCTGCCTGTGAAAATAATGGAACAGCATCCGAAGGTGGAGCTGAAGACCAGGTTTGAGATAATAATCTGAAAGGATGCAGTATATATCCTAACTCAATTACCACTATAGGGTGCTATATCCCCAGTACATGAATGCATGGGTCCAGGAACCAGAGAGAAGTAGGCGTGACTTCATGTGTCATCACCCTAGAAAACTATTTGGATAATTTGTGCTTCCTGTCCTGGGATTTATGGGATTAGAGATTTGATAGCTCAGAAGAGAAACGCTGCCATCAAGGAACACAAAAAAAATCCATTAGACTTAATCTATGTCTGTCATCCAGTGACTTTGGGCTCCTCATGCCAACAGACCAGAATCAAAGAAAAGAGTCACCATTCTGACACAGGTAATTGACCCCAGACATCACGTGGTGGTAGAGCTTGTATTGCTTCATGGCATCAGGAAAGTATGTATTTTGTGCTTAGTGATCCACTGGGTAGTTTATTTTGACAATGGGCAAGTGTAGTAGCCTTGATGCAATAATTGTGTAATGATCATGGGCTCAGACCTCTCAAGATGAGAATCTGGATCACCCCACTATTTAAGCCTTCTAGAACAGCAGAGTTACTAGCCAGGATGAGGGGCATCTAGAATAGGTGGTTTGTCAGGATGATGGTGAATATTATTGCAAATCTGAGACCAGCTGCATCAATGAAGACGCCAGTCACCTTCTCTTTTTGTAAATCTCCACAGTCTGGAATCTTGATAGAGCTAGTCTCAATGCGATGAACTTATTATAAGAAGCAAGTTAGTCTGAGAGATGCAAAAACGAACTATAGTGGATACTGTGGTGTGCAGCCCAAAAGAATCCTTGAAACTTGAAGTACATATCCTCTCAGACCTGGTAATATTGGCTTCTTGTGGCCCACACTGGGTCCCTCCCTGAGGATTACCCTAGGTTGACGGGAACTGACCCACCCAAAGTCAATGCTCCTCCTTGGAAACAAGGCCACATTCAATGACTAAGCCATAACAGGGTATGCAAATCCAGTCCAGCAGTACATTGACCAGTGATAATGGCAGTAAAGGATAGAACTTGGGCAAATCCCGGCTATCAGCAACCATTTTAAGAGAAAACGTGGTTCTGACAAAAGCAAAATACAGCTATGTGTAGCTCAGAAAACATACACATACCCTGGGGTCCTATTGCAACAGAATAGCTTTATAGTAAAACAAATTCAAATTTGATATTATTGATTTAACATCTAAAGTGTGTTTATGCTTGAAAAATACAGCAAATATAAAATCCAAGCTCTATATAACAACCACTTATTTGTAGCTTAATCAACTACACAAAGAAATAGCATGTCTTAGAAACATGAAATTTAAAACCAAAATATTAACTGTCCAGGTAAAAAGATTTTGATGCAAACATACATATTCTCAAGAAGCCCAATAGTCTGTTCAGCAAGCCTAGGAAGGAGAGTGAAGGAAAATGCTGAAGATCCCCAAAATAAAGATCTGAGGAGCCCTTCTCTGTCAGAACTCTGGAAGTGCAAAGTGGTTGTGTTGCATAGGTGGTCTCTACAACAACTTTTAATTAAATTGAGTAATAAAAAAACACTGCCCTTTATGGTGAGAAAGAACTCATAAAATTTTTGTACAAATGCCAGGTAATGTTTGCATTAGTGTCCATGAGGGGTTTCATTTTTGCTGTTTTCAGCTCTATAAAAAGTTCCACCTAAGAAAATAATGAAGATCCTATTCCTGCTTAAATATTTTGTGAATCAAGTCTGCTTTACAAGTTTGTCCACGGTAACTTTCGTAATCTAACTAAGTCCATCACATACTACTAAAACATGAGATGGCTTCCCAAAAATTCATACTATCATGTTATTGCTTCCCTGAAATGACCACATTAAAAATTTAGTTCATCAGGAAAATTCTGATCAACTTTCTGCTTCATGTATGATACATTTTAAGAAAATTCATCCCCTAGTAATTTGCTTATCTGTCCCTTCAAAATATTTTTCATCTCTCCATTCAAATATGTCCTTCACTGGACATCCAAGTTTGTCCTCTGAAACCCAAATTTGATCATGTTGCTGTCTCACAAAAAAAAAAAAAAAAAAAAAAAAAAGATTCCTGGATTCCCACAACTGCAGGCTGAAGTCCAACCTGCCTTTTTTTAGCCTCATTATCTACCTCTCTTCCATGTTTCCCACATATTCCAGTCACAAATAATTATTTAGCGTTCTTCATGTGTTCTGTTTTATCCAGTACCATTATTTGCATATAATTATCCTCTACAAGGAGTGATCCTCTCCTGTTTTCCATCTGGTATCCTGTTTGTTCAATGTGACAGAGCGTCAAGGGCACAAGCTTTGGATGCAAACGATGTGGCTTAAAGTCTCATTGTGCTAAAAATGTGACCTTGAGAGAAAAAAAATTAATCTGTCTTAGTATTTTGATTGATAAAATGGTGATAAAAATTACAACATAGGGAATATGGTCAATGGAATTGTAACAGCTATATACAACGTCAGACAGGTAGTAGATTGAGGTGGTTAACACTTTGTGAGGGGTGTAATTGTCCAACGATGACATTATTTTGTACACCTGAAACCAATTAAAAAAAATTACCTTAAAGGTTTTCTGGTGATTGATAAAATATTTAATACATGAAGACTTCCTGTTGTATCTTAAACATAATATGTGTTCAATAAACAGTAGCTAATATTATTTTATCATAAAAATGATAGCCCTTGAACACTTTTCTGATTTACCTACACTCCCACTAGCACCTCGGAGTTTCATTAGCAATTTGTATAAATTGCTATCATGAAACTTACAATATTATATCATAACTTTTGCATGCCATTCTAGCTTTCCGTTATAGCAAGTTTCTTGAGTTTACCATTTATAGAAATCTTTAAATAATTCCTTTCTTTCTGCTTTCAGTCTACCTTGGATATAATATTAATTTAATCATTACAGAATGATATAATTACCTTTTAAATGTTTGTTTGCCTCAAATTGTTAAGGACTTTGGGGGGGGTAAAGTAGTAGAGGTTGGTGGTTGATTACTAAACCCCTTTCCTTTCTTATTCCTTATCATAAAGCTAGACTGTGTTTCCCAGGGTCATCTCCAGTTAAGTGAGGCTACTGTATTGCATTCCTGCTGAACCACCGTGAACTGGATAAATGTGTATCATATATTCAGGCCTGGGTCAAAAATTTGCCATACATTACATACTATACTATTGTCCTCCAGCATGCTGCAAATAACTACATCAACTGTGGGACACCATGTTAAAGATGGCTCCTGAGACAGAAAATGGAGGGACTCTGGTTCCTTGAATCATTATTTTGAGGAGGGACACTTATGGATCAAGGACAACCATTTTATAAATAAATAAAAAAATAAACTTCTGTTACATTAGATCAGCGATCAGCAAACTTTTCCTGTAAAGTGCCAGATACTAAATATTTTCAGCCCTACACATCCTGTTGTAGCTGTTCAATTCTGATTGTAGAGTAAAAGCAACTACAGACAATACATATTTGTTAAGTGAATGGATAAACCGTGCATATGATTCTGTTCAATTAAATTAATTAATGAAAGGAGAATAGTTGGAAGAATATGTATTATGAAATGCATGAAAATTGTATAAAATTCAAGCATACTTTACTTGGCATGGTGTCAAGTAACTCTAAAAAGAAAATAGCCATTTTCTAAATTAAGAAATAAAATCCCTAAATTAATACACACAAACACACACACACACACACACACACACACACACACACACACACGGTGCCAAAAAAATGTATGCACATTTTTAAGAAAGGAAAAACTGTATTAAAATTGTAATACAATGAATGAAGCTAGCATTCATTTGATTAACACCATCTTTTGAATGAAGTCGTACTACACATTGCCATTGTAATTCAATTCAACTTCGAAAAGTAATACATAGATAACATCTCTTAAAAATGTGTACATTTTTTTGCCCCCCCCTATATATTACATAATAACTTTTGCATGCTTTTCTTTCTCTCTCTGAATATATGTACATTCATTCTGAACAAAAATGGTCCTTACATCTTTCTAGTAGAGAAGTAATGAGATTCTTTCTGAGAAGCCACTATGTCCTTTTCATTATATATAAGAGGAAGAAAAACAGCTGTTGTTGAAATAGGCTCAAGGAAGTCTGAAGCCTTATAACAAATGTACTGGTCACATATAAGTTTGCTCCATAAGTTTAGCTTGCCAGGTCAATAGAAGACATCAGAGGAACTTCAAAAGCCTGAATCACCTAATCAAGCTGGCAAAGAATGCCATTTTTAATCACCTTAGGTCGATTTATGAGCCTGGAACTCTCTCAAACATCTAGCAATTCCCTGAGCTTAATTCAGGTACACATAGTTCCAAGCTCATAAGATTTTAGTCTTGGTGTCATAGAATCAGAACAGAAAATGAAAATACTGCCATATAAACAAAGCGTAGTGTTTCAGCCACGCATCTCCCTTTTAAGAGAGTATATGGGGACATAGAGAGGGAGAACAATTCTCAGATATATAGCCCACCTAGGTAAAGCACTTTCAAATGTACTTCATTTATTTATTTTAGGCCATTTTTGGCTCAAAATCATGCAAAATTACTGTCTCTAGTTTCATTCTGCTCTTTTGAAATAGTCCAGATTTTGCGCTAAGAGTTTAAAGCCACAGCAAAGAGTTAGGCCAAGAGGGAAAGCTTTTGAAGAGTTCTCACAGCTGTGAAAACACAGGCCTCAGGCTGTGTGTAGAGTTACTTCAAACAGCTGCTTCAGGTGACTAAACACCTTGAGTCTCATTCATCAAGTGTTGTTTATACTGGCTGACAGACCAGACTTGGAGAATTAACTCAGAGAAAAAAGATGTACTACATACCAAGTATGGGAAAGGAACCTAGTTCTTTAAATGTGAAGCAAAGAAAAAAAGAAATAATAATAACCTTAGTAAATTTAAAATAAAGGAGAACCAGACTAATTTTATTTTATGTTAGTACTGCTTATGATACCCTTTGCATCTTTACGATCAGATGTGAAATGATACTGATGGTTTGCTACTTTTTTGATCCTACAAATAAAATTGAGATTGACAACGGCTTTTACATGCAGGGAAACACCTCAAATAACTGGTCACAAAATTTCTCATTAATTATCAGTGTGCACAATATTGAAAGAGTAGGTATAAATAATGCATTTTCATTATTTTTAAAAAGGAAAGTATGGCTTTCTTCTTGCCTAGGTTCACTATTTTATTGCAAACATTGTCTCATCAAGGCTTGGCCATAGGGTTCATCACCCAGTATTAAAAATTTCTTTCATCTAATCTATTCAAAAAGGTGACATGATAATATATTTTAAACCATGTAACTATTTGCATGGATCAAAAGAAGAGTGAAATAAAATGACATGAGTCAGTGTCAGGCGAAGTGTTACTACTTAAGTAAGCTTTAAATATTGAAAGCCAGTTTTAATATTTCCTTTTAATCTAGAAATATGTCACTTGGTAATTTTTTTCTTTATAACATCAGGGTGGTTATGAACAACACTTTCCATGGCTTCATTCATCACTGAGCAGAAAAATCTACCCTACCCTCTCCTTTGTCATGGCAGGCGATGTCGACTGTCACTTCCATCAGCAATTAGTTTACCATTTATATTAGGGCATGTTTCAAAAGTCAGATGTCCTTTGAGCCCCAGTTCACAAATTTATAAATGATATTTAAATACTGCTTCTATTTTTCTGATCTTTCTCCAGTTCAAAAAAGGATTTCAATTATTTTAACCAATATGCTTTAAAGGAGTTCTCAGGCTTTACTGTGTATAGAAATGACCTGGGATCATTGCAGCATTATTTACAATAACCAGGATATGCAAGCAACCTAAGTGTTCCTTGATAGATTAATGGATAAAGAAGATGCGGTATGTATATATAATGAAATATTACTCAGCATTAAAAAATAATGAAATTGTGCCATTTGTGACAACATGAATGAACCTAGAGGTTATTATGCAAAGTTAAATAAGTCAAACAGAAGAAGACAAATACCACGTGATTTCACTTACATGGAATTAGAACAAAAATCAAAACAAATGAATGAAATAAAACAAAAAGAGACTCACAGAAAAAACAACAACAAACTGGTGGTTGCCAGAGGGAAGGATGTGGAGCAATGGGTGGAAAAGGTGAAAGGGGATATAGTCAATGTGATAACTTTGCATGGTGACAGACAGGTACTAGATTTGGTGTTGTTCACATCATAAGATATGCAAATATCTAATCACTATGCTGTACACCTGAAACTAATATAATATTGTATGCCAACTATACTTTAATAAAATATTGATAATGGAAAAACACAAAATAATAATAACAACAAAAAATGAAATTATCTGGGGATCTTGTCCAATTGCAGATTCTGAATCACCAGCTCTAGGTACGGCCTGAGGTTCGGCATTTTTAAGCTCTCTTGTGAATACTCATGTTAATGATCTAAGGACCATACTTCAAATAGAAAGTCACTAAAGAATAGTAGCCTTGAAGAGCAAAGGGGAAAAACAGTATTTTTTTTTTTAAGGCTAATTGTTTTCTTCCCCCACTACATGAGAATAGAGACAAATATTTGTTGTCCATTAGTTAGGCAAAATAATGATGAAAAATAAGGTTATAGTTAGTATATTCTACTAT
Source organism: Rhinolophus ferrumequinum (assembly GCF_004115265.2). Lineage (NCBI taxonomy): Eukaryota > Metazoa > Chordata > Mammalia > Chiroptera > Rhinolophidae > Rhinolophus > Rhinolophus ferrumequinum. The sequence continues at coordinate 73,805,607 of NC_046291.1, forward strand.
TTAAATACAGAGCTAAAAATTGAAGATCTATATTTGTGTGCTTTCAATGCCAAGTCATCCAAAAGAGGTCAGGAACATTACTCCAAATAGCATCCGAATGTGAAAAATTAATGTTTGTCTTTCAATATTATAGTCCATGAGAATACCATATTGGAGCCCTGTGGGGGGAAACACTCTTGTAGGGGAGGGCTTGCCACATCTGAATAGTAAGTAACAGTGAGGTTAACTAGGACACATAATATACATTAACAATGAAGTAAAAGACTCAAGTCAAGAAACAACAAAGACAGGAACTAGGGAGGCAAAAGAGATTGGGGAAAGTATAAATAAGGAATATTTAATGAGGATATACTACTCTACAAATAAGAATTCTATGGACAACCATTGCATCCACCATATAGATGAAGGCAATGGGTTTCTATAGGATTAATCAGCTTATTTAGGTAAACTGAGGTAATAACTGGCAGAGATTTGAACCCAATTCTGTATGACTTTGCAGTCTGCCTCTCTGTCTCCCACAGTTCTGACTCTCAAAACTAGGACAACAAAAGAATAATGTAGGAGTTGAAGAAACAGCCGATAGCAATAGTACTCTAAGAAAAACTGAGAAATCAAGCAACATAAGAGTTTTGAGAAGTGTTACAAAAGGCCCACTTCAGAAGTATAGTAGGAATTAAGGTGAACATGGAGTAAGTGAGAAGTAGTGGGAGATGGGCAAAAAATGGTAAACGCTGTGCAAAATGGATAACACACTGGTAGTGAGAAATAGTTATAAAAGGTTCAACACTGGCTTTTCAGATCTGGGCCATTAGGTATGTTCCTATTTCATCTCAGCTGTTTTATATAAACTATCAGACCACTCCATTCAAATTATTGAGTAATTACTATCTATTAGTTACTATATCAGAGGACTGAGTTAATGAAACTTTATAGGGTTCATCAAAATATATTTGTATGAAAAAAGAAAGGTTAGCAGAGAGAGTCTTGGTGATACTTAAAGAGCTTCACAAAGAATGCTTTAAGATAAAGTCATTGAATCGTTCTTTCACATCAGTTTAAGGATAAAGAGTGGTTCTGGATCACAAAAAATATCAGTATTTTTCTTGCCATGCCTGTGACACAAAGGCGTGAGTTTTATGTACAATACAGAAATAAGATTCAGAGAATTAAATGATAGAGAGAAAGAATGACCAAGTTACACTACATAAAATTTGTCTCCAAGGACAAATCTCTCTCTGCCTAATTACAGATATAAGTAAGGCAATAAAGTACTTCCATAATCAGTTAATCAACTAGGATGATTCTGCCATATTAAGGTTGGGAAAGGGCATATCATCCAAACCAGACAGACAGACAACCAAACTATTCCTCATTATGTCATTTCAGTAAGCATGGAATAACATTGCTGAATAAAGAATACTACTGGAGGGTAGTCCTTGCAGCCATTATCTTGTGGGGTCAGTGGTGTCTACTTCCTTAAATAGTCTATGCATTTCTGAATATGCAATATTCATGAATTAACATATATTTTGGTTCCTTTTGCCAGGAACCAAATAGGACAGGAAACCAGGACAGGAAAAAATAAAATAAAATAAAAACCTGGATTGTACTATATCTAATTTATTTCTTTAAGGTTTTGGTTGATATATATATATATATATATATATATATATATATATATATATATATATATATATATCAACCTTTTACCAGAATGAGACTTGTTTTACAAAGTGAAAATATAAGCTGGAAAAGTAGGGCATTCACAAAAACCCTCCTAGGGTAGAGTCCCTAAGGATCAGACAGTGCTCAGCCATCACCCACTTTTATGTGCTCTTGTTTCAGTTCCTCAAAGGATTTTCCTTCTGCTCTTCTTACCTCTATACGTGAGTCAGGAAGGAAATTTGTAGCCCTATATTCTCCTCCTCGCCTATTTAAATCTTTACCAAAGCTTAATTTTCTTGGAAAACTAATACTCCACAATAGAGTCTGTCTCATGAGAAGCTATTATGATCACCTGCCACTGGAATTTTCAGGAATGATAAAACAAATAAAACCTAGGCATAAGTATTTGTGAAAGCAAGGACTATTTATTACCATGTTTTCTACACCTAAGAAACCATTGACTTAAATTTATGAAAAGTTGGGCTCCAATTTGCATGCAAACTATATAGCATTTCTTTTTCTCTTTGTTTCTTTCTATTATATGTTTTTTCATGCCCATACCTAAGAATACCTCCAGAGTACCACTGAGTAAAGCCTCTATGGCTGCTGTGTGTATCCTGTAGTCACTGACTCTCAGATTGGCAGCCAGTAGCTTACATGTGCTTCTGATTATGTTAATGAATTGGAGGTCAGGCCCTTTGACTCTTCAGTTAAAGCAATCTGAATCCAGTTAAAGGTAAAATTAAACTAAAAAGAGTTTTTGGTTACCTCATAATCTCACCAAAAATAGCTCATTTAATATATAGTGAATTCTGGCATAAATGAGAGTCTCTTCTTTGATCTATGTACAACAAAGCTAGAAAACATAATTTCCTCAACTCTAAGAATGATAATAAAATATATATTTTACTCACTGAAGTGAATGCAATTACTCACATTTTCCACCTAACATATAGCGGTAAATTCCATCACAACTTCACAAGGTGAAAATGGTCAAATATGAACAAAGTTGGCTCCAAGTTTCAATCTGCTCCTTTGAAAGCTCAGAAAGACAGCTGCCTAGTATTCTAGTCACCTCATGTTAACACATATCAATAAAGTGTGGGGTAGAGTACTACTTACTCCCTAGAATAGGATTCTGGGACAAGCAGCGTTTACTCACATGTCAAGAAATCATCACTAAGGGGCTATTGGTGGTTCCCAGATTCAACGGAAATATTTTATATGGGAATATGCTTGAGTTCAACATAACTGAAAAAAGAAAAATAAAAAAAAATAAAAAAAGAGAAGAAAATATTTTCTTTAAAAGCTTTAAGCAGCTGGTTATATATATGCATTGGCCCTTCTCGTATTTCTCAGGGCCAAACCCATCTGTCCAAATTCAAGAGATAAAGGAAGAGGATTATGAGCACCTTAATTTCGGTCATGGGCATGCAGGTTAAAAACAGATGGGCAAAGCCAGGTTCTTTAATAAAATTGATTCAGGAAAAATTCTCTCAGATGAAAAATGATAAGGTGTGGTAATAAACTAGAGATTCGTTTCCCACATAGTATTTTCTTTGAAGATCAGACAGTCTTTAAAAAGATGACACAGATTAATTTTCCTAACTATGAGGATTTTGATAAAATGTTGTAAAACTAATTATTATTCAAATAGTTATAACAAAACAATACCAATTTTGTGGTTTAATTGTATTAGTCAATATTTATTAAGCACAGCATTGATCTAAGCACTTTTTGTGTTCAAAATAATTAATGCCCACACCAAATGAAGCAGCTTCTATTATTATCCCCATTTCACAGATGAGAAAGCTGAAACAGAGAGGTTGGTTAATTTTTCCCACAGAAATAACTGGTAGGAAGAAGAGCCATAGCTTAAACCTAGGCTAATCCCACAATCATCATTCTTAACTATTAAACACATTCTTCTTTCTGAACATTAGAGAGACCTAAATAATATCTTCACAACTTTAGTTTATATATTACTACTTAAGTAGGGAAGAATGGGATCTTAAAGTTAGATGGAATTAGATCTTGAAATTAGAATTGCCCAGAAACTACTAAATTTTGGCAGCATGAAGATCTCAAACAATGAGCAGGTCACCAAAATTAGCTATAAAAGACTCCATTATAATAGAGCTTCCAATGGCAGCAGGGGAATAAGAACAGTTACGGAAATACAACTACTTAAACACTTCCCAATTTACATTTAGCCATGAGAAACTTATTAAAACCATTTGTAGTGTCTTTATCCAATGTCAGCTTAGTGTAGCTAGAATTTAATTTCCCAGAATTCCTTTTCCTGAAGGTGTCTGGGTCATAGTTGGCCACAAGAGAAATTTGTAAGAGATTCTCAAGCAGAGGTGAAGGATTAGACACTTGTTATGGTCTAAGTCTTTGGAAGGAAGGCCCTGTTGCTACTCATGTAATTGCTGATGTTCCCTGCCATCTTGCTGTAGACAGCAGGTGGGCTTACTGAACCTCTTTCCCTAACTCCCCAGAACCCTGCTAGGCACATGTGTTGAAGTGGTGCCAGCCTCCCTGCAGATCACCTGCATCATTGATACTGAAGGCAGTGAAAGACAGGTGTGGTCCCAGTTCGCCCTTCCAGTTCTCTCTTATTCCTTGGTACCCCCGACTTTACGTCTATCTGCCCTTCCCAGCTTCTGTCTTTGCTGACCTTAATCCCATCACCAGATGTAGGTGTGTTAAGCATATAAAGCCTTCTCACCACAACTGTGTAAAGTTTAATCACTTTACTAAATTCCGTATATGTGACACCTACTGGATCTTCTGTTGTGATTGAACCCCAACCAGTATACCATCTATTCCTTTTGGACTGCTCTTAACAGACTTGGAATTTGGGGCTACAGATGTTGCTGTCAATGATATCCTATCATGGCAGAAACAGCAAAAGTGAGAAACATTTAGTATTTGCATAAAATCGAATTGGAGGGGAAAAAAGTTTAATTGGAACAAAGGGCATTAAATATATGAACAATTACATAAAACATATGTCGTTTATCAAGTGGGTTTTACTTCCCCCATACAACCTCTATTCCACATGTCACATGGTTTAAGAATGCCAGTTTTGTCAGGGCAACATGGAATTCCTGAGGCAGAAATTGTTTTGCTTATAGGAAAATAGAGATGACCATAAATGTTATTTATTCAGTGATTTGAACCTGGCTGCAGACCCAGCCTCCATGTGGGTATACCTATATATTGAATAATAGCAATAATACATTAAATTTGCTTTCATAAAATGAGCTAAATTCCATCTTCAGGGACCCTCAGGAAAAAATGAATTTTCTTTAACACCACCTACCCACAAGAAGTGAGTAGAGTCTGCCTAAGATAGTTGTGTCCATTGTAGCTGACAGACTATATGTGATGACTAACTAGTTGGTGGTGGTGGTGGGGAACTTCAAAGAATTAAGAAACTTCATGTATTAAGTAAGCACTTTCACCTCTGAAAGGAAATCCATAGCAAATTTTAATATAGCTATATGAACCATATGGCATGGTTTTCCTAGGAGCTTGAGCCACATATATGGGAGTTGCCAAAGCCCACAAGATACTAAGTGGCTAAGCAGAGCAGTTGAAAAGCAGAGGCTTTAAGGGCTGTTACAATCTACAGTAAGAGTCTAAGGATAGTGCATGAAAACCCCTGGGCTTGCCTAGAAAGGATCATCTAGTTTCTGCTCCTTCAAAGTGCTTCAATTTACATATACGTTAACTAGTATTCCACCCAAAATATGTAATTGTTAGTTTTATGTATTAACTTGGCCAGGCTATGGTGCTCATTTGTTGGATTAATTACTACTCTATATGTTACTGTGAAGGTGTTTTGTAGATGTGATTAACATTTATAATCAATTGACTTTAAATGAGATAACTCTCCATAATGTGGGTAGGAATTAATTAATTAGTTGAAAGCCTTAAGAGCAGAAACAGATTTCCTAGAGAAGATGGAATTCTGCCTTAAGACTGGAAACTCAGTTTTCTGGGCTTCCCTATGGATTTGGGGCTCAAGACTGTGACTTTAGCTGTTTCCTGAGTTTCCAGGCAATGAGTGTCCTACAGATTTTGGACTTGCCAGCACCCACAAAAATTCTCTCTCTCTCTCTCTCTCTCTCTCTCTCTCTCTCTCTCTCTCTCTCTCTCTCTCTTTTTCTCTCTCTCTCCTATCTATATCTATATCTATATCTATATATATATGTATAGATAAATATGTATAGATATATATATAATATATATAATAGAATAGATATAATACAATAGATATATATATATATACAATATATATATTGTATATATCTATTGTAATATATATAATACTATATATATATTTATATAGATATAGATATGAGAGATATAAATACAGACATAGATATGAAAGAAAGTATATACTATCATTTTCCCCACTTTACCGATGAGAAAATGTGAGATTTTAAAGATATTGAGTCACTTACCTTATTAATGTTACAAAACTACACAGCAGGGGAAATGGAAATATTAATTCAAACCTATCTGAACTCAGAGACTTGTTGCTTAGTCACTAAACTATATTGCAATTCACTAACAAGAAAGCCAAAATGTCAACAAAGGAGGGAAAAGTAAGGGCATTGACATCAAGACTCCTAAACTTTAAGTCAAAGTTTTAAAAGCTAGCAACCAAATGCCCTTGAGCAACTCACTTCTCTCTTTCAGCTCCAGATTCTCTAACTATAAATAGAAAAAAAGAGCTGCCAATAATCTTGATATAAAGATAAAAATGTCAATATATGAAAATTAATGTGTCATTTTTATTTTGTATTTTTTCCAGATGAGACTTCATATCCTGTGCTCTTTCTTCCACTGACCACAAAATGTCCTGGGACAGTGAACATTAAAATAACTCTTGCATCAGGAAATCTTAGATATAGCACCCAGTGTCAACACAGTCACTTTTTATTTACTGATATTAACACAAAGACCCCAGAACATTTTATCAGCATATGAGCTTTGGGATAACACCAACACTTTTCTTAATCCTTTAGATTAGTATGTATATGTGTGTATGTGTGTATTCATTTAACATGTTAAAAACTGACAATCTGAAAAGCTATAAAAGGGAAATAGGGAAAGGAAAACTAGGATCAAATGGGTAAAGAAATTAAAAAGCAAAAAAAAAAAAAAAAAAACCTTGAAAAAGCAATAAATAGTATAAACCCGATAAAAAGCTAGTGTTCAGTAAAACAAAAAAAAACAAAACAAAACAACAACAAAAATATTATGTCAGATACTAAGGTACAGTTCAGAAATATTACCAAATTAAGGAATACCCAGGCCCTTTTAGGAAAAATTTCCCAGGTGTTGTCCAAAAAAAAAATCCTCCTCAATGCACTTACTCACTTTGTTCAGAAAATTTTGAGCAAATGTGAGAAAATATATGTTCATGATACTGCATTTTCATTATTCATAGAGTAAAAATGCATTTTTTTACTAAAATAGCTACTTTTTACTTAAATAGCTCTGCTTTTATTTTTCTATCATTGAGCAGCAGTACAGCCTTAAGGTGTGTTTGCAGGAGGAAAGGTAAGAATACAGAAACAAAAAGGAGGATAAGAGAAATAAACAGAAAAATCAAAGGAACACATAGGCAAAGCCAAAACAAAGAAAGAGGTAAGGCAATTTATTTTAGCAATAAGGTGAACTGTGAGGGGAAAATGGCTCTCTAATAAGGCAACTTACAGGGACAGATTCAAGTGAGCTTACTGAGTGGTTTTATGTGAAAGTCAAAACATAACTTTAATAAATTTAAAGCACTTAAGTCCATCTGACATATCAGCTCTGTGTGGCAAATGAAATTGTCTGTTTTGCTTCCATAGGGTCAAGATACTTGGGAGAAGCTTAGGTAAATGGCCCCATATACCAAAGGGGTTGTTAATTTTTTATTGGTACATTGAGCCAATGCAGTTAACTATGTAGATTCAGGCTATAGACACCTCCTATATACCCTCGTTTCATTGACGTTAATAGGAAAAGGGTATGTGAAAGAGATAGATGGGAGTTAAGCTGGCAAAGAAAATTCAGCTTTATGTCTTTGTTCTCAGGACAGGATAGAATGATATACTAACTAGTTTCCTCAGCTCATTCTGTAGTAATGTTTTTCAGACCTTAGCTCTTTCCTCCCTTTTCTACTACAAAGGGAGCATATGGCGCCACAGCCTTGCACAAAGAAAGAAAAACATGGCAGTAAATTATCTTAAATACACCTGAACTTATGATATCCAGAGTCAAGCTTTCCCTAGATTTTTTTTTCACATAATTCTAGATTTATTTTGCCATTTACAAGTTTATTTTGGCTGGGGTTGAAATTTAATTTGTTCTTCAAAGAAACATAACAATGGAAATACAAAGAGGAAGCTTTTGTTCGCTCCCTGGGAGTTCTGAAAAGTAATAATTATAAAATGATAAGATTCTAAATGAAAATGTCGCTTGGAAAGGTTGAGGTTGACAGCAGCACAGACCTATGTGAAATAAAAAAAGTCACATTATATTCATGAACATAAATATAACCAGATGATGTAATTTTACATCTTTTGATGATTTATTATATAAATGTTTCATAAATTTGAAATAAAATCCTTTCTAAAAATAAATGTTCATTAGAAATCCTAGAAAATACTACTTCTTTTGAAGACTAGTGTTCATAAAACAAGACTATTATTAAAAGAGAATTAATAGTAGATTGATAAATAGAAATTTAAAAAATTTGATACACACACACGCATAGAATAAGAGAATAACACATTAATTAATTCAGATATTTTCACTTATTTCCTGTCATGTCATTTGGTCTGTACTGAACAGGTTGATCTGATTTCAGCCATTGCACTACGGTCCTATGTGTCCCTTGGAAATACACACAAAAACATACATACTCACACTCACACCATCCATACCACCATAAAGGGGACAACCACTCCCGTAATGAATACAACTTTCACATTTGAATAAATCAAATGTCTGTTTTATAATTATACCGGCTAAGTAGAGATTAGGAGCTAGCTTTTGCCAAAGACTATGGCTTGAGGGTCTTTTCTCACTAGGAGTTTCTTTGATGCTTTCTGTGTGATGAAATTAAGCAGAATTCAGGGGAATGGCTAACTTGTGCAGATATTTTTTAACTTTATTTTTCTAGACTTCTGAAACATGTGTCTCCTGAGTCTTACCGGTTAGAAAAATAGATGGCACATTCACCTACCACACATATACATGCCCACGTGTACACACACACACACACACACACACACACACACACACACAAAAGGCCATGTGTCACCTTCCTGCACATGTGAACCTCCACCAAAACTTGACCGAAGGAGCCATGTAAATTTCACAGTGCTAATTTGATGTGGAAGCAGCAGGAGGGCTGGTTCCCTAATCCTGTCACTGTCTTTAAAGTTGTCATTTAATATCACTGCATTACATGCCTGACACAAGGACGTTTCTTCCAGTCTGATTATCTGATAGATTTTCTTGTGCCATGGAGATACTCATGTTTCTATATATCTGAATGGTTTCTCTCATCTGTGTATGTAGCCTTTGACAAATCAAGACAAATTCACACGTCAAACTGCTCCAATCTGTCTGTGGCACTCAGCATTAGTTGTTCTTTAAGATGAGAATTCGAATTAACATTGAAATGAACTGTAGAGTTTGAGAAGCATTGAGAGGAAATGTTGCGAGGGCAAACTTCTTCATGCTCCTCAGAAGAAAAGACTAGTTAGGATAATAGGAAGAATGTGCTCTTCTAGCGCTGTACAGAACTCCCAGAAATGTAGGGACCTAAACCAGAGAATTTTGCATTCTGGGTGATGTCTGCAGGAATTGCATGCCATTATTTTAAGAAGGAATATTATTCTGTAGTTTAAACCTGTGGACAATTAACTGAATTTTTCATGCTACATAATTTTAAAATTTAAACAAATATGTATGATAGTATATAACAGCCAGATAGGTAGAGGAGTATGAGTGGAAAGAACAAATAATTCTTATTATATATTTTCAATGTATTTTGACATTGACTCGAGATTTGCCCTGAATCAATTGTTCAGACCTGTTTTTATGTTAACTTACCAAATAATAACATCCATATAAGAACCATTTCAATTTTAGTCAATATATTTCCTGTTATGTAACTACTTCCCTCATAGAGATTTGTTGGAACAAATTTTAAGATTATATCAAAAGTATTTCATTCTTTATAAATAAGAGGATTTTATTTTTTAGATACCTTAGCCTCTTAGGTATTAAAAACTGAAAGAGGCCTCAGTGGTCATCTCATAGTACTGCTCTTTTCACCCATGGAAAAGCTGATGACAGGACATTTGAAGCGATTTCTTTATGCTTACACCTAAGTAATATCAACACCAGACCAGGAGTCTGAGTTCCTATTTCCCTATTCAAAGCTCTACACATTATTCCATAATTCTTTACTTAATTGTCTTATTTTTGTACCTACATAGTACAAATTAGAAACGTTCAGAATGTGAGGAAACAGTGGATAAGTGAATTGGCTTTAGTTTTTCTTTTTTAAATCTGGTTTCCATTCGGCTCAGTGTACATGCTCTATATTGACATTAGGCTACTCACTTATGTCTCTATTTATGTTTTGTTCATCTCTAGACTGATTATATTAGGTTGGTGCAAAAGTAATTGCGTTTTTGCAATTATTTTTAACCTTTTGAACCGCAATTACGTTTGCACCAACCTAATAGTAAAGCTTCATAGTTTTGCTACAAGAACCAAATTATATCATGCACTTAGACCATTTACCTTAGTGCTTGGCAAATAGCAAGTGCTCAATAAATGTAAGCCATTAGTATAGCCCAGGTGTTGGAAAACCTTTTCTGTAAAAGGCAAGATTATAAATATTTTAGACCTTTGGAGCCACTGTAGTATGAAAGCGGCCATAGACAATATGTAAATGAATGGACTGTGTTCCAATAAGACCACATTTACAAAAACAAACAGTGGGTTAGATTTGATCCATGAACCATAGTCATAGACAATTTATGGTATAGTCTATAACTGTCAAATCAGGCTTGCTAGAATTAACCAAGCAGTAAAATGGCAAATACTGTACAATTACTTTATTAATGTATATATTACTTTATTTATTTATTTATTTATTTATTTATTTATTTATCTGCAGAAACCAATGTGGAAAAAAAGATGGATCCTTCACAGAATATATGTGAAAGGTCTCAAGTCAGTTATGTCATTACTTCTCAAGGATGCCTTTAATTGTGTTTTATGGTTGCTGATTCAACCTGTCAAGACAAATAAATAATGAAGAGAAGTTTCTATGTTTAACCAAATACAGATGCAAAATTGGAACTTATTTAAAATCCCATACATGTTGTTGATCACAGAGCATAAATGTAATAAGTGACATATGTTCTGATGACCGTGTTGTTTTGTCTGTTTCTCTTGACAGAAGGGTGGTTCAACACATATGATCTGTTAGCGTATGTCATGGTATTAGAGAGGGTTAAAAGGAAAGAGGGTCAAAAACTCTACCTTGCAACTCTAAGCCACATGTAATAATCAACACTTCCATCTTTATACAAAATCTCTTAGATAAAGTACATAAAGAATTCTAAGGAAAATTTACTAAACTGTCCAGCATCCATCCATGATTGTTTTGATAAAAGACTAACATACACACACACACACACACACACACACACACACACACACACACATATTTTTTTTCTTTTGCAGGGGGGAGCAGAGTTTTCCCTTGCCTATACTTACTCTTACAGTATGGACAGAGTTAGTATGTACCCTGATTGGCTTAAGCCAATCACTGAGGAGTATTCCACTAGCCACAGGTATTGGTTCAAAAATATGTTTGTTCCCAGTCAGAAAGATTAAGACATGGTGAGAAGTTTCTGAGATGCCTGGGAGGGAAGCAGGTGACTTTCTTTTTTAAAGAATATAGGGGATGGAATCGCTGCCACCATCTTGTTTCTACATAATGTGGAAATGGTAAGGGCAGTGTCTCTCATCCTGGGTCCAGGCAGTTGGGTATGCATTGTATGCAGAGACTTAAAATAATACTAAAGCCTACTTTAAAAAGTGTCTTTTATTATCACAATTTCCTGGCAATTCTGAACAATGTTAATGATGGAATAGCCTTCCCATTGAGGGTGGACTGCTCCACTTGTGCCCTCCCTCCCCCACCACCACCACACACAAACATTCTTGGTACTCACTGTTTCGACACAGAACCTAAGACTTCCAGACAAAGACAAAGTGTAAAAGAACTCTGGTCATGATGATATCACAGAGCTCTAATTCTGGCCATGCCAAAAAGCAGCCTTGCCTTTGGACGCTCTATTGCATGAAAACCAAAATTTCCTTTCTGCTTAAGCCAGATAGGGTCTCATTTTTAAACACCTGAAACCAAAGGTTTTGGTTTCTTATTTTAAATAAAAACTTTCAGGTGTTAAATGCATCCATATATTATACATTTTAATGACTGCTAACCACTCATAACTTCATTGGAGAGTGTTTATATATAGCGAAACAATTAAGGTCTCACACATTCAACTAATAATATAACTTACACACACACGCACATACACACACACACACACACACGGTTCTTTGGATCAGAGTCCATAAACTTTTCCAAGACCACTGTAAACTTTACTCTAGCTAGACACCATTAAGAATCCTTCAAACGCAATTATGTTTTGTTTTATCTAGGGATCAAGTATAAAATATGTTCCATTTTTATTATTGGCTTAAATTTCTGTGGATACTATTGGGGAAAAAATCTATAATAATTCTCTGCAACCTCGAACATGTACTCTTAGTGACCTACACTAAATAACGGAGGAAGAATGAGAGGTGGTCTGTTCTTTTTTTTTCTTCCCCCACATCATAGCACCAGTCTTCTGATCCTTATCTTCATCCTGAGGAAGCTTGGTTTTAAGTTTCCCTTTGAATCCTGGCTGATGTATGACTATCAGCCTATGCCCTTTGCCCAATATTTGACTTTCTCCAAAATATATACATAGACAATTAATAACCTTCTCAAAGTGCTGTGAAATTAGCTTTCTGATTATATGATTTAATTGCTACATCGGTCAGACCAGGTCATAAGGACTGCGTCTTCACAGGACAATCTGATATAAATGCACTAAAGGAAAAAGTGAGGATAAAAGGGAAAGTGGTAACCTAAACTAGAAAGAGATAATCTGCATTTTTACAATGTCTAAAATGAACACAGGGATTTGACATATTTCCTAATAGTTCTATGGTAAATTAGTAGATATTCTTCAGATTGTTAAATGGAGATGGTGAGTTAGAAACTGCATTTTTGTTCACAACTGTAACAGCAAAGCTCATATTATGGTCTCTATGTGCAAAGAACTATTCTAAGCACTTACATATATAAACTAAGTAACTTACTGAAAGATGGGAAGACAGGCAGAATGAGCTCCAATAATCTGTACATGGTCTACAGCTAGTAAGTAGTAGAGTTAATATTTAAACTAGAAACTATTGCATATAAAAATCATTCTGCTGCCTCCCGGTAAATACGTAAAGAACATATACAGTGACATAATTACATTAAAGAAGAACCTATTGCAGTTACTTCTACAGGTAAGATGGGGTCAGCAGACTGCCTAGCCCACAGAATGGAACTATAAAACCTGCATAGACATGTGAAACTACTATTTGATAACTCTAAAAAATGAAGAGTACAAGGCAGATTAGGGGGGATATGAAATATCAATGAACTGCCAGTGAGTTTATCATTTCAATTGTCCTCTGATACTCCTCAACATGGTCTTAATGCAACCCAGAACCAGAGGTGGGCACTAGGCTCTAGACAGAGAGAGCTCCAGAAGCTTCTTCTAGTTCCCGTTTGAAGAATAGGGAAGGAAATGCCTAACACTCAGAACAGTGTAGACATCTCTGATCTTTGTTTTGTTTTGTCTTTTCTTTCTTTAATTAAAAAAAAAAGAAAAGTATTCCATCAATCTGTTGTGCACCAGCCCCGAGCCATCCAGTGATGGTAGTAAGTATAGCAGCAATGAAGGGGGCCTGACTAAGAAAGGGAATCTTCCTTTCTGATGAAGGGAACTGTGATCCCCAGGAGGTAGAAAACCTCTGATGCTTTCAATCTCTTTCGTTCTCTTTCTGGGCCCACATGGGGGCACAGCCCCAAAAGAACACAACAAAACAAGGAAACCAAATCCCCTGATGATTGGTCAGCGGACCAAAGAGGGGAGCCCCAGAGACCTAAAGAGTACTGGAGCAATTGTGAGGAAGGAGCTCAGAAAAGCCATCCTATAAAGGTGTTTGTAAACTCCTTAGCTCCCCTCCAAGCTGTGCACAAATGGATCTGATGCATGTACCAAAATATTTGAGAAGTCAGCTAACAGTTGAACTAGAGCCTCAGCCCCAAACTAGCCAATGGGTGGTTGACACTTGGGATAGATCCAAACTGAATTTGAAAGGTTTGAACACTACACTGAAATTGGAACTACTGCCCACAGAGTGTAGGCTGGAACTCACAGTCTTAAACCAACCATGTCAATTCCCTTAAAAAAAACACACAACATAATAATATTTTCACAGGATTGAAACAAGCTTCAGGGAATGATGACATAACAATTTAAGTATCCAGAATACAATCTGAAGTCATTTGGTATGTGGAGAACCAAGACTATCTCAATTCATGTGGGAAAAGACAATCAACAGATGCCAATGCTGAGATTAAACAAATTTTAGAATTAAGTTACAAAATTTTTAAAAGAGCTACTATATAAGTACTCCAACAAATAGTTGTAAATATCTTGAAATCAATAGAAAAATAGAAATTCACAAAAATAAATAAACAGAAAAGATCTAAATAAATTATAGATGAGTCGGTGAACTTGATGACAGATGAGAAGAAATCAGTATGAACAACTGAGAGAAAAAAGTTATAGGAAAAAAAGTTGAACAAATCCTGAAAGGTATACTATTCATGTCATCGTAGTCCCAGAAGAGAGGAAAACAGAATGCAATACAAAAAATTAATTTAAAGAAATACCGTGTTTCCCTGAAAAGAAGACCTAACCAGAAAATAAGTCCTAACATTATTTTTCAGGATGACATTCCCTGAACATAAGCCCTAATGTGTCTTTTGGAGCAAAACTTAATATAAGACCAGGTTTTATATTTCGGGGTTTTATTTTATTTTCAACGGTAATGGTTGAAATATTCCAAAGTTTCATATAAGATCTAAACCTAGAGATGTCGGAAGCTAATCAAACCCTAAATAGGACGAAAATAAAGAAATATATGCCCAGAAACATAATAAAACTGCTAAAAAGTAAAACAAAGAAAAATATTGAAAACAGTCAGAAAAGTATGGCATTATCAATAGGGGAACAACAATAAAAATAATTGTGTTTTCTCATTAGAAATCATGAAGGCCAGTAAGAAGTGGAACAGCATTTTTTTAAAATTATTTATTTAACTACATTTGTTATACAATATTATATTAGTGTCAGGTATATACATAATGATTAGAAATTTATATTCCTTATGAAGTGATCACCAAAATAAGCCTAATAACCATCTGTCACCATTCATAGTTATTACAATGCTATATACAATATTCCTTATGCTGGAAGAATATGTTTAAAGTTCTGAAAACAAAAGAAAACTATCAACTGAGAATTCTATAGCCAGCAAAAACATCATTCACTAATGAAGGTAAACAAAGAACATACTCTGATAAAGGAAAACTAAGAGGATATGTTACCAGCAAGCCTGCTCTTAAAGTATTAGTAAAGGAAGTTCTGTAACAGAAGGAAAATGGACCATCAGAAGAGAAAGAAGACTCGTACAAATGGTAAAATCCCAGGTAACTATGCTTCTCTAATTGTTTGTAAGATGTTTGATCATTAAGATCAAAACATCGTAAAATTTTCTGGTAAAGTTTCAATAGTATTCAGGTAGATGTCTCATATATATATATATATATATATATATATATATATATATATAAGTTTATTTGCCTCTTTCATTTTATATATATATATATATATACACACACACACATATATATATTTATATATATATATATATATATATATAATTTGACATAGAGTAAAGGAAACCTATATTGTAACAAGTTTTGTGTATTCAATTTGAGGTGAAGGTAGAACACAACAGACACTTACATAGGTGCAAATATACAAAGAAAGCTAGTAAAAAAGTTGATAAACTGGAATACTATGTAATATTTAAATAACATGCAAGAACACAAGAAAGTGGAAAAAGAGGTTCAGCATACAGAAAGAACATTTATAAAACAAATAATAAAATGGTAGATATATTTTAAAATACGTTAATAAATGTAAACTTTCTAAGTAAACCAATTTAAAGATATAGGTTGTCAGAATGGATTAAAGAACATTAGTTAATTACATATGCTCTATATGAAACCTATTTTGAATATAATATTGGTTAGGTACACATAAAAAAGATGGATGAAGTTGTATCATATAAATACTAGTCAAAAAAAAGGAGGTGAGATCAGTAAAAATGGCAGAATATGGGACTCCAAAAATTCTTTTCTCCATAAAAGCAATGAGAAAAGTGGCAAAACTGTAATAATGAACTTTCAGAATGCTAGAAATTAACCAAAAGCTGTAGCAACACAGGGAGTGTTAATTCTATAAAAACAGGCTGAAGTAAGATCAGCAAGCTCTGTGGTTTTTTAACTTGCCTTATTCTCATCCACCTTCCTCCAGCTTGACGGTTATCTTAAAAACCAACAGGGGCAATCACAATGAGTATCAGCATCCTGGCAGCCAAGAAGAGGACAGAATAGGGTTTGCGCTCTTTCTAAACCTCATAACTTGATCTGTCAGGTAAGTGTCCTGGAAAACCACCCTTGCAAGGTTTTGAATTTGACCTGGCTCAGAGATCTCCCAGTATGAACAGCTTTTTCTCCAGGGATATTTGTTAAAAGCAATTAGATGCAATTGATAAAATGAAGGGCTGCCTGAGGGAGTGGACAATAGTTACATGGAAGTAGGTAATGTCTCCTCCCAAAAAAAAGATTTTTAAATAAAAAGCTGGAGAATGAAATGACCATAGTGGCTTTGATGCTCCAACTTATTATTGGGAATATAAAAGACCACATGCAAACATAGGAGTCTACATGCCCAGGTCTATGTGAATCTGCAGAAAATTCTGAAAAGGCCCTAAGCCTCAATTTCAGTTAATCCTTGAGAATCTGCTCAGGCAGAAAGTAAGATATATGAAAATCAAACTTTTAAAAGACAAAGACAAAGAGAGAACTATGAAAGCAACAAGAGAGAAGCAGTTCAATAACTTACCTGCAACCAGGGTTAATTCACTAAGAAGAAATAACAATTCTAAATGTGTAAATATGTAACAACAGACCTTCAGAATGCATAAAACAATGACTTATAGAACCAAGAGTTTATAAAACTTTACAATTATAGTTAGAGATATCAACATTTCTGTAATATTTTCCCAGGGCTACCATAACAAAGTACCACAAACAGAGTGATTGAAATAACACAAAGGTTATTTCTTTGTGTTATAGACCTCACAGTTCTGAATTCTAGAAGTCTGAAATCAAGCTGTTGACAGGTTTGGTTCCTGCTATTGGCTATGAAAGAAAATGTGCTCCATACCTCTCCGCTAGGGGTTTACAGGCAGTCATCAGCATCCTTTGGCTTCTGCTCTCTTAATATGGAATTCTCCCTGTGTGTATGTCTGTGTCCACATTTTCCTTCCTTATAAGGGTACTAGTCTCATTTGATTAGGGGTCCACCCTATCCAGTATAATCTCATCCTAAGTAATTACATCTGCGATGGATTTATTTCTGAATAACATCACATTTTGTGGTACTGGAGGTTAGGACTTCAACATATCATTTTGGTGGGACAGAAACCCATAACAATATCTATCTCAGTAATAGATAGAAATAGTAAACAGAAACTCAGCAAAAGATATATAAGAACTGAATTAAACCATTCACCAACTGGATCTAATCAACATTTACAGAATGTTCTTTCCAACAACAGCAGAATACACATTGTTTTTACAAAATATGTAGAATTAACAAAGATACCTTGGGTCATTAAAAAACAAAACAGAACCAAAAAAACAAAACAAAATTTAAATAATCCATGGGTTAAAGTGAAATCTCAAGGACAATGAAAACTATTTGGAATTGATAGAATATAAAAATACAACATAGAAAAAATTTTTATGATGCTGATAATGCAGTACTTAGAGGGAAATTTATAGTTGTGACTATTTTTCTTTATAAAAAGAACACTGATCTCATGTCAGTATTTCTGAGCTTCCATGTAAAGAGACCAGAAAAAGAGAAGTAAAACAAATCTAAATCAAGCAGATGAAAAATACTAATAAAGATAAAAGCAGTCTCATTAAATAGAAATAAAATAAGTAAATGCCTAGCAATATTAAATATAGAAAAGAGAACAGATGCAATTTACCTATATCAGAAATGAAAGGTGATATCATTACCTTTTCCAAAGACATTGAAAAGAAAATTAACTGCTATGAGCAACTCTAAAAATATAAATTCATCAATTTAGGTGAGATTTATTAGTATTTCAAGAAACTCAATTTACCAAAAACTCCCACAATATGAAATAGGTAACAATATTCCCATAACTATCAATAAAATTGTATTTATAATTTGAAACTTTCCAAGAAAGCTATCACCAAATCTAAATAATGTTGCTGGTGAATCCTACCAGATTTTAAAGAAGAAATAACACCAGTTCTACACAATTTCTTCCAGAAAATAGAAGAGAAAATATTTCCTAACTCATTTTATCAAGATTCATTACCTTGATACTGAAATCAGATATAAAGAATAAAACATTCTTTTAAAATGTACAATTCAATCCCTCATGAACATCAGGATGTGACCAAGTGCAGTTAATCATGGAAATGCCAGGTTGGTTAATTGTTGAGACATTAGTCCATGTAATCTAGCGTATTAATAGTCTAAATTAGAAAGTTCACATGATCATATCAATTAGTATTTTTAAAAATGTTTTTTTAAATTTTGTGATGTTTTTATGATAAAAATATTTTTAAAATTCATGATGCTTTTATAATAAAGACTCTCAGTAAATTAAGAATAGAAGAGAATCCTCAATTTCATAAAGAATATCAACAAAACACAGATAGCATCATGCTTAAAGATTAATTCTTTTTTGCTAAGATCAGCAACAGGCAAAAATATTCTCTACTCTCACCACTTCTATCCATCATACTGGAAGTCCCAGCTAGTGTTGACATAAATTGAAAGTCCTCATGATTAGAAAGAAAGAATTAAAGCCATTCTTATTCACAGACAACAATATGGTCTACATATTAAATTCCAAGAAAACTACAAAAAAGAAAAAAAAATCTGACAACTAATAGTGATTTAGCAACTTTCTGGATATAAGATCAACAGAAAAATCAAGTAAATGTCTTGTACATTAAATGAAGCAATGTACAATTGGAAACCCAAATTAAATGATCAATATCCCCAAACAGTAATGTTCATTTATCAGTGTAACAAAATATATCTAAGATCTGCAGCTGAAAATTATAAAACTTAATGAAATACACCAACTAAGATTTAAATGAATGGAGAGATATGTTAATAGATTGGAAAACTCAATATAGTAATAATGTCAATTTTCTCAAAGTCATCTATAGAATTAACGCAACTCCAGTAAAATTCCAGAAAAACTATAACAGAACTATTATATATATATATATATATATATATATATATATATATATATATATATATATAAAATAAGTTCTAGTATTTTTATGGAAAGGTACTGGAACTAGAGTAGTAAAAATAAGAAAAAGTTGGTGGAATCACACTATCTGATATTAAGACTTACTATTTGGTTAAATTAATTTGTACAGTGTAACATTGGTGAAGGAATAAATACATAAATAATAGAAACAGAATGTAGTGCCCGGAAACAGACCCATACAAACATAGGAAATTGACAAAAGTGCAAAATCAATTTAATGAAGCTAGATATGAATTTTCAACAAATAGTATTGTCTTTAAAAAATAATAGGAAAAAATATTTATTTACTAGTGTTACAGAAAGACTCTCTAGACATAACACCAAAAGTATAATCCATTAAGATATTGCTAAATATCTCCATCAAAATTAAAACTTTTCTCTGTGAGAGACATTGCTAATTGAATGAAAAGATAAACAATAAACTAGAGAAAATAGTATTTATAAATCAAATATCCACCAAAAGTTTTATCTTTACTAGTAAACTTCAATAATAGAAAAACAAACTGATTAAAAACTGGAAAAGACACTTGAATAGGCACTTTAGCAAAAAGGTTACGTAAATAATAAATAAATGTATAAAAAGATGTTCAATATTATTAATTGAAATTAAAACTACAGTGAGATAGCCACAGCTGCACACCTATTAGAATAACTAAATAAAAAAAATATATTGATAATACAAAGTGCCCGTTAGGATGCAGGGCAACTGGAACTTATACATTGCTAATGGGAAAGCAAAATGCTTTCCCCGAAATGCTCCGGAAATGGTTTGACAGTTAAATATTCACTTATCATATGACCCACCAATTCCACTCCTGGTTACTTATCCTAGAGAAATAAAAATGTATGTACCCACAAAAACCTGTGCACAAATAGGTATAGTGGTTCTATTCCTAATCACCCCACACTGGAAAAAAACAAATGATCTTTCAACAGGTGAATGAATAAACCAACTATGGTACAGTCGTGCAATAAAAAAGGAACATACTACTATACAATCTCAGATAATTCTCAAGGGCAAAATGATTAGTGAAGGAAGCCAATCTTAAAAGTTAGATATCTTTTGAGAATCATACAGTTGACGCTTGCACAATGTGGATTTGAACTGCATCCGTCCACTTTTAGCGGATTTTTTTTTCCTTAGTAAACACAGTCGGCTCTTCCCATCCTCGGTTTCACATCTGCTGATTCCACAAATCACGACTCAGACACAGTGTTTTTGCATTCCCAACCGCCAACTGAAAATACTGCCTTCAATCTGCAGTTGATTGAATCCCAGGATAGTAAGGAGGGATAGTAGAGTCAAAAGTCAGGGGGATTTTGTACAGCTCAGGGATGTGCGCCCCTAACCCCAGCATCCTACAAGAGTCGACTGTATGTGATCCCATTCGTGAAAAGACCAAACCTTAGTGATACAGAGAGAACACATCAGCACTTATGGGGATTGGGGTGGGAGGGTAGAGTTTGACTGTTAAAGAAAGAATGAGGGAGTTTTGAGGGACTAAAAGAATTGCTCTGGCTTCTGATTGTGTTGGAGGTTAAATAAGTTATATACTCATTAAAATTCATAGAACTATATGCCAATAAAAAAAATCAATGTTTATATATGATAATAAAAAATGTTAAATAATTAAAGAGGCTATGATCTATTCCCAAAGGAAAGAGAAGTTTCTGGCACCAAAAGGAGAAAGAAAGAAAGAAAGAAGGAAGGAAGGAAGGAAGGAGGGAGGGAGGGAGGGAAGGAAGGAAGGAAGGAAGGAAAGGAAGGAAAGAAAGAAAGGGAAGGGAGGTAGAGGAGAAAAGGAGACGAGGCGGAGGAGGGGATGGGAGGAAGGAAGAAAGAAAAAAAAAAGGTTCCTTGAAGAGTGCACCATGATTTTCAGCTCTACTTGATTAAACAGCTATTAAGGGACAAACACATTCCATAGGAATAACATTGAGAACTCCACCATTATGTAGAGACCCACACACACACATATAAGCAAGCACGGTTGATGTTAAAATTCTATGATTCCGAACATTGGCTTTCTCATCTGCATTAATTGAAAGAGCCATAAAATTAACACCATTGTATTATAGATGCATAAACTTTCCCATCTGTTCTACATACCTTTCAACCAAATTTCTTCACTCTCCTCCTGCTGTTGATAACTTCATTCAAATCACTTGGTGGGAAAATATAACATCTCTCACTTCAGAAACTTCTTCCAAATTAAAATTAAGAGTTATGAACATAATTTTAAAGGTTTTATTCATAGTTCCTTCATGTATGCCAGTGAAATCAATGAAGAAAATCGTATCCAGTTAAGGTTGCTTGGGTTAGCAAACACAAATTCTATATTTTACCGGGTAATCTGAAATCCAGTGGCTAATTTTATGTGCCAGTTTGAGTGGGATTTAGGTGCCCACATTAAACATTGTTTCTAAGTGTGTCTGTGAGGGTGTTTCTGGCTGAGATTTGCATTTGAACTGGTGGATTCAGTAAAGTAGATTACCCTCCCCAAAAGATTGTGCATCATTTAATCAGTTGTGAGCCTGAACAGAACAAATGGTGAAGTAAGGAAGAATTTAATTCCTCTTCTTCCTACCTCATTCATCTCATCTTCTCTTGCCAATAGTTTGGGATTTATATTGTCTGTTCCCCAGATTCTCAAACCTTTTCATTCACGGTGCATTACATCACCAACTTTTCTGGGTCTCCAGTTTGCATATGACAGACAGATCATGTGATTTTTCAGCCTCCATAATCACATGAGTAAATTCCTCATAATAGATCTCTCTCTCTCTCTCTCTCTCTCTCTCTCTCTCTCTCTCTATATATATATATATATATATATACACATATATACATGTATATATATACACACATATATATACATATATATGTATATATATATACATATATATACATATATATGTATGTGTGTGTGTGTGTGTGTATATATATATATATATATATATATATATATATATATATATATATATTCTATTGTTTCTGTTTCTCAGGAGAACCCTGACAAATCAAATACTGCTACTAAACTAGTATACACACACACACACACACACACACACACACACACACACATTGAAAAGCATATATTGAAAGCATTATGCTAGTGAAATAAGTCAGAGAAAAAAACACTGTTTTGATCTCACTTATATGTGGCATTTAAAACAAAACCAGCCAACCAAACAGCAACAAAAACTCTTAGAAAAAGAGATCAGACTTGTGATCACACCAGAGGTGGAGGGTGTGGGGAGGGAAAATAGGACAAAGGTAATCAAAAAGTGCAAACTCCCAGTTATAAGAAATAAGTACTAGGGAAATAATGTACAACATGATGACTATAGGTAAAGATGTTGTATGATATATAAAAAAGTTGTTAAGGGAGTAAATCCTAAGTGTTCTCATTACAAAGAGAAACTTTTTTCCCGTTTTTTATTCTCTTTTCTTTTTATTGTATCTATATAAGATGGAAGCTATTTGTGCCTGTCCTAATAATCATTTAACAATATAAGTATATCAAGTACCTTTCTGCACATGTTAAACTTACACAGTAATGTATGTCAATTAGTTTTCAATAAAACTGGGGAAATATAAGGAAAATAGGGTCCAGAAATGTAAGAAACTTTTTCCAGATTAGGCCATGAATTCAGATCTTTTTTCAAATTTAAATACCCTGACCCAGAATTTAAAAAATAAAAATAAAAATCAGTGGCCTTTCTTTTGTCCTTTCCTCTATTCTATAAATTTCTCCAAATTATTTTCTACTAAAATTCAGTATTTTTTTTTTCCTGTTTGAAATACTTCACAGACCTGATACCTCGGAGTTCCATGTGCGCATATGTTTACTATTTGCTTGATATTTGTCTTTTTTGAATTTAAAGATCTGCTACTGAATCATTTGATACTAAACATACTTCAACTTTTTTCTTAAGTGCATTTTTCAAGAAGATTATAAGCTCCTTGAAGACAGGAATTGAACTGTGTTTCGTTTGGTTATCCCATTGTATATAGCATATGACCTTATAGATATTGCATGTCTAAAACACTCAGTAATGCTTGTCAATTTTAATCTTGTTTCTGTGATGGTGAAATTTTCATTTCATTATTAAAAAATAAATTCCAGAAAAAGGTATTTAAGAAAATACATATGTGAAAATAAGCCATGTAGGTAATATATTGTTATATTTATCTTAAAATAAGCCTTAGGCATTCTCCCACACTTTTCTCACCATTGTCTCCATCTGTAATAATAAAACATATCTTCTGATTACAGCTATTTCTGTTATCTCAAGCCTGAATCTAATTTATTTGCTATTCAACCTTACTTTTCCTCTGTTACAAGATTTGTTTTTCCTGTAATGCAATCCAAGGTTTTGATTTAAAAGGTAGAAAACATTTTTTCTCAAAGATATGGTATTTTAAACTGAAAGGATAAATAAATTTAATGTAGGTTGAGAGTATTTCACAACAAAAACATGAAACAAATTTTAATTTGAATCCAATATTTTTATTAAATGTGTTTTGGAATAGATGAGTCCTTTGGGGAAACACGACAATATATACTCTGCCAACAAGCAGAAATCTCAAAAATGCTTTCCTCAGAGAACTTTTGAAATACTTATTTACAGAGAGCAAAGGATTTCTTAGAAAGTTGTGGCATTTCTAAAGTTGCATTGTATTTCTAAAGCTATGTATGAAATATGATGTTCCTTCTATGACACCATCATTAAAATTTAAAAGGCTAATTTAGAAACCACAAAAACTATCAGGTAGATTTTCTTAGGAATTTGTTCTCTGGATACTCTCATTTGCTGGTTTACTTAATAGAAGAAACATAAGTTTAATTTGTTTTACCGACGTACGTGTTAATACCACATACATGGCAATAAATCATGCTGTTGCCCTACTTACGTTTTACCTACAAGGCAATTTCTCAACTTCTACTTTTCCCCCCAATAGTTATATTGCTATTTCTTCTCCACATACAGTACAAGTTTGATTGCTGGCTTAAATCCTCTGGTGAAATCATACTTTGGGGCAGATGCACTACACTCTGGAATTTGAACACTGATGACTTTCTTAGATCTAACTTTGCTATTTTCATCTTTACAAAAAGATAGATTTAGTTAAATGATGAAAGTTAAAAGATGTGTGATTAAAGGCATTTAAAAACACAAGTCAATGTCCTAAATCAGATATTTAGAAATTAAATGCATGGCAGAGAGTTTGTTTTTTAATCCTCATGAGAATGATAAATTTGATTCCCAGCCATTCACTGGGCATCCAAATAGGTGATACACTCATTTTCTATTTTGAGAAAAATTTGAATTTGACTCACTTTTTTTAAAGTACATAAATCAGACACAACACAGTATTAAAAAATAGTTTGTGAAAAAATACTTTTTTTCATGAACACTTTTACCGCGAAAAGCCTTTTTAATTTCTTTGTTATGGTTCTTTGGCATGTTTAAGGTTTATTTGTTTTTGTTTACAGAGTAATGTTGAATTGCATTAGTTTATCCTAAAAATTGTTAAACCTGCATAGGGAATCAAATCTAAAAAAATAGCAAGAAAAGAGATCCTTTTCCCCTGAATTACCAAGTGATCTATCTAAAATGTTTTCCCTAGAGATAGTTGGGTTGAACTTTTACCTTAAATAACTGTTCTAAAACCTCAGTACACTCACTTAAAATAACTCTGAATTAGGAAAATAGCCAAAGGCACAAAAAAAGTACTTTACAGACTTAGAGAATTAATCTCATTTAGCAAAAAGAAAGCAAATTAAACAACAAAAAAAAGGACTAAAGTATACACATATGAGTTGCACTCTCACCAGAATTCTCCCTTTTTTTGTGCTACATAAATTTGGAAAACAACCAACAGTTCATTCTCACAATTTTCTTTCTTCTCTCTTTCCCCATTTTCTTCTGATTTATTTGGCTCAAAATAATGCTCTCTTTTCTGTCATTATTCACTTCTTTCCATTTTGAATTGAAGTATTTCCCTAAGCTATTCTTATTCCACACCCTCAGAGACAAGACAGCCCCTTTCTATCCTTAAACTTACCATAAATCCTTTCTCTAGAGATTTTTATGTTAAAATGGAATTGAGATAAAGTACTAGAAAATCCCTTTGGAATATAGGAGTCCATTTACTACCTCCTTCCAACCATGTGTTTTTGTGTCCAGATGTCTTTTCTGGGGATGAGAATTTAATATTCATATACTAAGTTACCCAATCTCAAAGAAACAATTTTAAATCCTGAATCATTTATCGCAACATTATTTTTTTAAATGTGAAAAGTATAAGAACCTTCTTTCTCAGTAAAGTTAACTACCCAACTACCTTCAACCTGTTGGTAGAAATGACTTTTCTGGAGCAAGATACTGACTACATAAAACAGAAACACTGTTCCCTTTTTAGATCTTAAGTCAGTAGTCACAACTGGGAATTGTAAGAGTAACAGTATGAAAAACCAAACACAAATATTATATCCAATCTATAAAGAAGATAACTTTAAGTAGAATACCAACTGTCAATTAATTTAAGCTGAAGGAGCTATAAAAAAATAATAAAACATTCTATGAAAGAGGCTTAGATGTCAACCAATCCTTCTAGGGAATACATGTAAATGTCCATGTAAATCTTTATATCTCTATCTGTATCTTTATTTCTAAATATAAATATAGTTATTACTAATCAGTCAGAGCCCAGTGGAAAGAAAGAAATCCACTCAGTTATTTTAATAGAGACATTTTTATATAAAGTGTTGTTAACTGACTATAAAATTGTTAATCAGATAACTGAAAAGCCAAAAAAAGAACATAAAGGTAACACAGTGTTAACAACTGCAGAAAGAAGCTAACCCCCGGATCCTTGTGCAGAGGGTAGAGGTAGGGTGATGCATTGTTCCCCTGACCAGAATATCCCTTCAGTATGGGTTTATTTACCATGTTACTTTTGTAATTATTTTTATCTTAAATCCTAGTTACAATTTCTTTTATATTGAAAATATAAAAAGTTACTGGATTAAATACATTCACTTTTATAATGTTTCCATACCAAGGGCAACCACATATCACATACATTTGATGAGAACAGGAAGTGGGTAGTAAGTTATATATACAGAAATGGTGTTTCATAGCAGATTATTTAAAAAGTACACAAACTATTTTATACAATCATGACAATAGTCTCAGTTTAGAGCTGTGTGGTCATATTTTTTTTTAACCCTTTTCTCCTTCCAGGGAACAGAGATAATGCCCTCTTTGATAGAAAAGCAAATATAAGGTATCATTCAAATTCAATGTTTATCTGATTAATTTTGTGGAAATGATTGCCTTTTATTTTCCTAACTCATACACAAAAGATAAAGCCATAATGGAACTATAAGCTTCTTCATAATGTATTCTGAGCTAAAAAAAAAAAAAAGGATCAGTTTCTTAAATCAGTGATCTGAATCTTAGCCAGTATCAGATGTTAGTAATTATTTTAAAAATTCCATCGATTAAGAAGCTAAAGCAGTACAGATAGCCAGTAGACAATGAAAAGATGCTCAATGTCACTAATCATCAGAGAAATGCAAATAAAAACCATCTCACTGAGATACCACCTCACTCCTGTCAGAATAGTTATCATCCACGAATCAACAAACAAGTGTTGGTGAGGATGTGGAGAAAAGGGAATCCTCATTACTGTGGGCAGGATTGCAGATTGGTGCATCCACTATGGAAATCAGTATGGAGGTCCCTCAAAAAATTAAAAATAGAACTACCTTATGACCCAGCAATTCCACTCTTAGGTATCTATCCAGAAAAATCAAAAACACTAATTCAAAAATATATATGCACCCCTATGTTTACTGCAGCACTATTCACAAAGCCCAGATATGGAAACACTGAATTGCCCATCAATAGACGATTAGATAAAGAAACTGTGGTACATTTATATAAGAGAGTATTACTCTGCCATAAAAAAGACTGAAATCTTACCATTTGTAACAACATGGATGGACCTAGAGGATATTGTGCTAAGCGAAATTAGACTGAGAAAGACAAATACCATATGATCTCACTTACATGAGGAATCCAAACAACAGAATAAATAAACAAACAAAACAGAAATAGACTCACAGATACAGAAAACAAACTGATGGTTGCTAGATGGGAGTGGGGTTGGAGGGATGGGTGAGAAAGGTGAAGGGATTAGGAAAAACAAATTGGTAGTTATGAAATAGTCATGGGGATGTGAAATATAGGGAATATAATCAATAATGTAAAAACTATGTATGGAGTCAGCTGGATACTAGAATTATTGGGGGGATCACTTCATAGATTATATAACTGCTTAACCACTGCTCTGCACACCTGAAACTAATATAAAATAATATTGAATGTCAACTATAATTATATCTATATCTATATATAGTCATGGGATGTAAAATACAGCATAGGGGATATAATCAATGGTATTGTAATAGCTATGTAGAGAGTCAGAAGGGTAGTAGACTTGGGCATATCATTTTGTAAGGGGTATAAATGTCTAAACATTATGTTGTTTTGTACACCTGAAACTAATAATAATAATAATAATAATAATAGTACTTTTTTTAAAAAAAAAAAAGCACAAGCAAAGTAAGGAGAGGTATTGAACAAAGTGTATGGCTCCTCGAAGAGTTTTTCTCTCCACATTGGACAACTATTCTCTGTCTCAGAAAAATATATGAGGTCTCTGCATATATAACATATATATAATGTAATAGATGAAGTCTCTGTATAATGTGCTTATTATCTCTCACACAGCAGGGACCATTCAACCTATGGAACATCGCCATCAGATATCTTAGTGTTGAAGAGCTTATATCATATTCTCCAGGATATCATATCTCATAAGCACAAAGATGTGTAGGTTGTTGTTATGGTTATCGCCATAAGCAAACCTTGAGCAGGGACATCACACTCAAAAGCATTCCACATAGGTAAGGATTCTGTTCTTAGAAAATGCCCTTGGTCTATTTTCCCAGGATCCAGGTCTCTTGTCCTTTTTTTCTCTTTTCTCCCAGAACTCTCTCCCCCTTGACCATAATTGGAGATAAAATTAATCACAAAGATCAGGTGCTTTAATTTCTTCTTTCTCATATTTATACATTAATGGTTTATAAAAGAAAGAAGAAAGCTCAATCTATGCTTATATTGATTGGAAATATTGATAGTCCTATTAAAAAGGAGAGTTAGCACAATTTGGTTATTAATACAAGTTGACTGCTAAACAAGCAATTTTCCTTGACATCAGGCAAATTTTGCTCTCTGTACTACAGACTGTGTTACTATAGAGGCATGGGATATACTCACTGGAGAAAATATCTTTACTTTTTAGGAAGGACAAAAGCATCTTTTCAAAGAGGTGCATCTACGGGTTTAAGGGAGACACCATTTTTCTCAAATGTGGTATTAATGAAACGTGCCACTTTACAAAAGCTTTCAAAAGTAAGGAGTAGGTATTTTAAATTTAATTAAAAAAATAGTTGACAATACAATATATTGGTCACTTTTTTAATGTTTTCAAATATATAAATCTTATTGACAAGATCATTTTTGTTAGTTAACTTCAATTTATTTTATTCCAAATCCTGAGGAGAACCCAGGATTCCTAGACATACTTTTTATATTTAATATTTTGAGTTATTGGGGATACAGTAATTGGTATTTAAATATTTGGAGTAAAAATAAGTCAAAAATTAATTTGGAAAGATACCTATATTAAATACAATTATAATTTTACTAACAATTGTCACCCTAATAAATTTTAATTTAAAAAATTATGTTATTTTACCATATTTACATCTGAATTAACTGAAGCTGAGATAAACTAACAGATAGCCCTGCCAACATAACGCTAGTTATTAGAGAAAGGGTGGGAAGAGTTCAGTTTTCTCTTTTCTAGTGCTGGAAGAAAAATAAATATATTCGCACAGCACTTTCTATGAACCAAAGACTATGCTAAGTACATTTTTCATAACCTTAAGACCCTAATTTATTATTCTCTATTTACTTATTAAAAGTCTCTGAACCTCAGAAAGTTAGATAAAAAGTCCATGGCCATATAGTTATTAAGTTATACAGCTCAGATTCAGACTCAGATTGGAAACAATATTATACGCTTCTCACCTAAGCCGCAATACTTTCTTTTGCCTCAATGCGCATTGCATTAGCCAATCTGAAGCCCCGCTCAAAAACCTCTAATGCAACCTTGCCCAATAGAAATCTGATGAAAGCCACAAATACTAGCAAATGTGTAATTTAAAAACTTCTCATAGTTGTACTTAAAAGGTAAACATAAATAGTTGAACTTAATGTCACAATTAGAATTTATTTATACAGAATTATCTATAATATTAGCATTTCACGTGATCGATATAAGATTATGAATGAGATATCTTACATTCTTTTTTTGTCACATGTGTATTTTGCACTTACAGAACATCTCCATTCAGACTAGCCACATTTGAAGTGTTGCAATAGTTATAGCTAAAATAAATAAACCTGTGTGTGGCGAGGGGCTAGTGTTTCGAACTAGTAGAGTTTTCATGCATGGAGGAATATTTGCTTTCAATTTAGAACTATGCTTTTTCTTTGTATTACTCCGTAAGGCTTTGTGCTCCACATGTACATTTGATAAAGCTCACTGGCCAGGGGCCAGAGGATGAAGGCGGGCAGGTGCTGGCCATCTATGCCATGCAGTTCTGCCAAAGTAGCTAGAAGTTCACATGCCACCAGCCTTAATCCCAGTGCTTGCCCTCTCTGTCCAGCAGACTGCCGAAAACAAGATATGATGCCAAACCTGATAACCCAAGGTTCAATAAGGATGCTTTGGAAACAGACATTCTACGGTGAGATAATAACCAGAATTTAAGCTGGAGTTTTCAAAAGTTATTCAGAATGTCTCTCCATGTTGTTTATAGTTCTAATTTGCCTAAAATAGGTATTTATATGTCATTTTATGGTGAAATGGCCAACTTTATTTTTCTGTGATTTTTCATAAACATGTATGTTCACCTACAATCTATTTTAAAATCTCTCTTAGATTTTCCTACTCAGTTTACATATATATACAGTGTCCTGACTAGCTGATATTTCCATATCTTGCTTATTACACAAGCAAGTACTTGTATCTTCATATTCACAGGGCTTTGCCAATAGAAAATATTTGCTTAGTTCAGTTTCAATAATTTCCCCTCGTTGCGGAGAGAACTTCTGAACGAACAGCACAATACTGTAAAACAGACATCTCACAGTTTCCCTAATGAAAACAAAACCCAATTCCTCCCATAACTTCAGATTTTAAATATTTTGGTTCCTCACATACACCATGCTGTTCTCCATCTGTATGTTGCAGATAATAATGACAAGAGTTGACCTCTGAATATTTCTTCTTTAATAAGGAGCATGTGTGACTACAAGTGTTTGTAGCCACACATGATTACTGAAGAAAAAAGTAAACGGTATTTTGAATAATGGAGCTGACTCCATGCGAAATAGATCCATAAATCCACTCGTATGCAACATGGAACGACCATCTCTGGATACTGTATCCTGAAGACGTAGATATAGTCCACAAAGGGTTAAGAGTCGGGACTTGAACTCTTCTATGCCCATGTAATACCTGCTACTCAGGCAGTGCCCAGGATCCTCAGGCAGACACCAGACACAGAGCTTCCCACACGAGCCCCCTACTTATTCCATTTTCTACCCTCTATGCATCTAGACCAGGGGTGTCCAAACTTTTTTCAACGTTTTTTACCAATGGCCATATGCGGTAAAATACACAAACAGCTGGGCCACTCACTCGAGGTGAAGTATGTATTGCCTCACCTGGTTTATTTAAGTAAACTAAATATATTTTTGGAATTTGCTGCGGGCCAATTAAAACTGGATTGCGGGCTGCAATTGGCCCACAGGCCGCAGTTTGGACACCCCTGCTCTAGACAATGCTATAAAGCCCTTGCCTTCAATTTACAACTTCATCCACAAATTAAATACACCTGTCCTAACCTTGTGGGTCAAAGGCAAATCAGCTCATGCCACTGAACGAAACTTCCAGTAACCTCCCACTGTACATAGAATAAAATCCAAACTTCTGACCATGGATTCCGAACTCTACCAAGTATTTCTGGCCTCTAAGTACGTCTTAATTTTATTTCCTTCCATTTTTTATCTTTGTTCTTATTTTTAGCCACACAGTCCTTGCTTCCTGTTCAACCAAGTGTACTCTCTCCCCAACAACTTTTCCCTTTATCTGTAATACCCTTCCACCAACCGTTAGGTTATTCACCCTTCACTTCTTTTTCAACTCTGCTCAAATGTCTTCTGCACAGAAAGTTCTTCTTTGTTCACCATAGCTAGAATAGAATCTCCTGCTCCCACACCACTTCTGCCTTTTCTTCAGAGCAATCATCATTATCAGATGTATTATAGACTATATAAGCATTTGTTTATATTTTACTAGCTATATTTTCCAAAAGCTCACTAGGATGAAGACAACATGCATAGTAGTTGCTTGAATATGTATGATTCCTAGTAACGCATGACTCTTAATTGCAATAATGAAGATAATAACTATTACCATGTATTGAATGCTTACTTGAACAAGGTACTTACTTTATCTCATATGTAGGATTTAAAAAAAAAAATGATCCTTTCAATAACCTAACAAGCAGATATGATATAATCCCTATGCTATCGATGAGGATATTGAGACCAGTTCCAAACCTTCTGTCTTCTCTATTTCAGTATGTGAGAAGGCACTACAAAAATGTTTTACCCTCATTCATAGTCACAGAGATCCAGAAAGCCTCTCAGATATGTACCTCAGCGGTGGAGATTTTAGGCACCATGATAAAAATACCGAGAACATATTTTTAGACTGTAATGTCTTTAATTTCCCAGCAAATAGCATTATCTAGATGACTATGTTAGTCTGGCCACCTGTAATAGTGCCTCCTGAGAATAGGTTAATTTCTTTTTTCTTCTATAATTGCATCCTTTTGGTTTCAAGAGGGTTCTGTTTTGAATCTGTCCTTTCATTCTGCCTCTGAATCTTTATTCTAAAATTAGTTTTATTTGGTCTTATTGTACTTGTCATTCTTATCTCATGGTTTTGAATGACTTCAATTGTTCAGTCTGACACATTAATCCTGCCACCTGGATTAGCCACGTTAAAATATGTTCTTGGCTCACCTATTATATAACTTGTTCTCACCCTTGAAACACAGCCCGTTGACAGTAGGCCTCATCTACAAGTATATTTAGAAAATGGCTAGGATGTCAAATATTTTGTTTTTCCTTTTAAAAATGTTAATATGTTCTCCTGGGGCCTGATTACAGAATATTTTAATGCTTACAAATTTCTTCAGTGGCACAGTACCAGTTTGTTTCCTAGGAAACAAATGCACTTATACTGCACTGCACATATCCTTAATCACTAAATTCTGTAACTTCTTTGTGAATGGATAACAATTCCAAAATATTGTTTGTTTTTATAAGAGTTACCAGCTACAATATCACTGCAGGTAAACTTCCAAATATGTTATCAGTGAAAGATTATTTTAATTTACCCTACAATGTGAGAGAGAGGTTTTATGAAGTAATCTTAAGATGAAAATGCATATTCTTTTATGGCTGACTTACATACATAAATATGAAGTGAATTTGAGAGATGTATATGCTATTGTCATCCCCAGTTTCACTCTCTTTTTCACAGAAAATGTAGGTTAGTTATTTCTCCATTGAAGAAAGTGGTTTGGATTCGGATGTCTTTCTTTTCTGACTAAATATTAACTGAAAGTTATTAGGAGGCCATGGAAGGAACAATGCATTTTTAAAGTGACATTTTAGCATTCAAGCCATCCATATTCCTCAATGTGAATATAATTTTTATCTAAATGATTTCAGAGGAAAATGAATTCATTTGACTACAGTGCTTCTAAGACCAGTGGGAAACTCATCATCCTAATATTGAATCTGTAAATCCTTTCCACTAGGGATGATTAACAGCTTTGTCAAGTGTTTATTTTACTTTAAGAAGACTATGTAATTTCCTGGTATAAGGCAGGCAGATTTCAGTCTATTTTTTCCTCACATGTCACATTCATACCATGGGCTCGTATGATCTAGCTTACCTCTATTAGGCTTCTATTTTGCATGTTAAGATGATAGCATAATAATTTTCATAGTTTAATGAACATACATCAGTCTGTCCTAAGATTCATTTATACTTAATAAAAAAAAAATCCTCAACAGTCCTGATAAGAAGCAATAACAGTGCATTACTTCCAGATGGCACTTTTGCTATACAACATGTGTGGTCTGAGCTACCCATGGGACAAAAACTTCTATCAGTGCAATGATGGGCTAGTCATATTACTTTTTGTATTCAAATCCTTGATGAACTGTACTCGGGACAGCTCCAAGCATTAGGTACATGGGAACCAGGTAGATATACAAGGACATTTACATACTCGGTTCGCACACGTATTCACAAATCAACCAGGAAAAAAAAGCAAAAATGGGAGACAATTTATTGTACACAGGCTCATTATCAAGATGAGATTTGAATGGCGTCCTTGAAGCATCCACTTATTTACAGATCCATAATCAAACGGAGTCCTAAATAAAAAGTTATTTAAAAACTCTAGTGTCCAAACATTCTATTTTCCTAAATAATAGTGAAACAAAAGACATCTTTTGCCTTTTAAAAAATTAAGTTGAGACTCTAGGCCATTGTTGTAAACCATAATATATCTATTTTTGGGTCACTTTAGTCATTTTTTTTCATTAAGTCTTGATTAAATGAATTCCAACCTATCAGAATCCTCACATAATAATATCGAAGAAAAACTTTTGTATACTTTTTTTGAGAAGTAAGCTAATAATCAGAGAAAATAAGCTGATTCAGGAGTGTTTTGTTTTGTTTCCCTACAGAAGCTTCTCAATGTCCTCCAGTCACTGCTTTTATAACTTAATTTTTCTCATATAGTTTTGGACAATTATAATTCATATTGAAGATAATCACCTTAAGGTATAATTTTAAAAAATTAATTACAGAAAACAAAGGATTAAATTAAGCTCAGTACATTAAGGTAGAAAAATTGACAAATATATTTTACAATGTTTTACAATTAAGATTTAATCTTATCTTCACCTTATTTTGATCAGAAATTCTGTTAACCAGAATACAACCCAGAAGCTAAGAATTCCGTTTGAGATTTTACTTCACGTCTTAAACCTCAGACTGAAGAAGACCATAAATATGTTTAAATTAAATTGCTTTCTATATAAAACATGAGAGAAAATAAAAGTCAAAAAACATAGTTAAAGAGCTTATTTTCTTCACATCAAAATGGTATTAGAAGAACAACTTAAGTTGTATGCATATGTTCAAAAATCACCTGGTTTCAAAATCTAAATCTCCTTATACAAATCTGTATATAAAGATTGTCCTGGTATTTGGAAATGACAAACATTTACTGAATCATAACTTCCAAAATATCATTTAATTAGAGACAAATCATATTGAATTGTCTTCCTTTATAAAAAAAAAACAACAAAAAAGAAAAATCACGATATCAACACAAATGTCTTAATAATCCAAGTACCATAATTTTATTCCAGTTTGAAATAGTATCAAGTATTTTCAGACAGTAGTTCATGTTATTTCTTTTTAATATCTTGGTCAAAGTCTAAAATATAAATTGCAAATTAGAAAATCCTTTGAGAATAGAGTCCAGCAAGAGAACTGTTTCAAGGTAAGTTTTACATTAGTTTCACTCATTTTAATGAGCCTTTGCTAGAAACCAAGCAAGCAAATACTCGAGACTGAAGGGTTACATGCAAGTTATATTTTAAAGAAACCATCGTAAATCAGAGCCTCTATCTGCTTATATTATGAGGTTGACACAGCAACAGCATAAACTGGTAACTAAATGAGATTGCTTTTATTAAGAAAAAAAATGAGACTTCAAATTTGAATATCAGCCTAAACATTAGGTTTGAAATAGGCTAGAGATACCCTAATTGACAATACACTTTTATTTAAATTAAAAAATTGACATGGTTCTATATGAGGTAGAACATATTTAAAAAGCATATTTTTTAAAAGTATGTATGCCAGTTGATTAGAAAGCATGCATACCTGCATGCACACATACACACACATAGGACAATGGTAGAAAAATATATTAATTAGAGAGAATAATATGAGTCATTTTAATCCCTAGGAAACTTGAAGGTAAAAAAAAAAAAGAAATCTTGGGTTCAAGAGACTGACTTTTCTCAGTACTTGCTAACTTGAGCTGTATGCTTATATCTACAAATTGTTCTTAGCTTGAAAAGGCATTTTAATGTTTGAAAATTTTGGTCTATGGTATCCATGTAATTTCTTAAGCCAAAGGGCTTTATTCCCTTTGATGTGTGTCAAAGTTCCAACTGATATTACTACTCCTCCTGCTGTCTGCTGTTAGCCCTGAGAAAGGTTTCTGTCTCTCTAAAACTGATACCAATGACTGTTCCCCAGCTCTGAGAGAATTTTATCCATCTGTATAATAGTGAGGCTCAGATGAATAATCTACTCTCCCGAATAAGGGACTCAATATTTAAATTTGACCACTATTTTACCACTTTTAGTTTTGGGTCTTTTTCTTCCCCCTCCAGGATTCACGGTATCACAGCAACAAGTGTCTCTATAAATAAAATCACATTATTTCTCAACTTTTTGGCTAAGATCAGTATAAATAAAATCACATTATGTTCAGAGGGAATCTAGGCAGTTTGAGAATCTCCTATATGATTATATGACATATATATACACACAGGACCAAGTGTCAAAACAAACTTCAAAAGAATAAGAACACTTTATTGTGTTACTCAAATATTTCTCCTGCTAACAAACAAGAAAACCTCAAGCTTAACGAGAAAAAGAACAATATATGCTAAAATATAATAATTGATAAAGTCACAAGAACTTACTTCCAACTTCATTTTAAATGTGGTGATAAAAACCAGTTGAATTTATTTATTTATTTATTTTTAAATTAAAATGTATTGGGGTGACAATTGTTAGCAAAGTTACATAGATTTCAGGTGTACAATTCTGTATTACATCATCTATATCTCACATTGTGTGTTCACTACCCAGAGTCAGTTCTCTTTCCATCACCACGTATTTAATCCTTTTACCCTCATCTACAACCCCCCGCCCCTCTTACCCTCTGGTAACTACTAAACTATTGTCTGTGTCTATGAGTTTAAAAGCAGTTGAATTTTAATAGATCTCAAATGATTCTGATATATAAAAGTAGCTATTCTGATACCTTTATTTAAAAAAAAACATATTCAAGTTTTCACTCCTTGAAACTATATTAAAATGAAAAAGTTTATTTTTTTTCCACCACAAATAGCTGAAATAATCTTTTAAAATCATTTGTTTCTGATTGGTGGTTGGAAGTTGCTAGACTGTAACAAAAATGTTTATTTTAAAAGAGCTCTATTATTTAGACATTTTCCAACACACTTGACATTTATCTTGATTTTGGAACGTGAAATATACCAAACATCTCAAAATGTATGTACTGTAAAGGAGATTAAAATTATTTTAAGACAGATTTTGGATATAATATTAAAAATAAAAATTGACTGATCAATAGATTTCTAAGTTAGAGTCATAAAGAAAAAGCACTTTCATTCCATATAAAACTTTGACAACTCTAGTAATGCTCCGTCCCAAGAATGAAGAATCAGTGGTAATTACTTTCATCAAATACAAAGAAACAAAGCCTTCAATCTTATAATCCAAATAAAACCCTGAAGAACTCCAAGATACATTGAAGTCAATCCTTCAGCTGACGAGAAATCAATGGGTGGATAAGATTGCTGTGATAACTCTGGTGTCACTTCATTTTGACTTAGAAAAGGACTGGAACATTTTGCACCATCTAGCAGGGATAGTAGGCAAGACTTAAATAATCAGTGTTTTGGGGAACAAAATAAACAGTGCATACTGCATATCAAGTCAAATAATAACATAATATGACTAACATTGAAATTTCTACAGTACTACTTATCTAATAATGGAAATAAGGAATAAAGAGAAAGTTGTAAATAACATATATAGATAAAATCAATTTTCTCCTTTATACTTGTTATTTTTCACAAATATGTATAATGGGAAAATATTAATATCTTGCATATATAACGAAAATACCCCTGAAGTCCAAAACTTGGTTTTAAAGGTCTCTCAGTAAATTACAGTCCTTTGGTAAAGATCTTGTCATCAATATTAACCTATAAATTGGCCAATAAATTTTCACTTTGTCAATCGCTCTTTTAAGAAAATGAATCTTAAATAATTTTTCTTTATTCTTCATTGTGAAAACTAATATCTGTGGTGTGCTGATATTTATTTAGCAACCAGTTTGGGGGGGAAAGGAAGAAACTTGATGTGTAGTATTTGATAATTTTCATGGTATAAATATCCATCATTGCTAAATTCAAACTACCAGGCAGTTCTGTGCACCACTAAATAATCCCTCATATAGCAAAATTATTTGTATATAGTATTATATACTATTATATTATATTAACATATACAATTTGGTGATTTTAGACACATGCATACACTCATGAAACCATCACCACACTCAAAGTAATAAACATATCTATAACCTATAAAAAAATTTCTTGTGTTTCTTTGCTTTTGTTTTTCATGTGGTAAGAAACTACCCACTTTAATGTGAGACCTACACTGTTTAATTTTTAAGTGCACAATATGGTACTGTTTACTATTGATACTATGTTGCGCAGCAGATCAGTAAAAATTATTTATCTTGCATAATGGAAATTTTATACCCATTGAACAACAATTTTCTTTTTCCCCCACCCACCAGCCCCTGACAACTGCCATACTAATCTTCCCTTACTTGAATTTGAATATACTTTTTATTTCTGTAAGATCTTTTTATTTATGTAAGGTCAGGAGTATTAAAGTCTCCAATTATTATTTAGAACTACCTATTGCTCTCCTCTTTTTGTGGTCAGTTTTTGCTTTATCTATTTGAGATTTGTTCTTAAAGCAAGGATCATTTCATCGTTATAATATGTTCTTTATATTTGGTAACAATTTTTCTCTGAGAGTCTATTTAGTCTGATAGTAATATAACACTCTGGCACTATTTTATGCATGGTATGTCTATTCCCATATTTTTATTTTCAATCTACTTTATTAGATGATTTTTTTTTTTATTCACTCTGACATTATCTGCCTTTGACTGGAATATTTAATAGATTTATATTTCATGTAATTACTGGGAAATAAGATTTACATTTGCGATTTTGCTGTTGATTCTATGTGTCATATATTATTTTATGACATATGTCATATACTATGTTCTCTATTCCTCCATTACTGCATTATTTTGTCTTCAGTAGTTTTGCCATTATACCATTTCAATTCCCTTGTTTACTTTGATTTGTGTTCCTAGTGTGTTTTCTGGGTCTTACAATAGACACCTTAACTTCAAACAATTTAGTTGTTATTAAAACTAATTAACTTCTGGATTTACAACAATATGACCTCAATAAAATTCCATTTTCTTCCCTATTTTGTACTTCCAGTGTAATACAAATCAAGTCTTGATTAAATATAAGCTTACCAATATAGTTCTATAACTATGCTTAATGAAACTTTTACATCAAATAGGAAAGGTGTTATAAACAAAGTGATGTTTATACTATTTTTCATATTTTTAATGTAATTATGTCAACCATTACTCTTATTTCTTTGTATGGATTCAAATTATTGTTTAGTGTCCTGTCATATCAACATGAAAGTCTCCCTTCAGTATCTCTTGTAGGGAAAGGCTGATGGAGATATATTCTCTCAGTTTCTTTTTGTCTAGAAATGTCTTAATTTCTTCTTCTTTTTTTTTTGGAGGGTACTTCTGCTGGATATAGGATTCTTGGTTGAAGTATTTTTCCTTTACCACTTTGAATACATTATTCCCAGCCTACTTCCCTTAATAGTTCCTACTGAGAAGTCAGCTGTTAATACTTCAGAATCATTTGTATGTCATGAATTATTTTTCTCTTGCTGCTTTCAAGATTCTCTGTCTTCAGAATTTGACAAGTTGGTTGTGTTTTGTCTATTTGTGCATGACTTTTCTACATGGAATTTGATGAGCTTCTTGAATGATACATGAATTTTTTTCATCAAATTTGCGAAGTTTATAGTTACTATTATTTTTTTAATATTCAGTAAGAAAAAGTAATTTTAAATATATACTACAAGAGACATTAACTAATTATTTGAGGAAAATAATAAAAATAGATCACACCATAAACCTACTTAATTTAATGTGGAGTAAGTGTTAAATACGATAGAAGCCCTAAAATATATATTTAGAAATAAAATGATTGACTGTTTCTATAAACTTGAAGTATGGAAAGACATTCCATGAAGAATATGAAAGGTAGAAACTATATTGAAATAGAAACATGATTTAAAAAACTTAAAAATCTTAAATCACATATATCTTATCCATATATGTATATATGTATGTTATACAGTCAGGCTTGCTTAACGAAGAGGATACAATCTGAGAAATGCACCCTTGGCAATTTTGTCATTGTGTGAACATCATAGAGTGTACTTACACAAACCTAGATGGTATAGCCTACTGTAATTGCGTCTGTTATACTTTTATACATCTGGCAATGCAGTAGATTTATTTACACCAGCATCACCACAAACACTTGAGTGATGTGTTTTTGCATTACAACATTATAATGGATAAAACATCACTAGGCAATAGGAATTTTTTAGCTTCATTATAATCTTTTGACACCACCTTCATATATGTGGTCTGTTGTTGACTGAAATGTCTATGTGACACATGACTATATATAAAATTTAAACAAATATGAGAGTTTAATAATGACTAGCTTATATTTTGCAACATATATTCAATATACGATACATATTCTTAATGGGTAAAGAGCTATCAAAATTTTTAAAATAGAATCTGTGTACCGTAGAAAAGGATTTAAGGCCATGAACAATTCATTCATGTACACACACACACACACACACACACACACACACACACAAACTCCAATTAGAAAAGTCCAGTACTATATTTTCATGTTCCCAATATAATTAAAAGATAAAATGTTGAAATTGTAACAGTTAACAGTGTCAAGAAAAGCAAACACAAAATCTTCATGTAATGCTCTTGGAGCTATAAAATAGTAAAACTCTTATAACAATACAGGTCAAATGATGAAAGAGAAATTATAGGGTAAAAGGGATCAAATATATGGTGATGGAAAGATAACTGACTCTGGGTGGTGAACACACAATGTGATATACATGATGTATTATATAGATATATAGATATAGACATATAGATGATGTATTATAGAATTTTACACCTGAAACTTATGTATGTAACTTTACTAACAATTGTCACCCCAAGAAACTTTAATTAAAAAAAAAAACTATACAATATTTTGAACAGAGTAAGATGAACATAAAGAATTATTACCCATAACAATGAACTGGCATGAGGAGGGGTTGGTAATAAGAAATAAAGAGCATGGAAAGAACATAGGAATCACACACACACACACACACACACACACACACACACACACACACAAATCAATTCTGTCAATTAAGTTTGCGAACTCATCCTAGAAAAAGTGCTAGATACCTCATTGCTGAATATCACTAAGGTCACCTTTGAAGTACTTCCCTTGGGAAGCTATGCACCAATGTCAATGCCTAGTCCACCCTTAAAAGCTATTTTGGAACTCTGTCTGTAGAATGGCCATCAGAGCTGTTGTCTTCTTATTCTTGATGTCCTGAATGTCATCAAAATGTCTTCCTTTCAATATTTCCTTGATCTTTCTGTAAAGAAAGGGGTTATTGGGGGCCAGATCATGTAAGGAGTGTGTTCCAATACAGTTATCTGTTCACTGGTTAAAAACTTCCTCACAGACAGTGCAGTATGAGCTGGAGCATTGTCATGATGCAAGAGCCATGAATTTTTGGTGAAAAATTCAGGTCGTTTTCATCTAACTTTTTACGTACCCTTTTCAGCACTTCCAATTAGCAAACTTGGTAAACTGTCCAGTTGGTACAAATTCATAAGGGATAATAATCCTTCTAATATCAAAAAAGGTTAGCAACATCATTGCAACAAGTTCACAAAGTTAATTGTCAGACCTCGTATATATAGCTAAAAAAATGTATACACATTTTTAAATAGGAAAAAAGACTGTATTAATTGTAATACTCAATGTATACCAATAACAAAAGATGAATACAAGTCATATTTGATTTCTGCAATACAAGAGTTGTTCAAAGTGGTTACCATCAGTGTCCAGACACTTCTGATTTGGGAAACTACTCATTGAGCATAGATAACATCTCTTAAAATGTGTATACATTTTTTTGGCACCATATATACATATATATACACATACATATATACATATATGTATATATACATATATACACACATACATACATATATATACATATATACATATATACGCACACACATATATACATATATATGTGTGTGTGTATATATATGTGTGTGTTTGTGGGGGTATATATATATATATATATATACACACACACACACACACACACACACACATATATATAGTATTTCCCAAAAATAAGACAGGGTCTTATATTAATTTTTGTTCCAAAATATACATTAGGGCTTATTTTCAGGGGATGCCTTATTTTTTCATGTACAACAATCTACATTTATTCATGTACAAAAATCAATATTTATTCAAATACAGTCATGTCATCTTCTTCTGGAACTTCATCATAACTCTCCAAACCCCAAATTCCAGCTTGAATTTCTTGTGACTCCATTTCCTGTAGAACCATTGGCCCCAATCTCTCATGTCCAGCAATAGAGCTCTCCTTAAATGAGCACTTCTTGTCCATGTAGCCTGCTCATTGTGCGTTGGCAACACAGCTGTCAATGATTTTATCCCAAGAATTCTTCACCCAAGTCATGACCTCTTGCAGGCTAGGCCTCACCAAGTTTCCACACTGATTTCCCTCCATTCTATTTTCAGTGTAGTCATCGATTTCCATGCGTAAGTGGTCCTTAAATAGCTTGTTTATTGCAATATCAAAAGTCTGGAGATAGGCAGTTATTCTTGCTGGAATCATTATTTGATTGATTCTTCTCTCTGCAAGGAAGTTCTTCACCTCTTTAGCGCGGTTGGTGCTGGCTGAATTCCAGACTAGCAGACCTCTTTGTCCACCTTGCAAAACAAGTGGCAGCATTAAATCGACCCATTTCCTTATAACTGCTTGTGTGCACCAGGTTTTCTCGGTTTCAAGAACATAAATGCCTGAAACACGTTCAACTTTATCTTTCTTGCCCTTAGTGATGACTAGAGGTGGAGCTTTCTTACCATCCAGATGAATTGCCAACATGCAGGAAACACGTGCA
Organism: Rhinolophus ferrumequinum; assembly: GCF_004115265.2. Taxonomy (NCBI): domain Eukaryota; kingdom Metazoa; phylum Chordata; class Mammalia; order Chiroptera; family Rhinolophidae; genus Rhinolophus; species Rhinolophus ferrumequinum. The sequence continues at coordinate 73,848,719 of NC_046291.1, forward strand.
CTTTCGTAACCAATGGAGGGAATGTAGATTGATGAGACACTCTTCTGATCAATTGTCCTTTGAAATCCTTGGCCCATAAACACTGCAATTTCATCCATACCGATCATGTTGGAGAGTTGGTATTTAAAAAAGTTGATGCCATCAACAAAGGAATTGAATGCGAGTGCATGTTTAATAACTTCAGTATCTTCCAGCATGAATGGTGTTGTCAATCTTAGAGATAGTTTATATGGCTGAAGGAAGCCATCCAGGCAGTGTTGTGATGCTTTGAATTATTCTGAGGATATTTCTAATTATGGTGCCATTGCAAGGGCAAATATTGAATATCAGCCCTGTACACAACCAAATCCTTTGGTTTTCTGTCAGCAATCCATTCACAGATGATGTCTTCTGGCTCAGGAAATAATGGTTGCTGACCCAATCCACACTTGCACATCTTAGCATTTCCCTCATCCACTTGTTGACTGAGGTAATCATACTCTTCTCGCCATTTTCAGACCATTCGGAGGTACACTTTATTCTCTTTGCAGAAAGCCGTAAGAGGGCTCTGAGAGCCCTCCATGATTCCTTTCTTGTACTCCATAGAATAGCTCTTTCTTTTTGCACTCATCTTGTCTGGGGGTCAGAATACTATTCCCTTTAAATCCACCATTAAATCAAGTGTTAATTGAAGACTTACGAGACAGAAGTTGGCAACAGAAATGATGACAGTTAAGAATGATGGTCCACACAAAGCGTTGAAAAATTGCAGGCACCCAAATTCAGAAAACGTTTCTTTATTTCACACAAGTGAATTAAGTATGTCTGTTACAACACATGACATATTGAATTATAAAGTTTCATATTAGACACAACTACGTCCATTTGTTATCAGATGCGCATGCTATTCCTGTGTTGTGTCTGTACTCTGATTGGTCATTTGGCAATAAGTCTCAAGTTCATCTGTTTACATAGGCATTTACCTCTCGTCCAAAGGAACCTGCTTGGATATTTACAAATATTTAATTATAATTTCTATTATCAATTATTTTAAGTATTAATGTCAATAATATTATTAATTTATATGTAATTATATATTAATATTATTATTTTATAATTCAATACATCCATTGTGTGTTGCAACGGATGTACTAAATGCATCCATCTGGCTGACGATCTAAACTGGGGCTTATTTTTGGGGTAGGGCTTACATTATAAGCATTCTGAAAAATCATAGCATGATTTTCTGTTTAGGGCTTATTTTCTGTTTAGGTCTTATTTTTGGGGAAACACGGATATTGCAGATAATATAAATATACACTATGTATAATATATAATATGCACACTATGTAATATATGTAGTAAATGTAATGTAATGTAATATAATGTAATGCAATATAGCTACAACCCATAGTAATGTGATTCTACTCTTTCTCTACCCTCTGGCTGAGATGCAGATCTCATGAGAAAGGATTTGGCTGTAGCTCACTGTATGGCAGAGAAGTCACTGTGATGCTGCACCTGTAGAATTTGTTGGAACTTGCTAGAAAACCATCCTTTAGGGTGCTGAGAAAAGATATCCAAAGGGTATTTTCTCAGCAGGTGCAGTCTGTTACACACTCATGGAAGGGGATTTCTGAGGGATGATGCTGGCTTCTGTGTACAACTAGGGCTAGTTGCTGCAGAAGTAACACTAGAAATGTTACAATATGGTGCAAGTGTGAAGTGATGCTGGAGAATCTGTATGTATTGCAGAGCCTGGATCCCGAGTAAGTAGTGGCCAAGACTGAAGTAGCACAGTGCTCTGCAGGAGACTACCACAAAATGTATACTGCAACCAGGGATCAAAATTCTTTCCTCTTGCAGTCTTTTTCCAGTGCCCTCTACTGACAAAGCTTAACACCTCATCAACTGACAGAGAAAACCTCTTTAAAGGGCCAGGTCCGTTTTCACAAAGCAGCAAAAATGTTAAATTTGAAATTGAGAGGCAATAGATTAATAAGTGGCAAACCATTGTTCTCTGTGTCTTACAATTATGTTTAAAGAGAGAGTGCATTAGTGCATAATGGTGAAAATCAGAGGTATTAAAGATAGAATTTTCCTACTTTTCTACTTTGCCTGAGGCTCTATGTCTGATATAATCTTGATATCTAATTCTGCCTCTATAGCTCATTGAGGTCATGCAAGTTTTCTTTATTCATTGTGCATTATTTCATATTAAGTTCATAACTCTGCCAATTTTCACAACTCTAGGGGCTACTATGCAAACTGTATTCTGTGGAGAGGGTGCCCCTTGGAATCATAAAATTCTCAATCCACATGTCCACATATGTTGACACTGCCAACTATATATATATATATATATATATATATATATATATTAAGAAGGAATATACCTTTTTTGAGTATTAATCCCTCATAGATAGTATCAGTTGGTTATAGACTAAATGATCTGAAAACTCTTAAATTTTATACCATTTCTGATTTTTAATGATATTTATAATGACAAATATTGACAGCATGTACATATAGACACACCTCTTCACTATGTATTATAACAGCTTCTCTAAAAGAGATACCCAAAATAAATAGGTAAAACTGCACATTATAAATAATAAATTTTCATGGTATAGTCATATCACCATAGAGGACATTACAATGCTTTTAAATTTTCCTGAACATCGCAAATTGCTTATTATTGGGCACAACCCCGGCTTCTTGATGACATACAATGCTCCAGTGAGCACCAAGACTATAGCATTCCAGTTGGTACTGTGGTTGTCTGTCACGTGGCAGAGGCTACTTCCACAACTGTGCATCATATGTTCTGCTCATCCCACCATCTGTAATGCCTTTTGAATTAAATAATTTAATAACTGACATAGAATTCCATTATGCCAGCTGTGGCTCATACTAAACATTTTCAGGGGCCATTAGTTAATTACACCATGCCAAAAGAAATGAAACAATTTGACTTTTTGTAACATTTCATGAGTGCTTCGCATGTTAAGGAAGAACTTATCTAAAATGGCCACATTACCCAAAGCAATATACAGATTTAATGCAATCCCATCAAAATCCCAATGGCATTTTTTCAAGAAATAGAACAAGAAATCATTAGATTTGTATGGAATCACAAAAGATCCTGAACAGCCAAAGCAGTTCTATGAAAAAAAGACGGCTAGAGGTGTCGTACTTCCTGACTTCAATGTACACTACAGAGCAATAACAATCAAAACAGCATGATATTGGCAGAACACCAGACACACGACCAATGGAATAGAATTGAAAATCCGGAAATAAACCCACATAAATATGGACAAGCAATTTTTGACAAAGGAACCAAAAACAAGCGATGAGAAAAGAAAGCCTCTTCAATAAATGGTGCTGGGAAAATTGGAAAGCCATGTGCAAAATAATGCAACTAGATGGCTATCTATCATTATATAGCAAAATTAACTTAAAATGAATCAAAGACCTAAACATAAGATCTGAAACTATAAATTGCATAGAAGAAAGCATAGGTACTAAACTTATGGACCTTGGGTACAAAGAGGATTTTATGAATTTGACTCCAAAGATATATGAAAAAATGCTCAACTTCACCAGCTACTAGGAAAATGCAAAACAAAATCACAATGAAATACCACCTCACACCTGCTAGAAGGGAAGTAAAAGCTAAAATAAATGAATGGGACTATATCAAACTAAAAAGCTTCTGTATTGCAAAAGAAACCATCAGCAAAACAAAGAGTCAACCAACCAAATGGGAGAAGATATTTGCAAAGAACGTCTCCAATAAGGGGCTAATATCCAAAATATATAAAGAACTTGTGTAACTCAACAACAAAAATCAAACAATCCAATTTAAAAAATGGGCAGAGAACCTGAAAAGGCACTTCTCCCAAGAAGACATACAAACGGCCAACAGATATATGAAAAAATGATCAACTTCACCAGCTACTAGGACAATGCAAATCAAAATCACAATGAAATACCACCTCACACCTGTTAGAATGGCTATCGTCAATAAGACAAGTAATAACAAGTGTTGGAGAGGCTATGGAAAAAAAGGAACCTTCATATACTGGTCGTTGGGAATGTAAATAGGTACAGCCAACATGGAAAACTTTATGGAGGTTCTTCAAAACCTTAAGAATAGGATTACCATATGACCCACCAATCCCTCTTCTGGTGTCTATCCCCAAAATCTGAAACCATTTTCCCATAAAAATATATGTACCCCTATGTTTATTGCAGCATTATTTATGGTGGTCAAGACATGAAGAAAACAAAATGTCCTTCAATATATGATTAGATAAGGAAGATGTGGAACACACACACAATGGAATATTACTTGGCCATCAGAAAAGATGAAATACTGCTGTTTGCAACAACATAGATGGACTTTGAGATTATCATGCTAAGTGAAATAAATCAGACAGAAAAAATCAAGAACCATATACGTAACTTTTTTCATACGTGGGATATAAAATTGAAAGCAATAAATGACAAACAAACAAACAAAAACTCATAGACACAGAAAACAGTTTAGTGATTACCAGAGGGTAAGGGTGGAGGGGGGCTGGTAGAAGAGGAAAAAGAGTGTCATGGTGATGGAAAGAGAACTGGCTCTGGATGGTAAACACAATGCAATATATAGATGACATATTATAGAGTTGTACACTTGAAGCCTATATAATTTTACTAACAAATGTCACCCCAATCAATTTAATAAATAAATAAATTGTTAAAAAAAGAAAGAACAGATCTTTCCTTTTCTATCGAAAAGTTGCAGGTGCTACTTATATATCTGTGTCACACACACACACACACACACACACACACACACACACACACACACAAACACCCCTTCTGCAAATTTTACATCTGGAAAATTTTACAAGAAACAATTCTTCATATTCTAACTTGAAGACAGAAACTGTCATTTTATTCAGTCATTTTATTTGTATATATAACCTAGCATCAGGGATTTATAAACACTTAGGTGCTTAATAAATACCCAATATATAATTTTTTAAATTAAGATAATGACCCAAGCATCATATTATGGCAAATTGTGTCCTCATCCTAGGGATTACTAACAGAAGTTGAATACGAAATAGCAAAATAATATTGGGCATCTCTTCCATAAACGTCATCCCCTGGTCTTCAAAATATTTTTATCTCAAATTGTGAAATAAGTTTTTAGACACTGGAAATATGGTCATCCCAATAAAAAGATAGTCATATTAGTTGGAACCTATGTGTATATCTGTTTCCTAACCTCTTTAATTCTCTCTATATTTAAAAGATGGGTTTAGTAACTATACCTCTGAGAAACCCCAACAAGATTTTGCTTACTTTTCAAAATGGATTCTGTGTGTAACAAATAAAAAAGCAGTTTGAAAAGTGTAAAATTGTTGATTTCACCTTTGAAACTTTATACTGAATAAACCATGTGTGTACATATGACTAATTCACCGATGAAAATATATCTAATTCATTTACATTTACACAGCTACAGAGGTTTGTTTGCCTTTATATGGCCAACCGTGTCACCTTGCAATGGTGGACAGGCAGTTACACACATGACTCCATGTTGCTGCAAGCAGTCTGGAGGCAACAAAAACACATTGATGGAGACAGAAACAGGAGAATCCCACCCTGTCAGAAGATGAATGAGCTGAACTTGCCTGATGTGAACCCTGGCTGACACAGCAAGGTGGAATCAAAGAGTGAGCAACTTTTGACAACCCATGCTTCACAGCCCTGACCACTGTGGATGGCCATGATTATCTCCAGACAAAATGACTGTGAGTAAAAGGCTTACATACACTTAAATTAAACACAGCAGGGTTTTAGTAATCTCTGTTTGCATTTCACTTTCTGTTAAGAAGGAAATTGCTTGGACTTGGAACATTTCATTTAATGGCATTTTTAGTTACCTTTTGTACTTCTAATGCCATAGTCTAAATTCACTCCAAATTACCCAGTAAGACACAGGAAACTTTTGTCCTTTTTTATTTATTTATTTATTTTAAATTGCAGTAGCTTCCTTACCAATTTTACTAAATTAAATGTGTTTTAAAGCATCCCAGTTCTTGAAACTTAATTATCCCAATCTCTGTGTAAAGTATAGCAAACAATACAAACCCCATTTATGTAATTTATTTTGCAAAAGAAAATAATGGAATGCACTTGTGCTAATGATATACACGTTTCTGTATTTTTCTTTTTCCTTTTAGATAGCAACTTAGCAAAACCATGTCATTTTGAAACAAAAGCTTTAAGGGGATTTGGAGGGTTTGGTTTGTCCACATACTGCTTTTAGGAGAAGGAAGTAAACTGTATAATATTATGTGCCTTTGGAATATTATGAAAGATTTTGTTTCATTTCCTTTCTTTTATCCTTCCATCAATGAGTATTATTGACAGTCACTCATAATAAGCTGTGAGTAAAGATCGTGGCTTATAATTATAATGTGCAAATAAGAACAAAAATGTGTGGTACTTCAGTAGCTAAAGCACCATTCATTCTATCCCAGCAAAGTAAAATTTAATTGTTAGACCTTGTAGGGTCTAGAAAACTTTGGTTTAGACTCAATCGAAAGAAAATTGATCATTCTCTTTTCTATTTAAAAAGAGTGTTTTGAAATCCCTGACTCCATGATTATGTATTATTAATATTGATCCTCATTAATGCAATTCCTTAATTGTTGTCATTTGCTGAATTTCACTCTCAGCATAATTTAAATTATAGGTCAATTAATTGGCATATATTGTGCTCTTAGAAGGGGAGTAACTAGACTCTGGCCCCAAGATTGTATTGTTAGATGGGACAGTGAATGGTTGAAAGATGCTCTCATTCAGGAAATCGGGGCACTGACTCCTGTTTAGCTCAAGCCAAAACAGAACAAACAAAAACAAGTTTCTCTACAAAACAAATCCACAAACAAAAGTGAAAATAAAAATAAATAATAAAACACCTGAAGCAAGCAAGGTAAGTATAGGTAAATATGCAGATATGTATGCTTATGTATATATATCTTTCATCCTGTATAAAAATAAATTCACATAAAAATAAACATTATAGACACAAATATGTGTAGATCGACAGATGATTAAGTAGGAGAGAATATTTAGTTATTCAAAGGCAGAGGTCTATCTGACTTATACATTGAATTTAAATTACAATAGAAGTAAGCCAATTACCCCCCAACCCTCACAAAACTTTTGTGAGGGTTGGAGGGGAGGGTGCCTGTTGGGTTTTGATTGTGAGGTTCCCATGGGGCAAAGTTATGATCCTAGGTCTCAAGCCTCCTAATGATACTGTGGAAATGTGAGTAGGAGCCTTGTATCCCATCCCTCCATGCCCCCTACTGTCCTTAGTGAGGAGCTTTATGGCTTGGCTATGTGGTTTCCGTCCTGGAGGAGCTGAGATCATGATCGGATTATTCAGTGCCTTGTTGAGCAGCATCACACTAGAAGTATGAGGTATTTCAAGTTCCTACTGCTTTCTAACCACAGTTGACTCACTTTGACAATCAAAAGTTGATAGAATTATTTTCATATTGACTTGAATACACTTTTTCTTTGCTGACCCGCCCTCTATAGTTTAATCCTAATTAATAAAGTTTACAAATGTTGTCCCAAAATATTTTAACTGTTACCAGGGCAGTGACAATGTTCCACATACTATATACTTAGGAAACAGATTTTTTTTCATTCTTTATTGATTTCACAGGGATGAGATACTTGGTGAAAGAAGGCACACCACCTTGTATCCCAAGGCTTCTGTTTCCTTAGTGGTAGACTAGGCTACACTATACAAGGAAAACAAAAATAAAATAATTTGTCTATTGTTAAAATAGTTATTATAGTCTTCTATGATTATAAACAAAATGATATTCAGCATATCATATATGTATTTTTTTCATATGCTGATTGTTCCTGAGGTGGTTGAAGAAGGAAATCCAGGTGACAAGAACCTGAGACCTCTCTAGTATATCTTTCTGAGGAGGGGACACCCAGTGTCCTCAAGATCATTTATACCATAATGACATATTCCTGAGAATGATATCTAATTTGACACACTTACATACTATATCATATTATGGGATTTAACCTAAAATTTCACTCTTACCTAGTTTCACAAGTAAAATACCAGTAGAATGATGAGATTTTAAAACATAAAATTTTATGGATCGGTTAAACAAAATACAAACTGTCTAAATGTGAAATATGATCATGCTTATGCACCCATATAAGAAAAGCAATATATAAAACTATGGATATACATACATACATATATATGTATATGTGTGTATATATATATATATATATATATATATATATAGAGAGAGAGAGAGAGAGAGAGAGAGAGAAAGAGAGAGAGAGACAGAGAGAGAGAGAAAGATTGTATATGCACATATATATCACAATTAAAAATTATACCTACGGTACTAAATTAAAATTAGTTTTCCCATTAGCTAGCACATGTTTATTTATGCAGAACTCAGAAGTTCTGAATTTCAACTTATCCTCTCAGGTTTACAGACATGTAAGCATATTATTAGGAACTGTGATTATTCAGCACACCAACACTCAGGTATCACCCAACTTCATTACTACCTGATTAATTAACCTGTTTAACGTGTGAAAGTTGTCACCTTGTCATTAGAATCCATGAGCATAACTAATGAGGAACTATGAAATAATTTGTTCCTCAATTAAAAAAACCTGAAAGAAGAGGTTTTATCTCATTATTCTTGTTTCTTGTTATCACCTATACAAAGGCAAGAAGATTTTTGCAAAACTTACTGTCTAAAGAGAACAGGCTATGTAACATCTCTGGGAATACTTCACAGATCTTTAATAAAATATGGTGTTATTCAACAACTAAAGGTAAGCCAGAAGGTTCCTGGGGTAATATATTCATTATAGAGCACGTGAAAACGAGGTACGTTCATCTCTTACCTGGTGTTCAGATTTAAATGAGGTTTATTGATAAGAGGAGACAAGGAGAAGTAATCTAGTTCAATTTAGGTTTGTCTAAAGAGACTTCAGGAAAAATATCACAAGAGGTAATTAGTATTAGAGGACTATTAAATTACAGCATTTCCATATATTAAAAAACACAGCCTCAAGCCCAAATTCCCCTCAATGTGATTGATTTTATTCAGTGGCTACATTGTAGCATCACTCAAACAGGAAAAAAGATAGTAAAGATATTAATTTCAGTTGCTTTTTCCCCTGTCTGCATTCATGAGATCACCCATATCACATAACAATGTTGAAATATCAAAGGTACTCTCCTAACCTAGAACTTCTTGTAATATTTATAGATTCACCTTCCTCCCCAAAAGTTATTCATAATGTCACAAATGCCAACAAAGTAAATGCCTCTTGTTTAACATTAAAGAAGCCAAAAGTTTTTCTTGGAGGCAAAGTGAATAATCTTTCTTGCACTGATTATTTTACATCCATCTTTCCAGTTAGAAAGAGTTCCGTGCTCTGAACCATGGCCGAATATAGACTATAGAAACCATCCAATGTAAAGTTAGGCATAAATGAATACAGATGTTAATTAATTGGATATCCCGATTTAAATTCTTTGAAATATATTCTGGATCATGTCTCCTGCTTCCTTGTATAAGTTTTTCAGTTAAGGCCACCCACATTTAGTGAAGGAAATAGTCAAAATTTTAAAAACCACATGCATATTTTTCAAAAATCAAGATTTTTGTAAGATAATTACGAAGTTTGAAATAGCAAAATTTAATTAATCTACTTTAGAAAAAAGATCCATATCTGTTTTATACTCTAAGCTTTATAATTTTATTCAGTTGTAAAATGTCCCAGAAAAAAAAAAAATAAAGAACAGGCTGCTGGTTGGTAGCACATTCTAAATATTTTTGCTTTATTTCCTGAAAACATTTCCATTAGCACATAATTAAAATTTTAGAGCCAAGTCCAGTATATATTTAATGATTATAGCTACTAGTGTTTCTTGAACATCAGTGGCGTACTAAACTGAATGTTAGGCGTTTTACATGCAGACCTCATTTATGTCTTACCATTATCAAGAGTTTGTTTAATCATGTCCATTTACAGATGAAGCAACTGAAGTCCAAAAGTGTTTAAGACCTTGTCAGATTTTATATTTGACATCAAATTCCATAATCTCACTCACTGCACTATGTTTCTTCCAATAAACATATAACATGGAAAAGTATTTTCATAATAAAATCTATTAATAAATACCTAACTACACTACAATATGTGATTACTTATTTGTTTTTAAGGATGTGAAACAAAATTTAAGGGTTAAAAAGTTTGATACAGTCAACTATAAAATAAAAACAATAAAAACATATTTAAAATCAATTGCATACATTCTTCAGAAATTATATCTGTCATAGTTTAGCATTAGCAGAAGGTAATATCATGAATATTAAAGTAATTAAAATTTGCCAAAAATAGAGAACCAAGAAAACAATTCGCTGAACATAGAGGTATCAGGAAAAATACTGTGTTATCATTTTAATAAGGTATACCCTGCTAAGTAAAACAAGAAAAAGAAAAAGAAGAGGAAATGAAATAAAGGAGGTTCCTATCAGGGCAAACTCTTTATCTTATTTGTGTAAGATTAGGTATTTAAACATTTATACCAGTCCAAAGTGAAGGGAAAGAAAATGACCTAAAACTTTAAAAGCATCAATATCACTGCAAGGTAAACAGCAGCTGCTTTTAAAATGATTAGTAGATTATTTGTGCTTTCGTTTTTGAGTAAAAATTTAAACTTTAAAAATCAGTGATTTTGAAAAGACAATTCTTCAAGAACAAATACTCAGATTAACGCAAGATGAAAAAAATAAGTGTAAAATTATACAATGATCTTTAAGTCCAATAACGTGCCATAGGAAAATAATAGATAAAAAATACAAATAAAACTGAATAGACTGAAAAATGAACCCACAGATAGACTATCTTAAAGAGAGTAGTGGCGATGGTGAATACAGTGTGATATATAGATGATGTATTGCCGAACTGTACACTTGAAGCCTACGTAATTTTTCTAATCATTGCCACGCCCATAAATTTTAATAAAAGAAAATTAAAAAAATAAAGAGAGTAATTACAACTTAATAATAAAAGTAAGTAGTGTGCAAAGAATAACAAGGTGTCCCAAATCCCTACGTATATTTGATACTAACATATATTTTATATGCTAATGTACAACCACTCAGTCATATGACCTTCATCCTATTGTGTTCAGTAATGTATTTAGTATATATTAGTACTCAAACATATATCACACATGCCATCATCTAGAAGACTGTCTCTATTGATAACTAATATGAAACAATAAATGAAAAAAAATCATAGTTGGTAATTGCCAGACATCAACGATTTTCACATATGGATGTTCTGCCAGCTTTTACTCCACCTAAGATTCATTTTATAGGGGTAATAGTTACATCACTGAATTTTGATCCTTTTATTTGCCAGTCTCCAGAGTACCAGGAAATGGGTGTCTCTATTGGAAGTGTGATTGGGGAGCTCTGAATTAGTGGCATTCCTGGTAATGCTTTCAATTTATTTTTATGTCAGTAGTGAAATGCATTACTATTGTTTAATCTTATCTCCACTTCAGAACTAGAGGGAGTATATTTATGTGACTTCCTTCCTTTGTTGTCCCCAATAGCAGGGGTTAGGTTCTACCTTATTCAGCATTCATGGAAAGGAACAGAAACAAGAGTAAATCAAGCTAAAAATAGTCATCACCTCCTCACATCACTGCTTTTTGAGTCCAACTAGGCTTCTCCCATGTTGCCTCACCGCTGTGCTAAGATTCAGGCCTGAGCAGCCCTGTAGGAGGGTACATCACCATCTTAGGGTCTCTGACATGGTCACTTTCACCAACAACAAATGATAATATTGAAATTCAACTTAGCTAATAGGTAAAAAATGAATAATCGAGTAGCATGGGAAACTTCCTCAAAACTGTCACTCCTTCTCCACTATGAATTCATATAGGAAACATGGACTTATTCTATTTATACAGAGAACAATCCCCCACTTTTAAAGATATTATTTAAGAAACACATTTACTATTACCAAGAACGCAACCTGGGAAACTGAATCATGATTCTAGACTCTTAAACCCATCACACAGGAAATCCTTATAAATGGTATTCTTTAAAAGATGATTTTACTCTATTAAAAAGCTATAATTATATTTAAATGAAGCAGGGATTATATTTTAGAGTGTTTTAAAGTTTCAAATGTTCAATAGATTTTTAATCATGAGAGACGTAAGCTTATAAAATTTTTCTTTATATTCAGTTAGCCCAGGTCAATTTCCACATTTTTATAGAAATAATATCTATTATCCGACTGAAAGATTGATTATTTCTTTTTAAGAAAATAGCAATAAAGCTTAAGAGTTGGTAGCTTTCTAGATTGTGTTAATGATAACAGGTATGATTATGACAAATGTCTAAATCACTATCAGTGCTTAATCATTGTGTCAGGTTTTGAAGGCTTGGGACATGTTTCTGTGGCCTAATTTGTGCTAGATATTTTACGTACTTCACTTTTCACAGCACTTTGCATGGTAGAAAATATCATTCCATTACATAAGTGAGAATATAGAGGAAAGGTATGTGTCTAATTCAGGAACATAGATATTAATTGTTGAGCTGATATTTGAACCCTCCACAGTTGTCAAATCTAGACATCACGTGTGTTTATTGGTTGGTTGTTTTCTCTCTTTAAACCATGCCATTTCCTATTAGTGATATGTGAATAGAAGGTTACCTTAAGGAGAGGAACTCTTTCCATCAGGCGTAGTGGGTGGAAATGGCAAATGTGACCTGATAGAGTAAATGTGTTTTGTGGCCGTCAGAGCTGATGGTCAGGTGCAGCATCGGAACACAGGGGTCTGGAAATGTAACTTAACTTCTCCAAAAGCTTTCTACTCTGATATTTCAGATTCCTGACAACTTGTTACATTTCTCTTCTCCCCTTGAAATGCTGTTTACCAAAAGAACATAATCCTAGTGTCTAATTCATACTCTACTTATTAAGCAATCGTGGACTTGTCATTAAACTATTAATTTTAGTTTAGAAACAAATTGTTATTTAATACAGAATTCAACTCTTTTACTTTTGATAAGACATTACTTTCAAAGCCTCAAAGGTATTTTCACTTTTTATGAAAAAATACAAATTATAACGTTCAACTCTATGACAATGATATTGTATATGTATTAAATCATGGAGATTATCGTGTGTTTTATAAATTCTCATTTGTATATTTCCTTTGACGTAATGGTATACCTTTAATTTTAAGTGGTGGAATCTCAAAATAAATTGCAAAACAAACCAATCTCCAATAGATAAATGAAAAAATGTGCAATTAAGCTAAAAATACCGTCCGCCAAGGTGCTAGTTGGTTGTGTTGCTTAGCTACCCATGACCAAACAGGCTGACAGCACCATGAACTCTCCGGCTGAGCTGGGTATAATTACCAACCAGGTTTCCATTTCATTAAGTCCCAGTTACAAATGTTGGGAAATTTGAAATATACATATTTAGAAGATTTCATCACAGTAAATGAGAACAAAATTTACTTCTTAAAAAAAATATTTCATGGTGTGTCTATGGGCAACTTAACTAAAACTTTCAATGGTGGAAATAATGACGTTTTTGAAGGCACAATTCTGTTTTTAAAGGAAATAACTATATTCAAAGAGTAAGGGGCAGGAAATGTCATTAAATTTTTATCATGGAAATTGCTTTTCATTTTTGTTTTAAATACAAATAAAATTACAAATGGAAAATGTAGACCTGCTTTGTCTTCTTGAAAAGCTACAAACAAAACATTGATTTTTCTTTTCCATCAGAAGTAATCTTCATGATTTGTCCTAAATTCTAATGTTTAAATGGAGGTTAATTTCTCAAATATCTTAGATGATTTAGCAGCGTCCTATGCAGAGAACACAGTAATTCAGTTCATCAGACAACAAAGCCCATTAAGAGATATTACCAAGTCACTACTAACAGGCAAGGATAAAGGAAATGCAGAGATTCATATCCCTTCATAATTAACACACAAAGCTTTGAGTGCAGATTACAGTAGGATTATGGTGAATTAAAGAAGTACATTTGATGCTCATTTTATAGATTTTCTATTGTTCATCATACTTATCTGAAATATATATGCATTCATTTAATTTCATAAGCACATAATTGTAACAAATAGCTGAAATCCATTTATATCATCTGAAAGTAAAAAAGATTATGTTTCAAGCATATTTGCATCCATTTACAATCTAATAAATGAGATAACATTTTAGTGTTCCATTTCCTCTGTTCTCTGTAGAGACAGAAATTTTGTTTCTCTGATCTTGGCTAAATTTGTCTTATTTTATAAATAATGAAAAAAATTTATCAAAAGAATGCATGCATAACATAATACATCCCATAGTACAAATATGTTTATGGGGAAAATAAACAGTCTCAGGTTTCTTTTCTTACCATTCCAGTCCTACATTCTTTGTTTTTTCAGTAGTTATGATGTTTTTATTAAGATGAAATTTACATAACATAAAATTAAACATTTAAAAGTAAACAATTCAGTGGCATTTAGTACGTTCACAATGTTGTGCATCCACCATCTCTATCTAATTCCAAATCATTTTCATCACCCTAAAAGAAACCTCATGCCACTTCCCCCAACCCTGGCAACTACCAATCTCTGTTTCATCTCTGTAAATAGGATTTACCTATTCTGGATATTTTATATAAGTGTAATATCACAATATTTGACAATTTGTGTCTGGCTTCTTTCATTTAGCATAATGTAATAATTTTTATTTTAATTCTTCTGGAATGTATTCTCATAATTTTTTGACAATATACTTATATCTCTATGTCAGAAAATAGCTAATGATTTTTTATATAAAATAAGAGCATTCATCTTATATTCACAATTCTCTTTTCTCAGTCCTGCTTTTGAATTATTTTACTATTTTTAGTTTTCTTTTCTATTTGTCGTTATTGTAATTTAAGTGATATATACAAACTCATATTTCTTCTCTCTTTTAATAGCATCTTCTGACTCCACATTTTGCAAATTGAGGGTATTCAAATTTCTATGTTTTCCTTTTCCTTTCTTCATTTTTGGTATATCTTATTTTTTTTCTCAGTTACACTTGTACTTTTCCATTGTAAAATTTTATGCATTTATTTCTTCTTTAAATATTCAATGAGGACTCACATTTATTAGGGACACAGTTTATTTTAATTGACTCTATATTTGGACCATGATTTTCTTATATATTTTCCTTGTGTGTTATTTTCCTAGGTATTTGTAATTCACTTTTTATCTATCATCTGACTATCATACATTCAGTTTTTTTCCACCCTTTCAATCAGAAATTTCTATTCCTCATGTCCTCAGTTTTCTTTTCTTCCTCCTCCTCCTCCTCCTCCTCCTCCGCCTCTTCCTCCTTCTCCTTCTTCTTCTCCTAACCAAACTTATCTCCTCCTCCCATCTGGAATATTTGCCTTTTAATTTGTTATAGATCTTTCACATCATGTTTCCCTTCGTAGATATGCAGAATTGCACTCATTGTTTCCTGGATTACATACCTCCATTTTGGGGGTGTACTCCTTTATTTCCCTGTACTTTATCTTCACATATCTCTCTATAAAAATGCATTGGAGGTAAATTTTCTGTGGCCTTCTACCTTAAAAATCTTTATACTTTTAGTTGAATGACAGTCTTTCTGGGTATAAAATATCGAACCTTTCTGTGCCTTTTCTTTCTATTATCCAGTAGCACTGATGAAAATTACAATGGCAGTAGGATTTGATTTTTATAGATAACTTCTTTCTCTCTATAGTTTTCAAGATCTTCTGGTTATCTTTAGTGTTCTGAATGTTTACAGTCATATGTGTAGTGATTAATTCTTTTGTTCTCAATGAGCAAAATAATAAGGGAAATCCTTAGTGTTTCCAATGCATAAGTTTTCTCACATCTCTTTTTTCCCAATTTCTGTTTGTGAAATGATTCGGATGTTAGAACTCTGAGTTTTGCATATTTGTACTTCATATTTTCCAATTATTTTCTTTTTGAATTATATTGTTTTTGCTATTTTATAATTACATTAAATTTTAACATTTTTTTTTAATCTCTAAGAGCTTTATCTTTTTGCTTGATTCTATTTTTTTTCTTTTTCTGATATTACATTTGCGTTTCCTGGATGCAACTAAAACTCTGTTAGTACATTAGATATTTGCTAAGCCTTTCTTTTGGTAGAGATTCTATATGAGCACCATGAATTGATTCACGCTCCCACTTTGCATAACATTGAGCAGTAGACATTTGTGCAGGTTTGGGGGCTGCAATTCCATACATGTTGAAATAAAAGGGATGTTAATTTAGGACACAAAATTGCAGTAGAAAAATATTAGTCTCCAGACTTCTTGTCTAACTTAAAAAGTATATATTTGTGCTTGTTTGTTTGATTGTTTTGCCTGGACATATATTATAATCTATATTCTTATATCTATCTATCTATCACCATCTATCTATTTTGGAATGTGTGTATGCATACTGAAAAGAGAGAGTTGTTGTGGGGATATTGCCAAATACAGTTGTATATTAAACCCCCTTGAATCTCTACTGGGCTTCCTGGCAATCCCATTAATTTGGAGGCCAAAGCTTCTCAGAGATTTTATTCACAAAAACTTTTTCCAATATTAGCATGACTTAACCTCTCATCTCCTTCAAGTTGTTGCTCAGATGTTAGCGTCTCAATCATGATTATATTCCCATCACTCATTTAAAATTGCATTCCACATACCCTTCAGATTCCTTTCGTTCTATTCAATATTTTTCTATCCCATGTATCACATTTTAACATATTGAAATATACTTATGTAACTTACTATATAATTTACTTATTTTTATGTTTTATGCTTCCTCTTTTCCTAAATGAATGGACTCTTGCTTATATGTTTGAATCAATATACATTTAAAAGGCTGATTAAGAAATTTCTTAGCTATCACTTTTACTATCAGAACAATGTTAATGGAAAATTACCAGTTTGTTATTCCACAATTTAGTGGAACATGAAAACATGTTAGCACCTTTGCACAGTAGCACATTATAACTAGAGGGAAAGTGGATCACCTTGAATCGCGCTACTAAGAGAAGAGTAGCTCTTGTTCATATACGTTGCACATCCTTTGGCATTGCCATAATTATTTTTTAATTGAACTTTTCTGGTTAATGTTTCCTTAGGATACTATTTTTTCTTGTTTAAAAAAATATTGAAATATATCCAAAAGGAAATATTGGGATTGGATCAGTTCAGTAGTTCAAAAAAAAAAAAAATGTGTTAAGAGGAATTGGATAACATCCTAATGGAATTACATAGAAAGCCCCAAAGTATTCATAATTTTAAAGCCAGCAATAAGGAAATCTTATTCTGTCAGCTAAAATCACCTAGCTGGGAAAGTAAGATCAGGTTCTACGTGTTTATATACCCCTATGGGAAGAATGAATTAATTACAATCCCTCACTGAAAGTCAAAGAAATTGAATTTCTGTTAAAATATTGGAAAATGTTAACAAAATATGCAAGGCTATCAGTTATTTCCAATGGTTAATTTCTTTTCAAGAATTAGATTAGCTATTTTGTAAAGTTGAAGAATTCATTTCAAATGGATATGTGTTTTGTTTTTATTTTTTGAATCAGGATCATGTGTTTCTACAAATGAATATTAGATGACATTTGGTCTTTAAAACATTTTCTTCTGAGGACTAAGATGTCTCCATATTGTGTGTGTGTGTGTGTGTGTGTGTGTGTGTGAATGCTTTCTGGAAAGATCAATAGATTGTTAGTTGAAAAACATCCTTTTAAGTTTAGGATACATATATATATATGTGTGTGTGTGTGTGTGTGTGCATATATATATATATATATATACACATATACACATATATATACATATATACACATATATACACACACACACACACACACACACATATACGTATATGTGTGTGTGTGTGTGTGTGTATATATATATATAAATATATATATACATATTCTCCCACTTGTATTTTCCTATTGTATTAATCAAAATTTGACCCTCAAATAGTTAAATATTTCATTGCCCTTCCTTTCAATTGTCAGTATAAAAATTTAAGCATTGCTTCCCTTTCTTTGGCATTAGAAACAAGTAAAAGGTGTATTAGTAATAAGAGAAAAAAAAAGCTATTATAGTAGTCTCCTGACAAACATAGATAAACTTTTTTTTTAACCAAATTGGCATAAATACCTAATATGTGCAGAATATTTCCCTGCTCCTTGTAAATTTTTTAAAGAAGTTAGAGGCTTTTTGCTTTCTAGAGACTTAAAAGTAAACTAAATAACTTTAATTAAATTATTTTTGTTATTATATTAATTTTAATTTTTTTATTTATTATAATTTTTTAATTTATTTTAAAAATAAAATAAATGAAAAAATAGGATATTTCTGGAATTGGTTAAGTTCTCTCATATTATTCCAGGTTTCATTACTCAGTTTTTCCTGTCTTTCTTCCTACACCTTCTTGTTCCTTCTCAAAATAGCATATGCATGAGGGAAGTTTGTGACTTGAATTAAGTGTATTTTCAGGAAACAGTGGATGTTGCTGCTACCACCACTACTTGCAGTTACATGTTTCTTAGTTCTTCCTCTCCTATGGCATTTTGGAATGGAAGAGAGAACCTATACTAAGGCGGCTTACAGAAAACTACTGTCATGGGTGCCTCCAGTTATCAAACCTCATGTTCTTGCCAAATTGGAAGCACTTTTCATAATGGAAAAGAAGGGGAGGAACTCACAATAAACCAATAAATTTAAGCAACTAAGCAATGAGAATATAGATAAAAATAATGAAGAAATAATTCTCCAAATCCAAGGCAGGTTTGACTTCTGATAAAAATAGAAAAAAGAAAATGATTGTGCAGGGCAGGACTTCAGTGAATGAATGGTTTTAAAATTTAAAGGTATATCTTTTTTGAGTTTGAATAAGTTTTATTTTTGAGATATCATTGCTATTTATGACCAATATGACTTCATAGGAAACCTTTAAATATATTTCTGAAAAAATAGCTTTATGTAATATTTTGTAATTTGCTTCAAAGACTATTTAATAATAGCTACAGCTAACATGTAGTAAGGGTGACTCAAGTCACTTCCATGTCAGTTATTCATTTATCTCTGAAATTCTTTGTGTAAAAACAATTAATGAGTATGCACTGTGAGTTTTAAGCAATAGGAATGAATTTAGTAACTATCCTGTTAGGTTTTCTCTGAATGTATATATGTATATTGGGAGAAGAGCAGGGCGAAGAAAAGATCTTTGGAGGAGACGGCTGCCACAGTAAAATAAAATTGTTCTGGGATGCTTTCCCAAATGAGAAATTAAGGGAAGGAATAATAATGATAATAATGATAATAATTAAAGAAGGATGTGAAAAAATTTACTTAAGTTCAACAAAAACTGCTAAGAAACTAATAGGATGAAATTACTCATTTCTCAAGAGAACAATTGTAATGAATATGAGAAAGGAGTTGTGAAGCAATTCTCTTAGAATCTTCATATCTTAAACACGTGATCACTTTAGGATGCCAAAAATCTAGTGTTAAATCTTGAATAAGCGCTTTTTGTGGGAAAATCTGTTAGCTGTAGCCTTTGGACTTACTTTTTCTCCAAAATTAAATAAATGTCAGGGAAGTAATAGAATAGTAAATAAGTTGATAACAATATTAAATATATTTAAAAAAAATCTGGGTCACACAATTATATGCATTGAATAAAACTCATTGTTTTAGGTACCCATGCTTTGAATTTTTAGCTATGTAAATTTTACATAAAAATAATTTAAATATTGAAATCTAGCTAATAATATGAGTGTCAAAGTAGTCAGGAAGAAGTATAGTAATATCGGCTACTTAATTTGAAATGTGAAAATATAATAAAATGGATTGATGGATGATTGACAAAGGGATGATTAGACATGGGATAAAGAAAGGCTAATGTGTTAATTGTACAAACTATGTGTTGAATATATAAAATATATTGAAATATACAAAAAAATTTTTCAACTATTCATTATGTTTGACGTTTTTATAATAAAATTAAGGAAAAAAGGAAAAGGTTCTAAATATCCATTAGTAAACAAATTAAAATATTTTATGTTCACATGTTTTAATGTTTAACAAAATCTTTCCAATGTTTCAAGTACAAAGATTTAGATGTGAAAATAAAAGTCCCAGTGAATAATGTAATTTAATATTTTGAATTGAAGATGGTGGGCTTAAATATATTTAACAAATCATGATCTAATGTCTTTCACAATCAGTTCAATAAATTCACACGTCATTGTGTGTTGGATATGAAATTGGGAGATATTGGGTGGGGCAATATGGATAAGGAAAGTGGAAAAGGACAGAGCATGCAGCACTCTCCGGGATGAAGCCCCCCATAAGACCTGAAGCCCTTAAACACCGAGGAGAGTGATCATGTGGTGGCATCCTCACAGATGTCATACTTTCACAATGGAACTGAGTTTGTTTCCATTTAAAATTGTTGAAAAAGTAATAATTTAAAAACAAATGCAAATTTTATAAAATTAAAATTTCCTCTTGAAACCTGAGCAACCTTACTATTTTGAGCTAGTATGTTTCTGGATGTTTGCATAGTTTGCTTGGTTGTTTGTCTTATGAGAATTCTGGAATCAGAAATGGCACTGACATATCATAGTAAATCTATCTGCAATGTATATTACATAGTAAATTAGATCACAAATGACCACATAATACATTTGAGAACTACACTTGTTTACGTTTCTTTAAGAAGTATGTCTAAGATATTATTTACTATAAGTTTGTATTTTCCTAAGTGTATAAATATAATAATCTCCCAGGTGTATTTCTTCATGTTACATAAAGATTAGTTATAAACCTGAATGGGATAGGGAAATTTGTGAGTTTGATCAATGAACTCAATTATGGCCCCATTCTAAGGATTTCTGTTCTTTGTTTACAATGATACATAGTTGTCTACACACCAGATACTGCTCTCCAAATCTCTTCAATACATAAAAAGAATAATTCAGAGCATGTCTCTCTCTCTCTCTCTCTCTCTCTCTCTCTCTCTCTCTCTCTCTCTCTCTCATTTTACAGCTCTTCTGGGTCCCCAGCTGATTTTCTTCGCAAGGTTTGTTGCTAATACATTCCTAGCACCTATGCATTATTAATGCTCACCGTTCTCCAAGGTGGCAGTGACAAATAGGAAGCAAAATCTACTGACTAGTGGGGAATGTACTCTTTAGTCATGCTTGAATTTTTCAATTCATTCTGTTTGTTGAGGATTTTTCAGTAGAGTTTCTGTGACAGAATGTGCTTTATACCTCTCTTCTTCCTTCACTCTTTTTGTTTTTCAATCCAAGAGTCGTTTAGGTAGCCAGAGGAAGTCTTAAGCATCAAGGCTTTGAGGAGGAATAGAGCAAAAAAGTATCTTTGATGGTTGCAATAGCAGAAAGGTCATTGTTTCTCTTTTCATGTTGTAAGTGACAGTTTTGACTCCAAAAGGACTATGGAAGTAGTCAAGTAAATTATACTGTTTTTATTGGATTATGACAGCTGTACTATTCCAAGTAATAGTACCAAGTGTGTGTCGTGAGAAACATTGATTTTTTTTAATGTGCAGATTTGTTTCTTCAGATATAAAATTCTATTCACTTCACAATATAAGAAGTGATCAGTGAAATATATTCCAAGATGGTTATTGGGTACTATAAATCCCACTAGCAGTTCTATTACATTTGTTTAATTCAGAATTACTGTATTTAAAGTATTATACCTTTGTACATATTATGATGATCTTTTAGAAAACACTTTTTCAGGGAATAAAAACTTAATTCACCAGAGAACACAAGAATTGGAATTCCCCCAGCAACTGGAGTTTGGAGCAAGTCCTTTCTACTATATTTCCCTAGTTTGAAGATGGAATAATAATCCTTAACATCAAATGGTCAATTGCAACAATATCTATATTTGTGAGTTTCTAGTATTAATAAATACACTATTTATATCATGGTGATCATTAATTCTCGGGTGAAAGATATTAATATTTGGATAAATAAAAGGATAGCTAGAACTAGAGAAGCCATGGTAGCACTGTGGCCCTTTATATGTAATTTTAATTTCTCCTAAAGGAACAGGAAGGTACAAACAATTTTTTGAGTGTATATTTTCTAACAATTATTTTGCTAGATGTTTTTAATATATTATCTTATTTAAATATGACAGATATTTCATTACATAGTTGTTATCAATGCTGCTTTACAATTAAAAATAAAAACTGAAATGGTATAAATAATTTAAAAAGGGTCTAGAAAGTGACAAAACTAAAATGGAACAAGTCAATTCAATGCCAAAACCCATGATTTTTACATTACACTATTGCTGCCTTCTTAGATTTTGAACTCTTGCATTACAATATCATTATATGTAATTTAGTTAGTTGCTTAGTAATGGTGATAGAACGAGAAGGTATGGAATCACTTGTAGGTAAATGTCATCGACTTAACCCATTTGGAAGAGTTTTTAAATGTGGATAATTGGTTCAAAAGTATGATTTTTATAGTACAAATTCTATTAGAGCACAGTGTGTGCTGGGAATGAACACATATATTGAGCCATGAAAGAATTAATTGAAATGAATAGTGCTCTCCTGAAGGTGAATATTAAATTAATACCTATATACATAAGCATAGAGTCATATATCTCACAAGTGTTAGAAACGATAAAGAAAATCTATTAGATTTTCAAACATGTAAAAAAAGTAAGCTGGGTATCCTAAAGGGAATGTGAAGTAATAAATGGATAGTTAGTTACATGCCTCTGATGTACTGTCCTGCTTGTCCCCATGACTGATTCAACCCAGGTATCCCAACATATATCCACAAATCTTCCACAAACCATACGTAAACTGTATGGAGAGCAAATACAGCCATCTATAGCCCACATATACAGCATAAGCAGAGGAAATCACTCAGAACATGTTATATAAAACTAA
This sequence comes from Rhinolophus ferrumequinum, assembly GCF_004115265.2. Taxonomy (NCBI): domain Eukaryota; kingdom Metazoa; phylum Chordata; class Mammalia; order Chiroptera; family Rhinolophidae; genus Rhinolophus; species Rhinolophus ferrumequinum. The sequence goes on from NC_046291.1 coordinate 73,871,853, forward strand.
AGATATAAAACTAGAATTGATTAAGTTCATTTAAAATTTGTAAGACTAAACACCTGAAATCAGCAGTGATCTCTGACACCCTTGCCATATTGAGTTAGGTTTATGTTGCATGGAAAAGAGGATATTACTATTGATAGTGGTCACACAACTCAGATAACGTCACCTCCAGAATCACTTGGTTCTATCCTTAGTGGGAAAAAAGAAAAAGCAAGAACAAGTCTGACAACATACGAATTAGAACCCCGACTGCTTCTAAAGGAAGGGGCTTGAAAGTGCACAGGCCCTGAGGTAGTAATTCTGAGAGAATAAACTTCTAGAGCAGATTGAAGCAATTGGGAAGGAGATGACATACATTGGAGATTTGATGAGGAAAGAAAAGAAGAAAGTGAGCAATGGTCATTGAACGTAAGGTAGAAACAAAAAAAACAGATCATAGACTCAGCAGCTGAGCCAACCCATTCCCAATAGGTGGTGTTTATTAATGAAATCAAACTTTTCTATATCAATAAAAGAGAGTTCAACTGAAGTAAGAAACCTAGTGCACTGCTCAAATCCCAATCTCCTTTCCATATTTCACTTATTATTGCTGGTCCAGGAAACTCTACAATATTTGAAAATGAACAACAACAAAATGGCAAGAAACACTCATACAAATTGATAAAAGAGACAAAACAGAAAGTAATCATCAAAGTTATTCAACTGATCAAAATATTATTGAAAACCTCAACAATGAAAGAGAATAAAGCCATAATTCAATCACCAACATACATAAATTAAAAAGCATGGTTTGACAGATACAAAGTATACACAAAATCAGTAAGCTAAAACTCAGAATAAAAATGATTATAAAACTAAAGATATAAAACTAGAGTTGATTAAGTTCATTTAAAATTTCAAGAAGAAGACAAAAGTGTCACATAAATGAAGACTAAATCACAAAGTGCTCATGGAAAAAATAGATTTGATTGAAAATATGGTAACAGACTTTGAAGAATAAAGCAATCAACATAATGAAAATAAAATAAATAACTTACAAGTGTCTAAAAGAAAATGATAGAATAAGAGGAAGAAAAACAAATTATTTCTAATCTTTCTAGCCTAGTCCCATCAACTTGCACATTTCAATAAAGATTTTCTTCAAGTCATGCTAGCTGGTAAGTAGGGAATTCTAGTGTCATCAAATAGGGTTTTCCTGGATCCCATGGCTAGGCCAGGTTGAGGTTGAAAATAATACCATTATTAAAAATAACTGAGGTGGAATTTAGGAAGGTGAAGACCTATAGCTATTTATCCAAGCACTGATTGCACTGGACCAAGTGACGCAAATTGTTTAAAAAATAAGATCCTATTATCAATAGTTTCAACTCTCATAAAGAAGATGGAATGAGGATACAACTGAAACACCATACAAAGTAGTTCATTGCCTATGGGTAATAGAGATTAAATTGTACTGCAAGTTCAGAGGTGGGAGAAACCATTAACTTCTGGAGATAGAATAGATCATCTATGCCTAAGATGTTACAATCACTTAAAACTTTTTGAAACTCCAAATTTGGAAATGTTTTTGTATTAAAAGCAAAATCATTTTAGTCATGTTCTGACCAAAATACATATTTCCCTTTTTGTTTTCCCATATTTTTTTTTGCTAGATGAGACTTCAAATATTTTTATTCTGTTCTTAAAATTCAAATCCACTAATCACAGTAATTAAAGAGGGTATCATTCAAGCTACCAAGTGGTACACTACAGGCTCAGTGAGGACGGACGAATTTTCAAATTTGCTATTTAAAATAAGAGGCATTATTGGAGTAATATGGATAAAGTGTCTAATGGTTGTGACTCACAACACCACAACTCTTTTCATATATACATTACACATGTATTTTTTATATCTATAAGATTATAGTCACACGTAATATAAACTAAATAAATCACTGAGAGTGGATCCTTCCTCCAAGAAACCTATGTCTCTCAATAGTCTCTCTCCAACAAATAGTTGGAGCGTTTTTTTTAAACAAACAAACAAAAACCACATAAGTTGAAATCATGCCCTAACTAAAACCCTCTAAATGTTTTCAGTGAAGTTTCACACCTTCAAAATGCTACACAAGCAAGCTCCTACCCAACATCTGTCACCATTCTCTCCATGGACCTTTTGGTGACACCTTTCTAGTTACACAGCCTTCTTGATGGTTCGTGAATTGGCCAAGCTTCATCCTGTCTGAGAGCCATTGCCCCAGCATGCCCCACTGCTCATGAGGCATTTCCGAAGATTTTGTATAGCTGTCCCCTTCTCTTTAACAAACATTAACTAAAACTCACCTCCAGAGAAAGATCTTTTCTGGTCACTTTATTTAATGTAATGGCAACTCTGCCCACTTCTTCCCTCCTGGTCCACAGAACTCTGTCTTTCTTTTACCTTATTGTACTGTTTCCATAATACCTACTACAGGTATATTTGACTAAGTTTACTGTCTGTCTTCACCGCTGCTAAAATGTAAGCTCTATGTCTATCTTGTTCACTGCTATATCTGCTATATCTGCAGTGCCTAAAACATGTTTATCAAATAAATATGTGAATCAATGAATGAGTGAACAAAATAATAAGTAAATGAATGAATGAAGGTAGTGGAATTTGATATATCTCCCTCAGCGTTCCTCTTTTCTGGTGGTTACAAGAGATGAGGAGCTTCGCCAGGGCAAGGAGAAGAAAGTTCTCTGTTTTTCCTCTCGACTACTCTTGGCTTGATCACAAGTGAGAGGGTGACTAAAAAAAAAGCAGTTTAAAAATTCCGATGAACTCAATTGTCTAATGTTCAGTATTATGTTACCTAACTGACATGCTCAATCCTCTTTCTCCAACTAAACATTCACATAGAATGAATTATCTGATGTTAAAAACGAAAGAGGAAAAAAATACATGGATACCATTTGTGTATGGTTTCACACTCATTGATAAGTAAAAATACCTGCTGTTTTGCTACTGGCAAACAGACATAGGGAAGCCAAGAAATGTAGAAGTTGTTTCAGAATAACACGACAGCTGGTGGCTATTTCCCTAAGATGGATTTTTTTTAAACCATTTTTTTTAAACCAAATTTATGCTACTTTTCTTGTTTCTACATTGTGAAGACTTGAATTTTCTTCAACTCAAAGCAGAGTCTAAGCAGAAGTAACAGTTACTAAATAAATGGAGACATACAGTTCAAGCTTATAGAATGGCAAATATAAAGACAAACATTTTTTACATTTCGTTGTGTGAGTGGATTTTCTTGCAGTGATTCAGACATTAGGTAAGAAAGGGAAGTTGTCACTGGCCAGATATAGATAGAGATGTAAAATTAAAGCACAGAAACAGAGTTAGTATATTCTTTTCAATCCTCAAATGTTTTCTTTATTTAAAGTTCCCAAATATTAGTTAATTAGCTATGAATATTACTTTTTAAAGGACTATGGTAAAAAGTCCCTGATGAAGTCCATGACGAACAAAAGAAAATTTACTTAATTTTAAAAAAGAAAAGAATAGCTATTATTGCTAAGAATAAAAAGCAATTTGATCTTTTTGCTATTGTTCAGGTTTTGTTTTGTTTTGTTTTGTTTTGTGTGTGTGTGTGTGTGTGTGTTTTATTTGTTTGTTTTTTGTTGTTATAGGCACAAATAATATCTAGTCCAGAGGCATTAGACTATGAGGCCCCTTCATAGTCTATGGTTCCTCTCCTGGGAAAAACAACAATAAAGAGAGAAAGTTTGGAATTAAAAATAGCAAAGAAGTCTACACTCAAAAGGATTAGAGAAGCTGAAATATGGATTATGGATGGTATAAGTCATCTGTAAACCATGAATGAATATCTGTACATATTTCTGAATGCCAAAGCCATACATTTCATTCCACTGAAGGTTTTATAAGAAAGCATGTCATTTGTTGGTAGTGCTTCTTTTCATTGTCATACTATCCCTCACATAGAATCCGTAGCTATACCTCACCCAGACACTGTCCAGTTTGATTACTGGATAGATTCTCTTAAAATCTGCAATATGAAAGAAGGAAGAAAGGAAGGAAGAAAGGAAATAATGGAGAGAGGGAAGAAGAAAGGAAAGCAGAAATGAAAGGAGGATAGAAAGAAAATAAAGTTAAAGAGTTAGCAACCACAAAATCCATGATTTTATGAGAAACTAGTCATATAAACTTTTGGAGAAAATTTGCTAGTCAGTTTAATGAAGTAGCTTGATACATATTTACTCAGAGTCTCATTCTATAGTGGAATCCACTCATAAGTCTTTGAAAATGTTATAAAACTTGGCCTGGCCGCTCTTTCAGAATCCCGTATGTGCAAACTTGAGCTTTTAGGAAAGGGAGAATATCGTGACATTACTTAAGAGGCTGACAAGAGTATCAGCTAAATGTGGTAGAGTCTGATACAGTTTTCTTTTAAATATATTTTTACTAATTATCTCCTATAACTAAAATATTAGCTTAGGGAATAATCGATCTATGGAAAATATGTATTTAAATATAAAATCTACACACACTATGTGATTGCACTTAGTTTTCTGCCTTTATTATGCACCAGTGACCCTCGCCACTACTATCACATGCCAGGATGAAGTGCCATATTCCCAGAGCCCAGCTCCATTAGGTACATATAGACACTTTGTCACTCTGGGTCAGCTGTGAAAGCGAAGAAGGCACAAGTGCAGAGAGGCCAAAAGGGTCTTTCTCCCTAGGTAAAAGGTTTAATGTCATTTTTATCATGCATTTTAACTCAATGATTTTTGTCATAACCTCTGGGGAAGTTTCCCATTTACTTGATAAATTATTTATTGGTTATAGTAGTTACGACACAAAATAGTTTGTTTATACACACAAGCCTCTGTGCTGGTGACCTTTAATTGAGGCACTTCATGTGCTTTCTAGTTCTTTCTGAGGTCTATAACATAAAATTCTTGAATAGCAGTGAGAAAAATGGTATAGTGAGATTAGATGACTTGTTCCAGTTCAAATAATTATGTATGATCACAATACTATAGGGATTATTTTTTCAACCTTCTGGCTTCTAGTGGCATCACATTCAAAGCATGGGCTATATTTAGGGGAATCATAATTTATGGTCCAGGCAACATAACAATTTTAGAATAAAAGGGCATTAACAATACACCAAGAAAAAAGTAGTAAACTAGGTGTGTCCCAGGCAAATTGGGTATATGGTCACTTAATTATCTCATGATACAACCATAGAAAACTCCATGGTTTTAACTAAAAGCGGGTTTCATTACTAAAAAAAATGCACAGTTCAGAGAAAATATAGATGAATCACCATAAGTTCACTAAGTCCCAGGAGAGAGACTGAGATGAGAAGAGGACATGTTTAATTTATGCTTTCTATTTAAAATTTTTACCTTTGTATTAAATGTAAACATTTAATACAGTCTTATAATTTCTGAAAAATAACTGGGTTATATTTTTTCTTTACTCTAAATATTAATTTTCTATTAAGAAACATTTATTAAGCTCTAGAACATTCACTTATGCAATTCTTCATGCAATTATTGACATAGAATTATTAATACTTTACTATGTCCAGGCAATGTTACAAGTGCAAGGTCTACAAATATGAGTTAAGACAAAGTGACTGTCCTCAAGAGGTCACATAAGAGCAAGAAAGCCAGTAGCAAATAGTGTAACAGGTATATGAAAATGATGCTAAAAATTTGCACAGTATCTTATGGAAGTTCCCCGAAGAAGGCAATGTCTGACTGACACGTTTGCATGCTGTGAAGTATGAACCAAGGGGATTCACACAGACTTGATTTTTCCTCCTAGAACTGATGACCAAAGTTTACATAAGGGATGAAGGGAGAGGGCAGGAACCACAAATAATGAAACTATTACTGAATACATGAAAAAATTAGGGACTAACTAGCAAAATATTTTATCTTAAAACTGTATAATATAGATATCCAAAAAATGGACAAAGATTCTTCCCTTTCCAATGTATTTCTCAACTCCTTGCATCTGAACTGGCCTAATGACTTCCTATGATAAATAAAAGATGGGAGAACTGAAATTGTTCACATTTTAAACTTGGGGTTTAACAGGCTTTTCACATTTCCCTCTGGCTTTAGGGACCCCTGATGTTTCAACCAAGTGAATAAGACAGGGATCACCTCTTGGAGCATGAAAGACTGCATTGGAAACAGTCCTGTGCCCTAGCCAACAATCGGCTAACTCCCAGCTGCCCAGCGTCTGACTGTAGAGGCATGAGTGAGCCCAGCAGAAACCAGAAAAACATCCAGCTGAACCCAACACAAATTGCTGAAATGCAGTCATTAACTATTAAGTTGGTGCAACAGTAATTGCGGTTTAAAAGGTTGAAAATTGCAAAAATTGCAATTATTTTTGCACCAACCTAATAAATAAATGGGTTGTTGTTTTAAGCCACTAAGTTTCTGAATAGTTTGTCATTAAGCAAAAGCTAACTGATTATATATAGTATATATATAGTGTGTGTGTGTGTGTGTGTGTATATATATATATATATATATACACGTGTATATGTATATATATGTATATATGTGTATATATAAAACTGTATATAAACATATGCATATACAATATGTATATATTATTATGTTTATATAAATATGATATGAATAATTTGTACATGCAGGTATAGTACAAGGTTTATATATTCATGTATATTATGAATACATACATAGGCATGTATATCTATATGCATGCCCATTGAAATATGTCTAGACATACACCATATGTCTATAGACATATATATATACATACACATGTATATATACATACACAATACACAAATTACTTTAGTGTTCTTGTTGAAATCTTTATTCCAAAATTACACTTATCAAAATGACAAATAAGATTCTTTTGTAATCATTTTATAATTTTGTATGATTCGTTTTTAATTATAAAGTATGCAACAAATTAGTTTGCTGTTTGGTACCATGATTCCCAAGCACATTAGAACTTTTTTTTCCAAGGATCAAATGAAGCAGGCCAAAGTTCAAGGAGTGTGAGTTTTATCATGGATGCAAAGTCCTACATTCACTTTCTTCCTGAAACTTAACATTAAGAGTTTGCACCAAACACTCGCATCCCCAAGATAGCATAGAAAGGTGGCAGAAGCATTTCTTATTTTGGCTATGTGGTCCTGCTGTTGGATGCATTGGTAAATGGGGAATGACTACCAAACAGAAATGCCTAGGTATCAACCACTATTGCTCTAGCTGATGCAAAATAATCCTAAATGACTATTAAAAGGAGAGGGAGGAGCGCAATGAGGGGAGAATGTATGAGTGGTAAAAGGAAGGCCTTAGGCATGCTCAAGTTGTTTCTTTTCCCCTTCTAAAAAAATTAATGGAAAGAATTTTCTTCCGTATATTCAAGTAACTTCAGATGTATTTGGGTTAATATGTATTTTTTGAAAACTTGTTTATATTATAAGTCTCTTTGTAAATTTATTTGTTTACCATATCTAAACTCTACAATTTGAGAAATAGGAATTTTGACTGGAAATTCAGGGAGAAGAGAGAGGAGAAAAATATGTAGAAATGTTGCATATGTATGAAGTTATTTACTTTAAGTTTAAAACTCTCTGTATGCTCTAATTTGGGAGTAAATGAATGAGAGTATATTCAGATTATAAGGTTGAATATTCCAAATGCATAATCAAAGATAAATTGGGATGGCCGAGAGACAGAAAATAAAAATTAAAATATCAAAACAGTACAGAAAATAAATGAAATATTGGAATTATAAATAGCCCAACCCTGAGCTTCTTCCCTTCTTTCTCTGTCTCCTCTCTCCATGAAACAGTTTTTTGCCCATATATATTTTTAATTGACATGCTAGTAACCCTCAAATTTGTATCTCTTAACCAAAAATCTCTTCTAATCTCTGTGCTTCTATATCCATTTGAATATGTCACTTCTAAATTTCACAGAGGCATCACAAACTCACTGAGTTATTAATTAAAATTATCATATTCATATCCAGATCTGATTATCTTCCAATTTCCTTTATTAGTGAATGACTATACCATACATTTAATCCTGTGAGTCAGAAATCTAGGCATTATGTGTGATACTTGGTTTTTCCTTACCAGGTCCAACACTTTATTGGGTCCTATCAATTTCACACCCTAGAACCTCCGAAACACATTCACTTCTCTCCATTTTTGTTGCCATTTCCCTAGGCCAGCTCTTATTATATCTCGTCTGAATTACTTCTGTGGCCTCCAGTATTCTTTCCATGTCCACTCTCATAACTCTAATCATCCCTCTCCACTGCAGCTAGAGTGATCTTGTAAAAACACAAACATGATCATTTTTCTGGTAAAAATCTTCAATAGCTTTTCAATTTTCTTATTACCAAGACAAAATATTTATTATGGTCTGTACGACTCTGCATGAACTCAACCAGGCCTACTTCTCTAGCCTATCCATCACCCTTTTGAATTTCGATGTTAAGGTATTTAGGCAAAGCAGAGAATGAAACAAGTCTGCAGTTTACTCAGTGATAACATAAATTCTAGGTATGGGGCACTCCCTTTTCCTCACTCTCTTGCTTACTTGGCTTCTATCCATCCCTCACCTACCTCCACCGCTAAGTCCTACTTACTTTTCAGATCTTAGCTGAGAAGTGACTTTCTCAGTAAAACCATCACATCTGAGGCTAATAAAGGTAGGTCCTTTGCCTCACTTTAACTTTCATATTACACTTTCTTCAGAATGATTGTCACAATTTGCAATTATATACTTTCTCTATTGTTAGATTAATATCTGTCTAGGTTGATGTTGACCAATATGGTAGTCACCAATCACATATGAGTATTTAATTTAATTTAACTCAAATTTAAAAATACAATTCCCTTAGTCACGTTAGCCACATCTCAAGTGCTCAGTGGTATTAAAGAAAAATCAGAGCTTGACAGTAGTTAAATTGGTAAGAAGATTTTAGTCAGAACTACTGAAATAGGGGAAAAGAAATCTCAATGCCGACGAGGACTCCATTCTAAATATAGCATAGGCAAATGAGAATTTATAGCCAAGAAACGGTGTGGGGGGAGGGGTCAGTGATAGAAAATTTCTGGCTAAACTGACCTAGCAGGATTCTTGCTGAAGGCAAGCCAGGGTGATCACCTGGGGGATGGTGGAGAATGTAAAACCAGATTAGATAATCAAGCTGATGAGACATGGAAGATGGGGGATTCTAGCTAACCCAATTTAGCAGGATTCTTCCTAACATTGGCCAATGGAGAGACAAACACAAAAGTCTAAAAGTTCAGGCTTATTTGAAAAGTTCAGGGGAGCCTGAGTAGAGTTTGGTCAAGGAGAGAATCTTTGTCAGTAGCCACATATGGATGGTCACTACTGAACTGGACAGTGCAGCTAAAAAACATTTCCATCACTGTAGAAATTTCTATTGGGCATCAGAGGTTTAGATTGTAAGCTCTGTGAGAGCAGTCAAGACCTATTTGCTCAGCAGGTTTCTAAGAGATGCCCAATAAATATTGGTTGTTTGTTATTGAAGAAAAATCTTCTCCGGGCTTCATTCCAAGTTTTTTATTCTCTCTTACAAATGATTTAATTAAAATTTGTCTTACTGGCTAGGTTCACTTCCTAAAAGGTTAATATTTGCTCCTATGTTCATGTCATTATGGCTTAATACAATTCACAGTGATGATCCCATCTTCAATCCAATATTGTCCTAGGCTCACAATTAAAATTTTCTTAAATCTGACTCTAGGTAGTAATGATTTAGTAACATCTCAGGATTAAGAACTTCAGTGGTTTAAGGGCAAACAGTTCTCTTCACAGGTTCCTAAATCACATCTGCCTCTCCTTTTAAATTACAATATTACCTTTTTTGTGTGTGTAGATTGATTATGGGCTAGTTGGCTTTCATCCATATCTTTAAATCAAGCAGGTACCCATAAAGCTGGCAGGTTGCAGGAGGAATTAGAAACAAGGCCGGTGAAGGTATTCTTAAGTCATTTTATTTATAACCTTGAATCAGGATACCTTTCTGTCTATAACCTCTGCATGAGGGACTGGAGGGCTGACTCCACCTGGAACTATCATTTCTCTTTGTTTTTACTTTTACCACAATATCAAGAAGTTTCCACTAAAACATTGAGGACTTAAAAAAACAAACAAACAACAAAAAAATTGAAAAGAAAGACAATTATTTGTATGAGCATGGGAGCCAGATTCCTGACCACTTTGAAATAAATTGAACTGTCAAAGAGGCTCTGGAGGGTTTATATCTGATCCACCACCTAAGGCTAAACACAGTCTGGCACCTTTCATGGATTGATGGTAGAGCCATGGTAAACATTCTGTAAAAACCTCAGACATTGTGTTGCCACAGAAATCTAAACAATTAGAGTGTATAAGATGCCAATAATAAAAAAAAAAAAGATTAACTTTAGCAAATAAAATCTACGTATCAGTGCCATGAGAAGTGGTAAAGTTTCAGAAAGGAGTGTTGGGAATATCTGTTAATTCCATAGAATACAGCAACTCTTTTTAAATCAGGTATAAATAAGAGGTATTTGTTCCCAGTACATCCTCAAAATTATCCTCAAATTGTCTTTTCTTTATTGACATGGAGCAAAACAATAAGATTAACCAGAGGACAGACAGAGACTTAGGGAACATCAGGGCCACTCAAACAGAAAAGCCAATCACATTGAATTAATGGCTATCCAATAGTGTTTTCGTGTATTGAAAGGAAGAACTTCAGTACTTAAGAAAATGAAGAATTTTGGACAATCACAATTCATGATATATATTATTCTTTCCAATTAACACTGACTATCTTGCCTTAAGAAAATTAGCATCACAGTATAGATAACATTAGGGTACTTAACAGTGCATAAGATGAGGAGAATGTACATCATAAAACTTTGGAAATCTGAGTCTAATCAGAGAAAACAGTATGTTTTTTTTTTTAATTAAATTTATTGGGGTGACAATAGTTAGTAAAATTACGTAGGTTTCAAGCGTACAATTCTATAATATATCATCTATATATGGCATTATGTGTTCACCACCCAGTCAGTTCTCCTTCCATCACCATATATTTGACTCCTTTATGCTCATCTACCACCCTCCTGCCCCCTTACCCTCTGATAACCACTAAACCATTTTCTGTGTCTTTTAATTTTCATTTCTTTTTTTGTTTGTCTTTCTCCTTTGTTGTTTTCAGTTCTATATCCCACATATCAATGAAGTCTTGTTTGCTTGTTTTTTCTTTGTTATATCTTTGCTTAAAATGATTAAGAGTTAATATCTAGTTCATTCATCTCAGTTAGCTACATGAAGTATAAATTAAACAACACTGTTGGTTATTCTACAGTGTCATTTCATTCATTCTTAATTAGCTTTACAAAGTCCAAATTAACAAACAGTGATAACAAAATACGTTTTAGACAACTCTTATGTATTAATTGTATAAAATATTGTCTAGATTTGACAGGGATAAGGGAAAGAAAGAGGAGAATGAATCACTGAAACATGTAATCAAAGGTCTACTAACATTCATCTAACAACCACTCTGACAATATGGTGCCCTAGAAAGCTTATTTCTTTATTAATATTTTACATGAACCTGTAGGGCAATACATAAAGTTAAGAATACGGACTTTTGAACCAGCGAGTACCAGCTTTAAACTTTCCGTCTGCAGCTAACTTGATAAATTACACAACCTTTTTTTAAGTTGTTGGTTCATAATAGCCACTCGCTAAATGAAAATATTACATCTGAAAAACAGAATTATGTTTTCCTATTGGGAAGTTATTAAATAACATAAGCATGAGCATGACTTATGATCAGATGACTGCTGAAAAACATGTAGTTAATTAACATTTAAAAAAAATACTTTAGGATCAGAGGAAATGTCTCCTGGGAAACCAACCATATTCATCAGTCCCCTCACATCCAACAATTTTGGTCAATATCTGAATATTTCTAAAGTTATAGACCAAATATATGCTTCATTAAAATTGATTTTATTCCAGTAGCTATCTAGGTATTTGAAATTACGAAGAAATAATTTAGTGGTATAAATATATCAAATGTAAATGGGAATTAGTCCTATTGTAAGGCTGAGGAGTATTTTCCAATTTTAATAAAAATGTTTCTAGGCACAGTTTACTTTTTCAAAGCCTGAAATCATTGTTTCTGGCTAAAACCTATGCATTTGGGAGGAGTTAGTAATAAATTAAGTAAAATTTTTATACAGGGTTATATTTATATATATATATAAAAATATATATATATTTATATATATTTTTTATATATTAAAGTATATATATATTTATATATTTTTTATATATTAAAGTATATATATAATATGTATATATAAATATATATGTATATATATGTATATATATACATATATAATATGTATATATGTATGTATATATATGTATATATATTAATATGTATATATATACTGGGGTGCCAAAAAATGTATACAAGTGGACACTTTGTCCAACGTTGCTCAAATAGTAGTTTACCATAATCAGAAGTGTCTGGACGCTGATGTAACCACTTTGAGCACCTCTTGTAATTGCAGAAGTCAAATGTAACTTCTTTTGCTATAAGTTTATATTGAGTATTACTATTTTAACACAGTTTTATTTTCTTAAAATATGTTTACTTTTTTGGGCAATCCTGTGTATGTGTGTGTGTGTGTGTGTGTGTGTGTATCCTGAATGCAGTCTTTGCCACTATTTTGGAATATTGGGTAAAACTATATTTGAGAAGTTTTTGACAGAGACATATTATGACCCCAGTAGTTTAGAACTGACATTCATAGATTGTATAAAAATGTAAATTACAATGGACGCTATTTATGCTGGAAAAAAACATTTTGCCCTCATTATCTGATTTCTCAAGAAACATACTGTGTGCTATATTACTGGGAAAATGATTTTGCATAGACGTACAAACTAATATTGGTGCGGAAAAAAATGTCTCTTTGAGAACTGCCTACTTACCAAGGCCCCAACTCAAATAGGACAGGTTTTGGCAGAACAATTTGTGTTTTCTAAATGAAGCAACTTTGTGCCAGTTAAGTTTCCCTTGTTTCTTCTTCTTTACTTGGTAATTAAGAAAGGCCAAGTCCATTTTATGCTTAAACAAAAACATTGCTACTGCCATGAGACCTAGCCCAAGTATTGGCTTGTAGTTCATTTTGTCAGTCACTGATACACCCAGAAAATGAGGGAATGATTGGTAATAGCAATGCTTACAGTCAACTATTGTGGCACAATTCTAATTGATCTGCCTTGACTATTTTCTTTTTTTTTTTATCTATAAGATTTAAAATTATCTAAATCTCTCTACTTTTGTCTGTCACTCTTAACATACTCATCTTTGTGGCCAATGTCATGCCATCCATCTATTACTCTGTGGTTTTTGTTTGTTTGTTTGTTTGTTTGTTTTCTTTTTGCTTTTGGTCTCTAATTTGTATAGTCAGTTTTCCACTCTTCAAGACTACCACATCTATCATTCTGCCATTTACTGCTGGTGTGGAACTCTGTCAAAAGTATTTTCAAGATCAAATGTTTTATAACAAATTATGTAGTTTGTTAAAGAAACATTTTTATATATTATGAACAACATAATTAGTTTTATGACTTCACCTACAGCCATATATTTCAAAGGTGAACAGAGTAAGTATAACATCTACATTCTGGGGGGAAAAATAATAATGATTGTATGTTTTGTACTTGGGATGAATAAATAGCTAATATCATTAGAAAGGAGGGTTATAACTCTCCCAGGGCTACTTTTCTCTCAGTCTCTAACATCTATTTCTATGTGTGGATCCTCTAAATGTCCACAGCCTATACATGACATAAACTGACTTTTTTTTTTCTTAATGGAGGAGTGAAAACAGTGAAGATATTGAAAAGTCTCCCTTCTCTTCTCTCACAAAGTTATCTCACATCAGGAAGAGACCAAAGGTTGAAAACCACATTTTTGAAAGAAGATATCATGAATCAAGGAAACCTATGTATAAAAGCACGGTTTCATAAAGTAATGGCAAGACAGAGAAAGATCAGGAAGAAATGATCATACAAATCCAATCTATAAAATACTGATATTATCAATCCAATAAAAGTGAATGAAATAAGTTATTTCATTTATTTTATTACTTCTTAGCTACTTTGAAATCCAGTGAATCTCTTATGAACATGATTTAAATTTAACATTTTATTTCTTCACCATTATTTAAATGTAGATTTCAAGTCTTTAATCTTTCTGTCTTGAACACAAAATTATTTTGTATGGGATTTTTAAGCAAGACTACTGTAAATCTCTTTCATAAAAAAACATGATGAAGCAGAAAAGATCAAAAATTTATGGGGAAGTTTTTTCCTCTTTTTGAAAGCTGATGCCCATGGCTTTTACTAATTGAAAATTTTCTTTACAAAAACAGACCGGTAGGCAGCCTATTTCCAGCTGCCAGCATTAAATGCACATCGCTATAACTCCTGCTCTTAGAAACTTACTAAGAGATCAATGGAACTGGATGCTGACAATTTGAGGTGAACTTCACTAATTTGTAATGACTTGGGTGTGCAGAAAAACAAGTAATTACCTAGCAATTGTTTTTCATAGTTTCAAGTGATACAATTAACACTATCATTACCCATGAATAAAAATAAGAAACTATTTGGTGGTCATTAAAATTGTAAACACTTATGGTTCATTGTTACTGAGGCTTTTCAATGTAAAAATTTTCATGAACTAACTGTGTGTGTGTGTGTGTGTGTGTGTGTGTAAAATAATTGCTATCAATGTTACAATGCTAAACCCTAGAGAGTGTCCTCATTAGAAATATCAAAGATGTTATTAGATTAAATTTTAATATCACTTCCAAATATTTTATCTACTATAGTGTTTATGAATCTGCCTAAAACAACAAAAATAGAATAAAATTACTGAACTATTGTGCTTGTGTTTGGGAAAAGACTTTGTTTTATTTTTGCTTTTATTATCTGAATCAGCTTTAGAATTTGTGAATATTCCAGGGGAGAAAAGTTACGAAGCTTATTTTCTCAATAACAAATAATTAATTTGTTTAAAATAGTAATGAATGTCAGTAAATTCAAATAAAAATATTAATATTAAAAACAAGAGATTCAAGATAACAGAGATAAATACTGTTCCTACTTCCTCCTTCTGTGAAGGCATTAACATTACAACTAAATTATAGAAAAATCAACATGGAGAACCATCTGAAGTCTGGCTGAACAGAAGTTTTATAACTAAGGATATAAAAAAGAAGCCATATCAATACTGGTAAGAGGGGTGGAGACACGAAACAGGCTGGGCCCAAAACTTCCGTGTGGCGGTTGAGAACTGGGAGGGATATCTCGGCTACAGAGCTTCCCCTGGTAGGAACGAGAGACGCCAGCCCCACTTGACCTCCCCAACCCAGCATACTGGTGCTGGGAATAAGAGCCCCCACAACACTTGGCTGTGGAAAACAGTTGGGATTCCAACCATCCAGGTGGGACCAAAGGCTGCAAGAAACTCATATACTCTTAAAAAGCCCAAGGATAGGCTCACTCACTGGCAGGCACTCACCTTGGGCTACAGCAGAGGGACAGCAACTCAGGGGCCAGGAACTGGGGTGTCAGAGGCTTACTAGGTTCAGGTTGCAATGTGTGGTTTCAGAGAGAGATCATGGGTAGACAGTTGGCATTTTCGCTGTGTGGGGTCCTGTTCCAGTGCAGTCAGCAGGCGGGAGCCATATTTGCTGGGTTGAGCCCTCCCCCACAGACCAAATCTGAATCTGATTGGTCTGGTGAGCTCTGACGCTCCACACTTCTGACTCACCGGGACCCCGCCCCACACAACTCTCCTAGCATCAGAAGCACTTTCTCTAAGAGCAGCCAGCCCTGCCAGAATTGCAGTCTTTCTTGAAAAACTATTGGAGTCTGTAGGATTCAGGTGGGTGGCAGCTGGCCTCAGACTTTTGCTGAGTAGCTCTAGGCTCAGCACTATTACCAAACCAGAGTCTACATTAATCTGTTGACCACAATTATTCCCACTCTAGTGACTCCATGAGACTGTCTCACACAATTCCTGTGCTGTACAAGGCTTTTTCAGTGGCTGTAACCTTATGGGAGCCAGCAGGTAGCAGCAGGCTTTGGGGTGTCCTGGTTTTTTGCTGAGCTACCCCAGGCCCAGTTCTGGTGGCAGCTGTCCTCAGCTCGCATTATTGCCTCTCCCTGATGCCTCCAGGTTTAGCACAGGTAGCAAACAACTGTAGATCTCTTTGGAGCTCCTACCAGGTAGTACTTGTCCTGTCACAGTCAGTTGGTGACCTGGGCCTCCACTTTAGCCCCTCACAAGTTGCTTCGAAACCAGCCATCCAATTAGCTCCACAAGGGGCATACCCAAAGGCCAGGCTCAACAAGCACCAGGGCCTGCTGAGGCAAATCCCACATAGTGGGGTAAGCCCCTGTACAGTAGCCTATAAGTTCCGGATATGGCCAAATCCCTTAGCCAGTGAGCCTGAGGGTCAATCCCACTTACTGATGTGCCAATAGAAATCCAGGTTCAAATATAACAGGAGGGCACATGCAACCCACACAAGGGACACTCCTGGAGCACCTGGAGCAAGGCACTGGTGCCAGTAGAGACTGTTTCCTAATACCAGACAAAACAAAGACTTTAAAACAAAGGTTATAAAAAGAGACAAATAAAGACTCAGTAATCCCACTTAATGTGTTTATCGGAAGAAACCCAAATACTACTTCAAGGAGACATGTCATTCCATATGTTTATTGCAGCTTTATTTACAATGGTCAAGATGTGGAAGCAGCCTGGGTTTCTATCAATAGAAGAATGGATAAAGAGGAGGTGGTACATATATACATGGAACATTGCTCGGCCATTGAAGGGAATAGGTTTATGCCATCTGTAGCAGCACGGACGGACCTAGAGGGTATTGTGCTGAGTGGAGTGTGTCAGACAGAGAAAGACAGATGCAGTATGATTTTGCTTATATGTGGAATCTAAAGAACAAAATAGATAAACAAAACAGAAACAAACTCATAGATACAGAGAAAATATTGATAGGTGCCAGATGGGACGGGGGTTGGGGGTGAGTGAAAAAAAGGAAGGGGTTAAGTACAAATTGGTTGTTATACAAGAGTCGGGGGCATATGGGGTACAGCATAAGGAATATAGTCAATAACATTGTATTAACTATGTATGATGTCAGGTGGGCACTAGATTTGTTGGGGTGACACATGGGAGGGTGTTGGGAGGCAGGGTGAAAAAGGGGACGGGATTCAGAAGCACAAACTGGTAGTTACAAAATAGTCATGGGGATGTGAAGTTATGCAGAGGGAATAGAGTCAATAATATGGTGATAATTATGTATAGTACCACTAGACTAGTCAGAAGGATCTATTTTTTTTTCTTTTAAATTTTATTGGGGAATATTGGAGAACAGTGTGTTTCTCCAGGACCCGTCAGCTCCAAGTCATTGTCCTTCAATCTAGTTGTGGAGGGCGCAGCTCAGCTCCACTGCCAGTCGCCATTTTCAATCTTTAGGTGCAGGGGGTGCAGCTCACCATCCCATGCGGGAATTGAACAGGGCAACCTTCTTGAGAGCTTGCACTCTAACCAACTGAGCCATCTGGCTGTCCCAAGGGGAGCCTTTCTTACATTATATAAATATCTAACCGCTATGCTATACACCTGAAATTAATATAAAGTAATACTGAATGTGAACTGTAATTGAAAAATTTAAAAAGGGTGATAAACGTGAAGGGCAAGAAGAGGTCCAAATTTCCAGGTATAAAGCAAATAAGTCATGGGGATGTAATGTACAGCATGGGGAATACAGTCAATAATACTGTGATAGAATTGTATGGTGTCAGGTGGTCACTGGATTTATCCTGGTGATCACTTCTTTAGATATATAAATGTTGAAAACTATGGTGTACACCTGAAACTAATATAATATTGTATGTTAACTATATTTTAATAAAAATCTTAAAATAAAAATGATAAAAATTGTTATGAGGGGAAAGCAGCTCTATGAGACATGTAAACATATTAAAAATCCTCTGTAATTAAAACAGTGTGGTGTTGGCGCATAAATTTTCAAATAGACCGATGGAATAGAATACAAAGTCCAGAAATACACCCGAGTAGACATGGACATTTAATATATGCTAGAGGTAGCATCTCACATCACTTCAAAAAAAAAAATGGACTTTTTCATAAGTGCTGCTGGGACAACTGTTAGTCATTTAGAAAATGATAAAAATAGATCCAACCTCCACACCACACACAAAAATATATCCAATGAGTGAATCAGAGGACTAAATGTAAAAACATGAAAAGTGATCACTGTGTAAGGTATATAACTGTCTAATCACTATGTTGTACACGTGAAACTAATATAATATTGTATGTCAACTGCAATTGAAACATAAATTGTAAAAAAATGTTTAAAAATTGAAAGGCAAAATCTAAAACAAAACAAAACAAAAAAAACCCTGAAACCATGCAAGTAGTAGAAGTAAACACCCTGTTTCCCCAAAAATAAAACCTAGCTGGACAATCAGCTCTAATGCGTCTTTTGGAGCAAAAATTAATACAAGACCCAGTATTTATATTATATTATATTATATTATATTATGTTATATTATATTATATTATATTATATTATATTATATTATATTATATTATATTATATTATATTATATTATGACTGGGTCTTATATTAATTTTTGCTCCAAACGATGCATTAGAGCTGATTGTCCGGCTAGGTCTTATTTTCTGGAAAACACGGCATTCAAAAAAGGCTTTGTTACTATGACTTTTAAATTCAAATGCAAGAAAGGAAAAGATTCATTAAAAACAAACAAACAAACAGAAAAAAAACCTCTAACCACTCAAAAATAGCCATAGAGGTGTTTTGGTGCAGTTCCTTTCAATCTGTTGTCTAGGAAGAAGGCGGCATCTCTATTCTCCCTATGACAGCTGAAAAAATTCTTTATACCAAACCATATGGAAGCACATGAGTCACTTCCCCCCTCAAAAACCCCCGCTGTGGGCCATTCACACTTGAAGCAAACTCTGATATTCTTTCCTCATCCCACAAGGCCCTATGTGATTTAACTGCCTACTCACCCTCTGACCCCAAGACTTTTACAGGAAGCTGTGAGAGTATCTATCAGTAGTTCCACATCTAGCCCATCAGTTCTTCACACCATGACCTACAATTTCCTACTATGGAATCATCCAAGGTGACCAAGTTGCAGTTTTCCTGTGACTGTCTCTGTTTTAAAGCTGAAAGTCCCACATTCCAGAAACACTCGCAGTTCTTGGCAAACTAGTAATTCCTAGAATAAGGGTATTAATTACATGCTCAATGTATTAGTTATTGTAGACATACTAGCCTTTGAAACATAGTTGTGTTACTCTTAAGTTGTGTTTCATAGTACAATTTATTGATTTTATATATTCCCCACGAATTTGGAATATCATCATTACTAACAGAATCAAAATGAGATTTTTTTTTAAAGCTGTTTTGGCTATATATTTTCACCCATTAATCTATACTGTGACTTTATGTTATATTATATATAGGAATAGAAATGTCCCTCACACTATTTTTATTTTCAATGTTATTTTTGCTTACTTATTTTTTAGATGAATTTCAAAATAAGCTTGAATATTGGAATAATTTGAATTACATAGAAATGACAACTTAATTTGTGAAAAAATGTCGATAGACATATTGAAATTCTCCACTCAAGAACATATATATATCCATGTAATTTTTCAAATTATCTTATGATTTTGAATAATGTGTTGAGGAATCTCTATATGTAGATTCAGGGCTTTTTTTTTTCTTTTTTTTACATCAAATTTTGTTTTAATTAATTTTCCATTGATCATTTGTGATATTTTAGTGAATAATTATGTTAAATAAGATATTTTATTTTCTTTTCGATAATTCTTCTATATTTTCTTATCTCATTTATTTGACTAGAATTCCAGAATCATATTATTAAACAATGACTACAATGGCCACCTTTATAATGCCCCTTTCTTACCACAGTAACTTAAAAGAAATCAAATCACAACTAAGACTAAGGAAGTCAAAGTGTTGTGATTTTCCACTTAATGACTATATATTTTTTAACTGTTTCAAAAAGGGTTCCTTTTTTTATGTTTGTATTTTTATATAGAAACTGCTTTTCTAGGCAGCTTATCGAGGCAGTAAATCGAGGCATACATTTAATCAGCATATTAAGAAATCCTATACATGTGGGGCTCTTGCTGCACCTAAGAAATTCTCTGCCAATTTAGGTTAAAAGCTCTGCTGATTGGTACAGATTCTCACATCTTAGCCCAGCCAGTTTCAAATTCTGCTTATTCTTCCTATGATTGCTTCTACTTCTCAGGGCAGGGAACAGCGTTGCCCCTTTAGGAAAAAGCCTCTTTTTTATTAATACCCTTTGCTTCACTAGTTCCACTGAGGATCTAGCCATGCCATTGGATCCTGGACTGCCTGTCTTTGAATTCTATTTGCCTTCATGTAAGGGAAACAACTTCCTTCAAACTCTCTCCAATAAAACTTTTCTATTTCTGATCCCATCTTAGTGTCTGTTTCTTGGAGAATCCAAACAAATATGAGTAGTGCTTGGAGTGTTTTTAAATAAAGAGATGATGATTGGGCTCGGGGCTGGGCTTTCCCACAACCTGACTGGCAAAGAGGATGCTATTTGGAGTGTATGCGGTACGTGGTAATAGTCCAATTGCTAAAGACTTTAACTGAGGTGACCTGGAAGGAGGGAAAAGCTCTTATAGGTGTGATGATTCCAGTATCTGAAAGTTATGAGGAAACAATATCTACAAAGACAGCATAGTTGGCTGCTTTCTACTAGGTTCTATTGACACCTTGCAGAGGGCTAATAAGGGACTGAGGGCTATCAACAAGCACTTAAGAACTAAGTAGAAGAGCAGACACAGAAGATCTAATATTTCAAGATGTGGAGCCCTAATGATGTTTAAATGCTCAGCCAAAGTAGATTTGCTAGGCTAAATTTGGTTCTCTGGTTGGGAAAATCGAGGAACATGAAAAATGGAATAAGTACAGCTGGATGGATGCCCTGGTGATGCTGGCTTTTGAGACCTCCAAGAAGCCTCGGAATTTGCAGAAATCGCCCATACTTACCTAGTCAGAGTTAGCACTTACCATATACTGAAAAAACTTCTGAAGCCCCTCCACTACTTGACACGTGGTGCTGTACTCAATAGCTGTCTCTATCTCCTCTCCTGGATGCTAAACAGAAACTAGGGTTAAATCCTGTCCTTGGGAAGTCCTAGGCTTCATAAGGGAGGGAAGAAATAATCACTGAAGGAGCTGCAAAAATTAACTAGCACATTCTGGCTGGAGCCAGGGGAGTATCCCTGGGATTGGATTTTGAGGGTGCTTGATTAAAGGGCTAGAATATAAGACTTGATAAGCATAACTTCAATAATTTAGGGGTGGTGTCTCAGGAGATGGGATTTAATACCCTGGCAAGGACCTCAAAGGATGAGGTAGGCTGTAGGTGAGGGTGGCTTTTGGAGGCCTGAAAAAAGTGATGACCAATGAATGAGGAATGAAGTATAAATACTCAAATGTAGAGGAAAGAACAGGCTGAATGTAATGGGTCTGTTGGAATACATACATTACGTGAGACCAGGCAACGAATCAGAGGATTATGTTCCGCAGGAGGACAGACCATTTCCCAAGGCTGATGAGAACCCACCAGAATTTCATTGGTGGATCTGTTCCACGAGACAAGGTCTTGAGATAGGAGAAGCCATCACAGAGCTGGGCTCATTAATATCCATAGGTATGATGAGATGCCAGTGAGAGAAGCCAGGTAACTGTGCTTAAGTTTCAGGCGTGAGGCGGCCAGAACAACTATAACAGTTGACATTCTGACAAGATAGGAGGTGTGGCCAGGGCCTGAATGGAGTTGTGAAGATAGTTAATAGAGCATGATTTCCTTAGAGCCAAAATTGCCAGGCAGGCATAGCCAACATGATGGTTGCCTGATATCTATAACATACCAATTAGAAGAGTAAGAATCTAAGGGCAGTCTCTCCAATAAAGTCATGATCCATGTTCATTTTTCCCAATCTGAACCAATTTTCAGACTGAGAATTCACTGTTTGAAGTGGTAGCCCTAGGGTATCTATTGGCAAATTTTTTTTTAGATAGATTTGGCAAGTGGGAAAGAAATCAAAAAACCCTCATTGTGTTTTTCCCCTAGGGAAGCCTAAGTGGAAAACTGTGAAACTGCCTTCCACTCCTGGCCTAGACAGTAGTTCACAATCAATATTGCATCACTAGTGTAGGGACGTTGGGATGGCAGGGATTAGGACCAAATAAAGACCAAAAGGAAGCAGGGGTCGTGGTCCTATCATATCCCCTCTTAATTTTCTATTTAGACTCCAGTAGAAACTAGAGAATAACCATAGACAACCTCAGACTTAACCAGGTAAGAGCTTCTCACATCCACTGAGCAGCAGATCAATAATGCCTCAGATTCCTGGCATGAGGCCTTTTATGTGGGAAATGCATCCTTTTCAATCCCAATCAAAACCAAGGATCAGAATCAATTGTCATTCATATGAAAAAAATATTCATTTACAGTTTTACCTCAGGGATACATTGGTTCTATTCGTTCTCTCGTATGAGATTTGGACATCCTAGTCATCCCTTCAACTATCATGCTGATTGGACAAAGCAATAAAGAGATGGCTAGTCAACCGGCCTACTTGGTAAGATACTTTCACTCCAGAGAGTGGGAGATAAGCCCTAGGAAAATTCAGGAACCCTTGAGTTCAGTGAAGTTTTTAAGGTCCTGACGGCCTGAAGATATACTGTGATATCGTCTCTCTAGAGTGGAAAGAAAATTCCTTCACCCCGCATCCTCTTCCAAAAAAAAAAAAAAAAAAAAAAAAAAAAGCCTGGTGCTTCCAAAAAGAAATAGGCCTTTTGATATTTTAGTGGCAGCACATTTCACCCTGCACTTATCATCATCTGAAATTATCTCCTGTATTTGATTATTTACTTATCATCTGAATCTACCAATTACCTGTAAACATCATGAGAGAGAGGGCGGGACTGTTCTATCTCCAGTATGAAAAATTGTGTCTGGCTCAATAGCACACCAAGGGTGAGGTGGTAGGAACAGCATACGTTGGGTATAGGCAAACAAGGATATTTAAAATTTAAAACCAAAATTATAAACAACTACAAGTTGATTTGCTTTTTATTATGCTCATGCACCAGCAAATGATACCTTACTATTAACTAAAGACCATGGTTTATTCACATTGCCTTAGTTTTTACCAAATGTCCTTTGTGTTCCAGGATCCCATCCAATACATTACATTAAGTCATCGTGTCTCCTGGCCTGTGACAATTAGAAAGAGGTACTTTTAAAAATATTGCAAATGTACCAAGTGTGCTAACGGTGGTCCGCTGACCAACAGGCATTTCAAACTATCTCCAGGAGTGTTAGGAAAAATCTTCGGTCAGCAAACTATTTTTCAAAAATTTTTTAATATGAGAAATTTTAAACATATACAACAACAGACAAGAGTATAATAAACGTTCACATGCTTCATTACATACAAATTCTCTCTCTATTTCTCTAAATGTAAAGATAAGTTTATAAACGATAGCATTTTGGTAGAATGTTTGTTGCAAAGTCAAATTATAAGATTTTACAGCCCTTAGACACTCAAATACCCCCAACCATTCTCACTCCTACCACAAAGAGATTTAGGTCTTTAATTTGTTTTTTTTTCTAATTTATTTCCTTTGCTATCATTCATATGTACAGTCTTCCTACTGTATATGAAAGGTGAACATTTTGTTTTACAAAAACAGGGGTAATTATGGCCTACCAACTTGACTGTGCAGGCATCAATAATAATAATTATGAAAACTATATAGAAGGCAAAAGAGGTTATTGATTAATGTTAAAGTAAACACAAGTATAAAACTGCACACAGTGGTAGCAACTGTGTAAACACATACTATATATGCACGTAAATGAGTTAGAGGGAAACAGAAAAAAATAAAATCAGTGTTCCTGTCATGTGGTGAATTTAGAGTTGATGAATTGATTAACTGATTTTTTTTAAAAAATAAGCAATTTATTTAGAAATAATTGTATATTCACATGCTGTAAGAAATAATACAGAGATATCCCATGTATCCTTCATCAGGTTCCTCCAAAGATAACATTTTACAAAACTGTACACTATCACAACCAGGGTAATAACATTGTTATGGGCAATATACATCCTTCTTTAAATGCCAATTGTTTCACAACTAAAGATGCCTAAAGGAAGTGATGATTATTTCTGATTGCTCTGTAAGCATCACTGAAAACAATTTTGCCACAGAGAGGAGGGAGAAGTACCCATCTGGGTATCAGAAATACTAAGCACACACTCGTCTGGCCTTTTCAGACAGTTACAGAAACCCAGATAGTAGGACATTATGCTAGTAAGTAAATCAAAATGCATATTTACCATTCTCTTTTCAAATTGATTTAACAATTCTTAATTTCTTATGAAAAATGGTTACTTGATGTTCAGTCTCTCTTGAGTGTTTTCCCTCTGACATTTTAGCTCAGTGGTGAATATTCCATGCCTGATCAGCAGCATTATATATTGACAACGAAGACATTGGATTCATTCTCTGACTTTCTTCATTCATGTCTCACTCTACTTCTGTTTCATCTTGAAAAAGAACGTAAACCGATCAGTTCTCTAAATAAAACTCCAAGACAGCTTACCCCTATGTACGTTTAAGGAATCATACGAAGATTCAATTTATTTTATTCTTAATCTGAAAACAGATGAGCACTAAATAAAGAAGGATATTGCTATATTGTCAATCACATCAAAGGAACTTGAAGTTGTTGACTTCCCACTTTTAAAAATGTGAATACAAATTACAATGCAAATTAAATGACAAATGCAAGCCCATTTGCAAATTAAAATACTACCATAAGAAAAAATGAAATAAGACAATTAGTCTATCATAGGGAAGGTAAGATATCAGTAGATGTTTATTTAGGCTCATTTGGTCTTTGAACTAAGAATCAAGGTCATAAGGTTTGAGTTCCCCAGTTGAAAACTGTAACATAGTTTTTAAAATATTCCTCAGAAGAAATACAGCATAATAACAGGTACCATCATCTTGCACATTGGGTGAGCTACATGCAAATTAGTCAAAAATTATGGTTGACTAAGAATTGTATTTAACAATCGAATGTCATTTCATACATGAATTATCATAAGGCAATTGAAAAAGTAGTATTTAGTCATCTTTAGAGAGGCCAATGCTAAAAATGCAACTGAAGTCAAAGTGGATTACTTGTTGAATAGAAAGAGGTTCGAAATCCTCCCTATTACTATGACTGAACATTTAGAGTTAATATATCATGGATAGACTTTGGGGCGATAGAGAAAAAAAATAAAAATACTAGAACTTTAATGAATTTAATTATGGTTTCTTAATAATTTCATATATTTGTCCCCCCAAATAAAACTCTAAAGAGCACAGTTTGGATTATTTAGTATTACATTGACAAATAAAGTGACCTAAAGGTCATTTCAGGTTTGTATTTTTTTTTTTATCTCTGCTCTTTTATATCTATATACAATATTATTGTACTTTCATCACATTTATTTTGTTTCTATTAAACCATATTTTGGGAAAATAACACCTGTCATGTGGGACATCTGTCTTCTACTTTACATTAAGTGAAATTTAGAGGTGGTATTTTATTTTTGTTCTAGTCTATTTTGTAGCTAATAGCTAATAACATCAGACATCAGGAATATTTTGATTTTAAGGGTACCATCTTAAAAAGAAGCTTCTTTCAAACCTTTTAATCCTATAATAAATCCATGTTTAAACTGAAGGTAATCCTGGGTATTTTCAGAAATTCCAGTCTCTAAAGAGATGTCATTGTTAACATCCTAGATAACACAGATTTTATATGATCAGGAATTTATTCATATAAAATATAAATAACTAGGTATAACTTTAATCAAGGAGGTGAAAGACCTGTATCTTGAAAACTATCAGATATGAATGAAAGAAATTGAAGAAGACACAAATAAATAGAAATATATTTCATGCTTACAGACTGGAAAAACAATATTGTTAAAATGTGCACTACCCAACACAATGTATGTACAGATTCAATGCAAACTATGAAAATTCCAGTGGAGTTTTTGAAACAAACAGAACAAATAATTCTAAAATTTGTATGGAACCAATAAAGTCCCCGAAAAACCGAAGGAATCTTGAGAAAGAAGAACAAAGCTGGAGGTATCACACTCCCTAATGTCAAATGATATTACAAAGCTATAGTAATCAAAACAGCATTGTATTGGCATACAAATACACAGATCAATGTAAGAGAACAGAGAGCCCAGAAATTAACCTACATATATGTGGTCAATTAATTTATGACAAAACCACCCTGATTATACAATTGGGAAAGGACAATCTTTTCAAAAAATGGTGCTGGAAAAACTGAATTGCCACATACAAAAGAATGAAACTGGACCACTTCCTTATACCACACAGAATAATTACTCAAAATGAATTTAAGACTTAAATGTAATACCTGAAATCATAAAACTCTTAGAAGAAAACATAAGTAGTAAGCTCCTTGACATAGGTCTTTGTGATTATTTTTTGGAATCTGACACCAAAAGCAAAAGCAAAACTGTATAAGTGAGACTATATCAAACTAAAAAGCTTCTGCACAGGAAAGGAAACCATTAACAAAATGAAAAGGTAACCTACTAAATGAGAGACAATATTTGCAAATCATACATCTGACAAGGAGCTAATATTCATAATATATGAAGAACTCATACAATTCAGCAGAAAAGAAAATCTGATTAAAAAATGTGCAGAAGATCTAAATAGAGATTTTCCAAAGAAGACCTACAGATGGCCCACAGGTACACGAAAAGATGCTCAACTTCACTAATTATCAGAAAAGTGCACATCAAAACCACAATGAGATATCACTTCACACCTATTAGAATGATTACTATCAAAAAGACAAGAAATAACAAGTGCTGGCAAAGATGTGAAGGAAAAGGAAACTTAGTGCATTGTTGGTGGGATTGTAAATTGCTGCAGCCACAAAGAAAAACAGTTTGGAGGTTTCTCAAAAAATGAAAAATAGAACTACCATATGATTCAGCAATTCCACTTCTAGGTATTTATACAAGGAAAATAAAAACATTAACTCAATAAAATATATGCACACCATTTGTATTGCAGCATTATTTACAATAGCCAAGATGTGGAAACAACCTAAGTGCACCAACAGAAGAATGGATACAGAAATTGTGATATATATATAATAGATGGATACATGATAGATAGATATAAATATAGTTATAGATATAGATACAGATACAGGTTATATAGATATAGATGTAGATGATATAAACATAGATAGAGATAGAGATAGAGATAGAGATATATACGGAAGGTGGCAAAAAATGTATACACATTTTAAGAAAGAAAAAAAAACTATTAAAATTGTAATACTAAACATATACCAATAACAAAAGATGAATACAAGTCATGTGTATACATTTTTTTGGTAACCCTGGTATACTCATTTTAAATATATATATACACACATATATATGACATATCATATATATATGTTGTGTGTGTGTGTGTGTGTGTGTGTGTATATATATATATCTATGGCTGTAAAATATATATACACATATATACATATATATATACATATATATATAACATATACATATATAAAATATTTATGGCTGAAATATTATTCAGCCATGAAAAAGAATGCTACCTTAACACTTGAGACAACATGGTTGTACTTCAAGGTCACTGTACTAAGTGAAATAAGTCAGACAGAGAAAGACAAATACCATGTGATCTCTCTTATATGTGGAATCTAAGCAACCAAACTAACAAAAAACAAGCACATAGATACATAAAACAGATTGGTGGTTGCCACAGGTAGGGGATGAGGGGTGGAAAAATAAAATTAAAAGAATTCAATCTAACTATAGTTTTAATCCATCATATATCTGTATCTATGTCTGTGTCTGTCTATATCTGTATCTATCTATATATATATATATATCTATACCTATATCTATATCTGTATCATCTACCTACAATCGCTAAATCTAAATCTCAGATTCATTATTTATTCATTATAATTTTTGAGGCTCTAACTAGGAGATTCCCAGCAGTGAACTAAGAACTATACAGTATTGAAGGAGAATGAACACGGCTGAATCTTATGGTATTGGGCTATGGAACCTGTATGCAAACAAACAAGCAAAACTCAGTAAGGGAATCCTGTAAGCCAT
Organism: Rhinolophus ferrumequinum; assembly: GCF_004115265.2. Taxonomy (NCBI): domain Eukaryota; kingdom Metazoa; phylum Chordata; class Mammalia; order Chiroptera; family Rhinolophidae; genus Rhinolophus; species Rhinolophus ferrumequinum. Next base: position 73,900,348 of record NC_046291.1, read on the forward strand.
TAGGGTTAATCAGTGTTTTAGACACCAAGCAACTTCTGAACCCCGAAGAAAGTAGTGAATGAATGAGCAATTACAAATATTTTTAAAAACCTCCATTTTCTGAAAGAAGTTTTAATATCTAAATGCATATCTTTAATTGCATTGAAAAAAGCTCAAAAATGTCTTAACAAGTAGCCTGTGGGCCCATATCCATAATAATATTTGTTTTTTCTGATTTATAGCATATTGAAACCACATAGGTTAAATATCGCCTATTGATATATCCCCATGGGTTGGTTTGTTAGATCAGCTAGTGTTTATCAAGTAAAGGGTAAAGGTCAGGACAAGTGAATGATACCCAGGCCTGGATTCCTTTGCTACTGGAAGGAGTACAGACAGATATACCGTGCTTCCCCGAAAATAAGACCTAGATGGAGAATCAGCTCTAATGCGTCTTTTGGAGCAAAAATTAGTATAATACCCGGTCTTATTTTACTATAATATAAGACCAGGTCTTCAATATAATGTAATATAGTATAATATAATATAACACAACATAACATAACATAACATAACATAACATAACATAACATAACATAACATAATACCTGGCCTAATATAATATAATATAATACTGGGTCTTATATTAATTTTTGCTCCAAAAGACGCATTAGAGCTGATTGTCCAGCTAGGTCTGATTTTTGGGGAAACACGGTTTTAGGAACATGGGGACCTCCTGGAGCTATCAAGTGAGTAGGCCTTGGCATTCAAAGGAACCCATGATAGGCTTTGGGATGATAGGCTTGAGGTCAGGATAGAAAAAGTTATTGTAAAATGAGTGTTGAAAAACCTTGAAACGTAACCTACTTCATGGATGTGTTCAAGGCCAGTACTAACTGTTAACTTGTTTCCCAAAAGAAAAGAAGTGTTCTGTGCCGTCAATTAGAATAACTGCTCACTATCTAAATAAGTTTGTTCTAAATCGGGGAAGAAAAGTTTAACAAACTTTCCCCAACCCAGTTTCTGGAACGAGATGTGAGATAATCCTTCCACTTCATAAAATGTTAACTTTCAGAAAATATTTTCCTTTTCTTCAGAGGAGAGAGAGAGACAGAGACAGAGAGACAGAGAGACAGAGAAAGAAATTTCTATAACATTGGAACTTCTTTTGCACAGGGATTGCTTTTTCTTTATATGTCCAATATTTAGTAAACTGCTTAGCAGAGTAGACACCTGATCGTATTTAGTGTTGAATAAATAATGGACAAATGAGAACTTTATTCAATGAGGACAAGAGTCAAATTTTTAAGACTGGAATTGGACCACAGTAGTTATGTCGGGTTTATCCCTTGTGTTAAAACTTACAGATAGCCTAAGTAAAAAGGGGATTTATCACAAGGACATTGAGATATCTCTGGAAAAAAAAAATAAATGAAAACTAGAACACAAATTCTACTTGAAATCGCTAACACCTGGAATATAGCCTCCCTTTCCAGTATGTGCTCCTGTGGCTACTTTGTCAGTTCATGCAGACATGGACCAATTTTGCATAATATGTATTCAAGTATCAGAGAGATACTAATCTTTTTGTCTCCAAAATTCCTTGGACAGTGATATATTGATTGGTCTTGGAACAGGTGCTCAGACCTGTGTGTGAAAGACATATTGCATGAGAAATGGAATCATGTCCGTTGAGGCGTTGCAGGTCAATTCATAGAAAATAATGTGCTGGACAGATAAGCCAAAGATGGTCACTACACAACTATTTCTAACCCTTACATTTCATCAAGTAAGAAAATAAAACAAAATCAACAACCAGGAAAAGTGTTTGGGATTGCTGAGTTGGAATTTGAGGAATAACTAACTGAGCAATGGCTGGCAGAGATGTCAGATTCTGGAAGCAGAGATATGTTTTCAAACCCATGCTCAACTTCTTACTAATTGTGTAACTTAAGTATGTAACTTGATCTCTCTAAGTCTTGGTTACTTCATATATTAAAACAGGATAAAAATAATATGTACACATAGGTTTGAGTTTAATAAAATGATGCATGTGCCAGAATGTAATAAACATTTTATAAATATTAGCAGTTATATTCATAATCATATTATAATCATTGTAATATCCTGTGAAAAGGCTAAAGATGGGAAGAAATATTTATTGATTTTCTTGGTGCTGTATGAAAATTAGAAAGAGGATAACACTTTGCTTTAGATCAACTAAGTTATATATATAATGTATTCTAAATACACTTAAAATATGCACATGATATATACACATTTAGAATACTTTGGCACACTACTGAGAAATGCATATATTTTATATTTTTATATCTACAAACACACATATGGAGACAAAATGCATTAATTTGTAGGTAACGTTAAATATGAGGAAGTATCTAACCTTTCTACTCCTTTCTTTTAATGTGTCACTGTGTTACTGATACCTTATTTCAGAGCGGTTAAATGGGAGAGAGATGAAGAGAAGGAGAAGAGAAAATTCAAGTTAGATTGTAATAAAGTTGCCAGATTGTACTCATTATATACCTTAACATTTTAATTTGCAAAGTCACCTCAAGCACACATCACAATCTGATTGTGATTGTCATATGGTATTAAATTTTAATTTAAAAAATACCACAGTAACATTCATTAATTCAATTTCTTCCTCATTATGCTTCTTAAAACACATCTATTCATCTATTTTATTCTCCTTTATTTTTCTGGACTGAGCTGTAAAAAATTATGGATCAGGTACAAGTACTGTTTCTCAGTGATGCCTGAGAGTTTGTCTTCACAATACATAGTATACTGGGATGCCACCATCGAAGGCAACTAGAAGCTAGAGTTGTCTTTTTTTTTTTTTTTTTTTTATCTAGGAAGAAATACCAGAGAAGAAAAAGTACAGAAGTGGAATGGTCATTCACATAAGATGAGTGAGTGAAAGGTTAGGTCCACATTTTCTAGTTATTTAAAGCTGAGTAAATTACTTAAGAATCCAGGGCAACCATGACTTCATTTTGAAAGAACAGGCTTAGCCTAAACAATCTCTTGGATTTCATTCATATCTAGTATTTTGAATGTCTGGATCCTTACTTTAGAAGAGTAGCCTCTTTACATAAAGTATGAAAGAAGTCCATTCATTAAACCAGTAAATTCTCATTGAGTATCTACTATATGAGAGGTACCAGTGAAACAAAGGAGAATAAAATACCAGCCCTGTAAACTTCGTGAAGTTCATACATATGGTAAGTTCAGTTATATGGATAATTCTTTATGGTAGCACAGGGAAGGAATTTTTAAATTTGCTCTATGAAAGTCAAGAAAAATTCATGTAGAAAATGAAATTTAACCTGGGCCTGAATAATAGTTGTTGCTTTAGTGAATGGATCTACTAGCTGCGGAAGTCAGGAATTGGAGCTGTCCTTGACTCCATCCTTTTCCTTTCCCTCTTATCCTATTTTTTCCTTAATTACCTAATAATTCTTCACCCTTTTATCTCTCTTTTTAGTACTCCAATCCAAGTTCAACCTGTTGTCCTCTCTTACTACCCTAGGGAAACAGCCTCTTAATAAGTTGACCTGATGCCAGTCTGACCCTTTTCCAGTTTCCTATCTGCGACCAAAGTGATAAAGTACAAACCCAATCAAATCACCTTCCTGCCTTCCAAGGACAATGGCTTTCCATGGGTATTTGAATAAGGCAAAAAATATTCTCTCCAGATTCCATGATGCCTCGAATGGTCTAGTGCCTGCCTATCTCTATTCTTCATTTAAATCTTGCACTTTTTCCTTCTAGTTATCTCTCTTCTAGGAAGAAACAAACAAACAAACAAAAACAAAAACAAAACAATAAAATCTCCTATGTCTTCTGTTCTCAAAATATCAAATTCTCTCCCATTGTAAAGGTTTTGCACATGCATTCTCTCTGCTTGGTAAGTTTTTCTTTCCTCTTCCCATTTTAGCCACTTGCCTTCTCATCTTCATATCTTAGCTCTAAACATTATTTTCTCAGATGAGATTTATCTTAGAAAGATGGGATATTCTTGGTATCCAGCTGGTATCTTGGTATCCAGATAACCAGCTGGTTAGTGTGTGTGCTTGCGTGTGGCCCCTGCCACATGCCTTCATTCATTATACTCTGTCTCTCGTTGCTCTGCTGTAAGAAATACTGACCCCTAAAAATTTTGTCACCTAGGCTCCCTTTCTTCTGGCTTCTAGGCTTTTAGCCCATGGGAGAACACACAGGAGATTGGATAGTATACCAGAAGTGATGTGTGTGACATGGAGAATTGTCATGATGGAGGCTGATTTATAGCACACTTTGAAACACACATTTCCTCAACCGTAGCTCACGCCCAACTGACTGCATTGAACAAGTTGAAACTTGCCACACATGTTATTAAGGTTTATCATGCCACTTCCCATATTGAAGATCCCTACCTTTCTGTTGGATGATGGCACTCGGCAGCAGTAGTCACTATGTGTTTGATCACAGCTGAAAGGCTCTGTGTCACACATTGTTTCTGCCGTATGGCCATGTCTGTCAAATAAAAACATTAGGGTGTGTCCTCATCCATCTTATCCACAGGATCTGGCACCGTGGGACTTCTGGCTCTTCCCCAAAGTCAAAATGACCACGAAAGGTAAATGTTTTGAATTGATTCAGGATATCGAGGCAGCCGCAACAGCATGACTAAAGGCACTCGCGAAAGAGGACTTCCAGAATTGCTCAGAAAGTGGCAAGAATTATGGGATAAGTGTGTCTGAAGTGAGGAGGAGTATTTTGAGGGGGATTATGATGGCAATATCGTGTTTCCCCAAAAATAAAACCAAACCGGAAAATAAGCCCTAGCATGATTTTTCAGATGACATCCCCTGAACATAAGCCCTAAAGCATCTTTTGGAGCAAACATTAATATAAGACCTGGTCTTATTTTTAGGGAAACACGGTATGTCTTTTACTGTAATATTTTTCTTTTTAATGTAAACATTCACCTTATTATTTGACCACTCGTAAGTTAATGTATTTATAAACCAGAGAAATAAATGTTAGTTCATGGTAGTAAAGTCTAGAATTCCAGACAGGGTGCAGCCCCTCTTCTTATCACAGAAGGGCATACAGAGCTAATTAGTTTTCCAGGAACTGTGTAAATCAGGATTCTAAAAATTGTATTACTTAATACCCATATTGGGTTATTTGCAGATTTTAAACTTATCTTAAATAATAGCATAAATTCTTAAATTTCACTGCCATATTAGCTTCTTGCATTTCAGAGAAATAACATACATTCTTTCTTCTAAAATCACTAGGAAGTCACATTGGACATGCCACTTAACCTCAGTACCTAGATTTTTCAGCAACTTGTAAAAAGGACCAAGAATAACTCCTAAGTTAATAGACAATTCATCTGAAATGAAATGGAGCAATACAACATGAGGACAAAACTTACAGTGGGAAAAAAAAATGCTATAAAAATGGAATGTATTCCAGAGGCCAGAATCAAAGTTTGCCGATGACAACACACTCTAAAAAAGACTACATTATATTGTGGCCAGGAAAGTCAAGGGAAAAAGAAAGTGCTGTAAGGAATGTATCAGTTCCTCTTGAGCCGTCCATCTACATCGGATCAATAGCTCTTCCAACCATGGGACATTCAAGCTTTCAGCTTGAGAAATTGAAGTTCTCAAAATAAGTCAGGGTTGCAACACAAGTCCATCATGGTGTGTCACAGAAATGAAATGAGTTGTCTCCTGCTCGACTGATGACTGACATCAAACCAGGAGGAAAACAGAAGAAAATAAACGAGACATGGGTTTTGAAAAGTTGTTTCAGAGACTTCTGTGGGCAAGTTTACTCTAAGGGGTCTGCTCTATGTTTGAAGCACGTGCACAACTCCCATCACAGTTATGAGAGCCACAGCAAACCGGAGAAGCAGTGAGGGGAGAGTGCCCAGAATTGTTTACTGCAGTAATGTTTTTGTGTAAGCTCTAAGTAAGAACCCAGAACTTCTCAGACTGAGGTGGAGAACAACCGTGGAATGCCCAAGGATTGGCAGAAAATGACAAAGGTGAGGTATTGGGAACAGGTGATTTTTCAGTACAAAGTGACGACATGGATATTACACAATGACTGGAACAACACATGCTGGCAATAGCCTATCCTGTAAAACAAACTTGTAAGAAAAAAAACCAAAGGCTGTTCAGGATATGTCCGTGTTGCACAGTTAAAAAGACCCTGCAGTGCCTACAAACAGGCCAACAGAAACAATGTTTGGTAAAATTGCTAACAGATTCACGTTGATAAAAGGGGTGGGGGTGGGGGAACAAAACAACTTTGTTATCCATGCTACAAGCCCTTCCACTCTGCTATTATTCAGGCTTTCAAAGTGATTGAACTGAAAATACTTCCCATCAGTGTACACCGATGCCCCGGATACATTGGAGACCTGTGAACTGCGATGCCTTACACGCATTGCATCGGCTCTTCTTTCCTTAGCCCAGAGCAAGGAAAACAGGCTGGGAAGAAATGAGCATCTCTGGCGCCAAAGGTGAAAAATGTTATCGCTCAGAAGTGAGATAGCTGTATTGCCTCATGCAATCTCAGTCAATTCCTTCCAGTTAGCAGCCATTTTCTGTAAGAGACTCTTTACCTTTGACACCTGCTGGAAGGCCAGTGTGAATCTAGTTTAATCAATAGGCCATGATGTAGCCTCTCTTCTTCTTCATGCCCTTGATTTGATGCTATCTGAATAAACGATTTTATTTATCATTACCTCAGTCAAGTCATCTCTAAAACGGATCTTTCTCCTACGCAAGATGATATTGGATTCTGGAGCTTCTCCAATCAGTCTATGAAACGATTGACAGGAAAATACAAGGATTTGGCTTTAAAATATTAATGTATACAAATTCCCCTCTTTCAGGTGCCTGCTGTGCTGTAATCATGTGGCAGCCTGGTGAATACAATGCAGCTATGTAATGTTTACTGAATCAGCAGTCACTCTGTTATCTAGTATATAATTTTGTACAGAATTCCTGAAATATATACAGTATTTACTTCAGTGTAGCAGGAGTAAGTTCGAAATACAGCTATAAATTAGTGTTCTGAAAATTGTAGTTGAAATATAATGGGACACACTTGGAAACATATACTAGTAACTGTATCCTTGTAATGTGTTCACAGATGTGATTAGATATATGGAAATGTGATTTTTTTTTTTTAAGCATGTAACAAACTCTTCTGGTATTTTGCTTAGTAGTGGAGATTAGAGCCAGGTACTTTTTATACACCTTTGATTCACATGAAACTAATGAGTTTCTATCTTTTTTATCAATCTCTCTCTCTCTCTCTCTCTCTCTCTCGCTCTCGCTCTCGCTCTCGCTCTCGCTCTCGCTCTCACTCTAGCTCTCACTCTTGCTCTCTGTCTCTCTCTCCTAAGAGACAGAAGCAAATTTTATCCTCACATTTCTCCACAAATCAGTGCAATGTTAATGTTATAGAGAATTTGAAAAAAAAGTATTTCAGATATTAATTTCATATCTATATGTTTATAATATGAGGATTCTCCTTGAAAATAAATCATCTTTGTTGATAATACACACCTTCTATTTACTCATTTTTTCTTTGATTGATTTATACTACATATTCATGTATTTATTTGCACACTGTGCAGTTGAAAATATTAGCATATGATACATATATATGTATATATATATGTATGTATACATATATATGTGTGTGTGTGTGTTTATATATATATTTAATTGCTTAACTGCTTGATTAATTAAAATATTGCACATCTCCTTTTTCCCAAGGAAAAAATTCTAAATTGTCTTTAGGCTTTGGTAAATTGCAAAATGCATGTTTCAAGTGAGGAAGGCAGTCCAGGACTGTGTTCTAATCTCAATAGTTCTCTTCACTTGAGGATTGATGAGCAGGACCTAGGACAGAGGCCTGTAAGAATACACGTGAATATTTCTTATTTGTTGGTTTGGGAGAGGATGGCCAGTTGCAGGAGGGAGCTCACCCTATGTCACTGGCAGATGAGACCTGTGACTTACTGGCCCAGAAACAAGGGTGATTGGATTAAGACTGAGAAGAGGAACGGATTTTAGGCAAGTGAGTAAATTCTTGCTATTTCAGTCTATTTTACCTAAGTACCTTACTTACTGTCTTCTAAGTATAGTATATGAAATATTAGAGGTCTGTCATCACACTCAGCAAACCATATATCTTTAAGTGAATCTGTTCTAAAGCAAAAATTCTTCACCTTCCTGGATTCCTTTGGATCTCCTCAGAACCTAGGTTTGCAAAGCTTAGAGGATTCTTTATCTGTTTATCCAATTCCCTTATCAGGTAAGATTATATACAGGGGACCCTCAATACCCAATGGTAATTGGTACCTGAAAAAGTGGCCCTTAGAATAAGTTCCTCCAAAATGAGAAACACAATTTCATAAGTAAAATTCACAATTATACTTTAAAATAGTCTAAAACAATTTTACTTCTCAAAACAGATTTATTTCAACTTCACTGATATGATTACTTTTTGTTTGTTTTTGAGATACAATGGAACTTTTATATTTCTAATAGTTGCCGAAGAAACTACTTGAAAGTTGTCAGCTCAAGTTGATTTCTTCTTTCAATCATCTCAATTACCACAATTTGATGCTAGGTCTTCCTCTTCCTTAGGACAGGGAATCATCTAATTATTATTTATTTTATATAATTTCTCCCTGTCAGCATCCAATAGGGCTGTCAGTTTGTTATACTACTCACTCATAAGATCTCGCCAACCACCTTCAGTAACCGATATTTATTTTTGGCTGTATAAAGCCATACCAACTCTTCAAAGTATTCTGTCTGCCATTATATGCACTACTGTCTCTCTGAATGCTCTTCTTCTTACCTCATTATCAATCCTCTCTTTTCCCTTCTTAACTCTGTCAAGACTTACTTTTGCATTTTATAAACATTTCCAGAAACTCCTTTATGATCTTTACCTACCTGCCATCTTTGGTAACTTGGCAGCTCACCTCCTTTCTGAGATCCTTCTTGTATCATCTATTATACTGTATTTGTATTTTTTAATTGCTTTTTCCCACCTAAATAAATAGTAATGTCCTTGAGAAATGGAACTAAATGTTTGAGGCTGGTATATCATCATCTGCCAATGAGCCTTGCTTGAAGTATTTGTTCAATAAATGTTTGCTAACTAAGTAAATAAAAACATTGCCCGCCCACCCCTACTCTTTCCCCACTGAAATCTACTAGTCAGTTTTAATGAAGTGAACTAATCAGATTCAGAGAGATCTTTTGAAGACAGTGATTTTCTAAATAAACATATAAGAGCAGACAGGTGTATAGTAAAGGCTGGATTAATTCAAAATGGTGCTTGCGCATTAGGCTGATTTTCTACCCATGTATAAGTTTTCCAGATGTAATCATCATAGTTAGTTAATAGTCCTGGCAATATTCTTCAGAACTAGAAATGACAACTAATGCCATGATGATATAGAATCATAAGTTAAATGAGGAGAAATAAATTTGTCTTTTAAAATTGCTTATGCTAAAATTGGAATTTTGAGTTTTGTATAGGTATTTACTTGTTTAATAGATTATTTTAGACTGAAAGGATGTGATATAGAAAGTTGTGGGGAGATATGGTTATAGAATAAAGGGTTAAAAAAATTGGTCAGTGTGAATTACTTAATTTTTTTAGCACTTGTCTCTTTTTCCGAAAGATTCTTGTCCAATGGATCAATTTGTCATCAAGAAGGTAATCTATATTTACTTTGCGGCAGGTACTGTAGCTCTTAGCTCTGCATTTAGTTGATTCAGCTCCTACCCAGACCACTTTGACCTCAGAAATATTCCCTGCTAACTATCCTCCTGTTCACTCCAATTTGTACTGCCTACACACTTACTGCTGAGTGTCCCTCTGGTCATTTTGAAAGGTGTTTCATCACACTACAATAAACGTGAAATACTGATGCACTCAAAATGGCATACACACACATATAGACACACACACACACACACACAAAAGGTTGCTGAATATCGACATGGGACTGGACAGGGGCATTTATTACACTTTACTCTTATACCATTGTCTACCTTTGGCAAAGGAAGACTGTAAGTGTCCCTGGTGGTCTCTGACGATCAATACTACATGGGAGTTAAATTAGACCTCAAGTCAAGCACACATCTACGTTGGCTGAGATACCTTCAACCTAAAATCCCTGGAAAATTTACATTTTTCCACTGTGTTAACCAGTAATAGAGTGAAATGAGTGAGAAAAAAGCAGCTGTCTAGTTTGTATCTTGCATTCCTTCAAACAAACCTGGTCCAATTTTTAACCCCTGCAGGTGTGTTACAGTAATGAGCCTAACAGTCTTTCATCTTTTAAGCTTAGAAACACTTTGGATTTCATGACAAACCTTCGCTAAGACAAACCGTCATGACACAAAATCCCAAGTATTAGAGATGCTCTCTAATTTATTATCAATCTTTCCTATATGCCCACGTTAAAAAAAAAAAAAAAAAAAAAAAAAAAAAAAAAAAAGTCTTCTAACTCCTGAAAGTGAACTGGAAAATAGATGCACTTCTGACAACAGAAAAACCATCACGTTAATTAGTTGTGAACTCTGAGTTTCTGAATCAAAGATAAATTTAGGTGTAATCAATTCAGTCCTCTCAAAATAGTGTTTATTCAATTATTTTGGTAATTTGCAGGACTCGCATATAATCTGGAAAATATTTAGCCCTGTCTATAGACTATACTATTTATATTATGATTTGTACCACTTTAGACTTTGTGATTTTTGATAATATTTGTATGTTTCAATGTATCACTTTACCTCCATTTAGTATTACAATAACTTTCCATAGAGAACAGAATTCCTAACTGTAGATCAAACATTCTTTTAAAATGAGTATCATAAGAAGTGTTTTGCCCTAACTTTAGATAATCAGAGGCAGTTTCTGTTTCTGGTCATGGTGACTAGAAATAAAACAGGCCATTAAGTGGGCCACATTTCTTAGAATGGAAAAAAAAAAAAAATGTTGTATTGACATAATCCTGGTGACTGATCTAACAGGACTAGTAATGAAGGGTTCCTGAGAAAACTGGTGCACTTTTTTAGACAAAAACAAGTTGAACCTATTGAAAATTGCTTCAGTGAGTTATTTTCAGCGGTGTGCTGATAAATGTTTAACAACCAATTCTTGGGGTAGAGGGAGGAAGATCTACAGTGCATTCTAATTTCTTTAGCCTGAGTATGCCCACTCATGGCTGATTTCAGTCTACCAAAGTGATGACACTAATGGAGAGTGGGAAGCGATACACATATATGGCTCTCATGAGCCGGTAATACGTGCTGGCCAGGGCTTGTATGCTACTAGTAATCTCACCAACTTAACTTCTCAGTCCCAGCTGTCTGAGTAAGAAATGGGAAAACGCCGCTATGAAATGTGTGGAAAGCCATTAAGTATTATGAAATACAAGCTTGCTTTCCTTTTTAACCCATACTAAACAACAATAATAATATTTTGTTTTATTGTAAACTTTCTAATATTTTTATATTTACCTTAATTGGCCTTCCTTATATTTGAGGATGGCGGCCTTGGCTTTTCTAACTGAATCACGATCCAGAAGTGTTTGACTAAAATAAAAAAGAAACATTACATAAACAAGTTGAGTGTTTACTATGTATGAGTATGAAGTACTGTGTTATACATGTATTACACCCCAGAAATCCATATGGCTATTTCTTTCCTCTCATTGGTGTCTCTGTTCAAATATCATTTCCTGAATGGGCTTACCCTAGCTACCCCATTTAAAATTGTCACTAACCCTTTAGGTACTTAAACCCTCTTATATGGCTTCTATTATATTCCTTAGCACTTTCATCTTCTAATATTACTGAAAAAATGTACTTCCTTATTTTGCTAATTATATATTCTCTATCTGTGTAAATATGGTATATTCTGTCTGTTTTGTTCACTTATGCCTCTCCAGTTCCTAGAACAGTGCTTGGTATATAGTAGATGCTCAATGAATATTTGTAGAATGAATGAGATGATTCCCAATGTCTGATCAAAATAAAAATTTACAGTGCTTAGGAATCATTTTCTGGAAGTGTTATTTACTTACTTGATTAGCAAAAGATTATGGCACCTCAATCAGTAATAGTTTTGAAAAATAGCCTGGATTCTCATTGTTTTTTTTCCTGAAATCATTTAGATATAGCCCTGTTTAAAGACTGAACATTGCCCAGTCCAGTGATTTTTTTTTTTTAAGGGTTCTAAGAGGCCTCTCAAAGACCCCACAAAGAGGAGAAGGGGCCAAATGGGTGGGGCTCAGGTCTCCAGCCAGGCTTCATACAGAGGATACTGCTTTTATCACCTCTGACTGTGCATAGGGAGGGGACAGAGCAGTGGTAGAGGGTGGGGGCTGTGTTACAACATTTTATTTGAATAAAAGGTTTCTATGCTAAAGTTTGGAAAACACTGTTTTAGATTACCCACTTCTTACAACTCTTTATTTTTTTCTTCTGTATTTCTACTTATTTAAGTTCTTATAATTAGTTAATAAACAGAAAAAAAAAATCCATCTTTCCTTTAAAGTAAATAACAAAATTTAATTTTATAAACTATCACCTAGCAGGCAGGCACCATAATTTTTAAATAAACTCTTCTCCATTTTTTCTAAAATAAAAGATGGGTCGATAATACACTTGTCTTTAGAATTTACAGATTGTTTTTGAAGAAAATTATATACAAGAGTTAAGAGGCTATATTTAAAAAGACATTTCTAAAAAACAAACAAACAAACAAAAAACAAAAAACCAACAACTAAACGATCTACTATCAAAATAGTATTGAAGAAAATTATTTTGAAATATGAATCAGGTAGAGCCAGATGCCTTCCCCTTGTAAGCAATTTGAATTCAATTTGTGGCAAAAAGTGCAGGCTCTCCTGGATCAATAGGGCGCATTCAGCACAGCTGACATACTACACCTGATCCAGAGCCAACCTGGCTGGGGACCTATTAGTCATACCTGAGGGACTTTCCTGAGCTTTTATCTCGGGGTACATCTCCTAGGATTACAGGTACTTGAGGCTAATTAGATCTGCTCTATTACCTGCCATGGAGGGCCTCTGTTTCTACAACATCCCGTTTACCTTACAATTTCAATGAGATAATCAGGGTGCCACAGAGCATTAAAGGTAAAATGATAGCCTTGCATACACCCCTGACTGCCTTTATCTGTTAATACCATGTGCTGGCTGGTGAGCGCATGCAAGCGTGCACAGGCACACACACTGGAGGGCTAAAGAGATAATAGCTGGACTGACCTGTTATAATTTTACCTTGTTTGCTTTGTTGCTTTTGCTGCTCAGAAGTCAGTCCCCCTTCCAATGTAATTATGTAATTAGAGCTAAAGACTATAAACAAATAGAGAATTGTCCCCTCCCCCAGAGCTCTGAAGTCAAGCCTTTCCAAAGCTGAGCCTTTGGAAGCCTACACCTCCCTGTCCTGTCGCATGGAGGCAGACCTGAGGCATGTTACATTCCTGACCTACTCTTCCTCCTAGACTCAGCAAGCAAAGGGAGCACAGATATAATGCAGGGGCCAGGCTTTCACGTTGCATTTGGTCAAGTTTTAAATGATATCAAAGTGATTTTTTTCTTCAAATTAGCATTTTATTTAATTATATGTTTTGACTTAAACAAAAATGTAAACTAAGGCAAGCTCAAAAAGATGAATTTATTTGTGAATAGCAAAAGGGTTACCATTCGGGACAAGAAAAATGTAGCAAGCCACAGGCAAATATGAAGAGGCAAAAATAAGGTCAACTTTTAATAGGTTTTAGACAGAAATTGGAAAGATTTGTTTTGAACTCATTGGAGAAGAACAAAAGTTCGAAGTTGGTTAGTTCATGGTAGTTATTCACTGGCTGCAGGCATTGGTTAGTATGTTATTGCTAGGGTAGGGAGGGCTCTTCCTTCTTCTCTTTCTCCCTCTTCTTCTTAGCAGAGGTTGAATTCACATGTGAAAAAATATCCTTCTTTGTTAAAATAATTCTTGTCTTCCATTTTCCTGCTGGTTATGCAGACTGCAACGAGTCAGCTTGTGGTACGTGCGTGAGAGCTCTCCTTTCATGACTTCCTGACTCCACTCTGAGTAAGGTTCCCTCTATCAATTTTTACATATTGGCATATTTATTATGCCATAACAAATTAAGACTGTGAATCAAAATGGACCCTTTGACAATATTTACCACTCCTCTATAACCACCTTTCATTGTTTAGACAACCTCCTAGCTTATTATATTTTCTAACTACAGAGCAATTACATTTGAGTAGCTGGTAGGATACCTAAGGAGTATGTAGTACTATGATGTAGTTTTGTAAGGCCAAACCAGATTTTACCCCAAACATCATTGTTCTAGCTCACATGGGAGAGAAGAAATAGGAGAGAATGTTCAGGTTCATTGTACTGTTTGGGCAGAAATGCACTTGCAAAGATAACAACAACAGTTAGCAATATTATTGTATGCTCTGGCTTTGCTAACCCTTTGTCATTAGAAAAACATCAAAGACATTTCTCTCTGGAGAAATTTCAAGGTCCCCTTTTATTGTGCTCAATTTTAACCACTGTTTTGTGCCTCCTTTGATTTTGTTTTGTTTCCAGCTTCAAACCCACAGTTCTCCCTTTGAAAGGATCCATTCTGAGCTGCAGGGGTGGCAGTGTAACTCAGCAGCTACATCCTCAGAGCCCTACAAGGACCAGACAATCGACATGGGTGGGTAAAGCGGGCATGTTAAGGGTTATTTGTGTAACCCCCTACAGACTTTCTTTCCCCAATATTTTTAAATTATTATTTTTTTGATATAATTGTTGGTCCACATGCAGATGTATGAAATGATCCCATGAACATTTTACTCAGTTTCCCCAATGGCAACATCCAGCTAAATTGTAGTAGGATATCACAACCATGAAATTAACATTGAAACTATCTGTCATTCTTATTTACATTTCCCCAGTTTACAAGTACTCCTGTGTGTGTGTGTTTGTGTATTTAGTACTACACAGTTTTATCACATATGCAGGTTTGTGTATCACCACTACAGTCAAATCAAGAACCAAAACTGTTCCTTCATCACAGGATCCCTACTGTTCTTTTAGTAGCCACACTCGCCTCGGTCCTGCACCCCACCTTCCCCTTCTCACCCTTTACTCTGGGCAACCACTAATCTGTTTTCTATTTTTTTAATTTTGTGACTTCATTAATGTTATGAAAATGGAACCATGCAACATGTAACATTGTGGTCTCATACATTGACTTTTTTCCCCTTGTATAAATCCTTGGTAATTCACGTAAGTTGTTCTGTGTATCAGAAGTTAATTTCTATTCATTGTCAAGGAGTATTTCACGGTGTGGATGTACCATAGGTTGTTGAACCTTTCATTCACTGAAGAACATCTGTGTTGCTTGTAGTTTGGGCTATTACAAATCTAGCTGCTGTGAACATTTGTGCACAGGCTTTTCTGTGGACATTAGTTTACATTTCTCCTTTTCTCACTTTAGGCAGAGCCATATACTAAGAGAACTATTTCTTTATTATAAGAAAAATGACCATACAATTGCCACAAAAATTGGCACGTGGCACTAAACCTTGGTGTGATGGAACAATAGTACTCTGAATAACTGATAGGCATATGTCCCAGGGATAAATCACATCCCAGATCTAGTAAATATTGCTATGTGGTAATGTGAGCCCAATAATGTTAGATCTGTCTATTTTGAAGAAAATCCTGAAATATGGACATTCGTATAAAATTACTGGTTTATATAGTTTACATATTATCCTGCAAGTTGTAAAATATTGTGACAACCAAATGAAATAATGCAGGCTAGGTTTTCTAACCATAGGCCTCTTTTTTTTTCTTTTAACCTCATACAGGCAAAGAACTCTCATAATAACCTCATGAAGCCCATGATGTCCCTGAATCTACCTGCATATTGTTATTTTTTACCATTGTGTTGGTCTCATTTTTGAATTCTTGTTAAGCATAAGATTAGGAGAAATGGAATGCTTGTAATCAGCTGCTAAGTCAGCTGTGTTCATTCAATAACTACGGAAGGCCTAGCTTGAGTCAGTCAATTTGTACTGTGGATACACAGCGAACTAGAGATGAAGCCCAGCACTCTCGATTCTCATGAAGTGTATAGCCTTGTGTGTTTACAGACTGGTATCTGAAAGTGAGTCTGGTCCTGATATTGTGGTTTTTCTGACCACAAACTCTGTTGATAACTATTCACTTCCTACATTTATATATATGATGATATCTAATTTGAAAAAAAAAATCTATATTTCTTGCTCTTGTTGAAAACTGGAGACTCAGGTATAACTGTGCCACAACCCAGCATGAGTAGGTCAGCTAGAGATGAACAGCTGCCCCATTAGGCAAAGCAGACACTCCTCTGTCAGCCAGAGTCCGCTCAGCCAGCCTTACTCATGTTTGTGATCTGACTGGCCTCTATGAAAAAGTGAGTTCGCTACCTCTGGCTTAGTGAGAAATAAAGCATTAAGAAAATAATGAATGTACTAAATCCTGGCATCTCCTAAGAGCCACTTGCTCCTTCCAGAGAAATTACCACTGAACTTGAGTGATTAAAACCATCACAGATGGATACATAAAGACCAAGGCTGTTAAGTGTATTTTGTATGATTGGGTCATTGCATTTACCTACTTTAATATTAAACTCCTCATTCCTCAGCAAAACATCGATCTTAAATTAAGATTCACAATAAGTAAAATATGAATATATAGAAAACCAACAGAAACACATAATTTTAATTTTTACCCATTTATCTTATAATGTCATTGATTGGTCCTAGACTGTGCTGGGTTCAAATTTAGAGAAGGCTGCTTACGAGATCTTAAAGTTTCCAGACATCAAAATGATCAAGAGAGCACTGTAACAGCTATCTCTTTAGATTTACCAAGAATACGCCCATTGCTACAGTTTAGTGTTTGGTGCAAGGGGACAACCTAATATACCAACGTGACTGTGATTATGGAAAAACATCACATAACTTCTTCCAAAAATAGGACATATTAAGACATCACTGATTCCGTAAAGAGATGCTTTTGGAAGAGATGTCATAATGCCAATATTAGCACACACTTTTGTTTTTGCATCGGTGCACTGCTTTCTGAGGCCATCATAAAATAGTACCAAATGATCAAGTCCCAGGGTATCATCAATGAACTTTGCTCTAGATTCTGTGGCTGAATTTCCCATGTTTCATAACATTCTAAAGTTTATAAACCTCAAGAGGGTATATTAAGGGTCATGATTTTTCTTTAATATAAGATACCTAGAAACAAAAAAGGGGGGGGGATTGTATATATTTTTACAAAAAAGAGGCTACTTGAAATACACTGCTTGATTCACACATGAACTAATCTTGTAGAAATATTTGCTCGTTTTGTTCATAACCTGGCCTTACGACAAGGGTGAGGAAGAAGAAAAAGTTGCCTAAGGCATTTACAAGCCCTACAAAGACTTTATTAAAAAGAAAAATACCCACAATTTTATTACCGATCCATCTAGATCTTTACCATGTTGTGTGAGCTCTCATAAGGGACCTGTAACTTGAGAGATTTAAGAGCAAAAAATGCACAAAATGAAACTTTACAATGCAAAGAGTAAACCATTTAAAGTTATAATTTTTCCTTATACATACTTGAGAGAAAAAAATCAAAAGCTTCAGAAAAATTGAATTTGCCTTTACCAAGGTCAGTAAATGCTTAGTCCAAATAGTCTACTAAATATTAATGAAAATCACTTGTGCAATATATATCTTATTATTATAAACTATATGTATGACACAAACAAGGCTTCCAAACAAAGGAAAAGATTTGCTAACGCTGCTCTAAGTTACTGTCAGTGACTTTAGACAGTGAGAGCTGACAACATGTCTCAAGATTATTTAACCCACTAAATGGAGGGTACTCTCACTCCCTCATTTTAAATACTGCGGTAAGTACATGAAACCCACCAAAATGACTTAAGGAACTGAGGCATTTATTGTCCTTATTTTTTTTTCTTCAATTCACAATTCTAAAATTATCTCACAATTGATTTCTGTAGGTAGTCTGACCCACTAACTATGTTCCAAACATTTCATATAAAACCACCTCATTCCACATTGTTTCTATGACCACAGTATGTAGAAAGTTCTAAGATGGGTCCAGAGATTTCCACCTCCTTATGTATTTGCCCTGTGCAATCTTTTCCCTTTGAGTGTGGACAGAATTTGTACATGTGATTGGATTTCACTCTCAATACTAATCAGATCGACTAATCTGCTGCATTTGAGTTAATTAAAAAGGAGATTAACCTGGATGGGTCTGGTTTAGTCAGATGAGTCTTTGAAAGAGAGACTGAGCCCTCCTAGAAGAGGAAGATTTGAAGCAGCTGACATTCTCCTGCTTTAGAGATGGAAGCCACCATGCTGTGAGAAGACATATGGAGAGGGCCACATGGCAAAGACTTAAGAGAGGCCCCTAGGAGATAACAGTGGCCCCTAAAGGATGGCTGGAAAGAAAACAAGGACCTCAATCAAATAGCTGCAAGGAATTGAATTCTGTCAATAATCACATGAGTTTGGAAGAGGACCCTAAGCTACAAATATTAATGCTTCCTGGATAATAACTTTATTTGCTGCCTCTGGTGACATGGAACAGAGATGATCCTGGTCAAATATGCCAGACACCGGACCTACAGAACTGGGAGATAATAAATAGGTATTGCTTAAAGTGACTTACTTTGTATTGATTTGTTATGCAGAAATAGAAAACAAAAACAATCACTACACCCAAATGTTCCTGACTGTAGTTTTGTTTTTCTTACTTAATTCCTCTAGTCCCACTTTCTTCATGAAGCTTGAAATGTGACCAATCTCTTTACACAGTAATCTTCCAAGTTATACCAACTTCAGCAAATATTGATTGTGCCAGGAATAGAGCATGTAATGTAAACATTTAAAAAAAATCTTTTTACCATATTTTATCTCTTTAGGAAAGAAGAAAATTCCCTCAGTACAGGGACCATCTCCTACACTTCTTTATATCCCCCCACAGACCCTAACAAGTCACTAGCTACATGATAAGAAATATTTGACAAATTACCAACAGCTTCACTTATACAACATACCACTGCCATTATACCACACTATTCAAACCATTCCTTATGGATCCTGAATTAAATGGTGAGCAACAAAAACTAATAATCTATAGCCACAAAGTCAACTGGTAGGATAACATTTTGGATTACAAAATACTGGATCAGTGAACCCCAATCTATACCAATTCAGCAGAAGATTCAGAGGGAAAAACATAACAAAATTTCTGGACTCAAATTTCATAGAATCTAATGTAAAGTTTTCCTGGCCATTATCTTTGCAAAAGGAAAGGGATATTTGTAGATTATAACTTTTATATGTGCAGATTTAGAACTCAGCACAGAAAGAAGCTAGGGCACAGCACATGCACGCCGTCAACAGGCAGGCGCATGCCACACCATCCATTGCCCAGGTGGCCATGTCTCCTCTAAAGTTGTAACGGTGAGTCAAGTAACCTGTTGAACAACCCCACAATCCCCTAACCACAGCCACCTGGCTTATAATTATAGACATTTTTTATAAATAGACATAAGCTTTGAGTGATTAGTTATTGTGTACAAAGTATTCAACCGTGGACCACCTGATTTTCATATACTGCTGTACCTTCTCGTTCCTTTGATACTTCTTAGATATTAATAGAAAAACACCTGTTTCCTGGTAGTCTTCCAAGCTATAGAGACACACATTTATACAGAAACAGCTGGGAGGAAGGTCCTTCTGAAGGACAACCAAATCCAGTTCTTACCATCACAAAGCTTTCTCCTTTAGCTGTTCATGGAAGCAGTTAAGCCTGCCTCGCATCACTCCTGCACAAGCTACAACAAACAAAGTGAAGCTAGGGATTGTCTTTAACTACTGTGGGAGGATTAAGGAAATCCTGCAGCAATAAGCCTAAGATTTCCATTTGATCCAGAAACAAAAAAAAAAAATATATGTTTCTAAAACCACAGGTGAATAACATAAACTGAAAGCCAGGAGCTAGGTTACAAGCATTTACTGCCTCCCTCACATCTTTTTTCAGCACCTGCACATACCTAGTCTTCGTTGCCTGATACATAGATGCAGGAGGCATCAGGCTTCAATGATAAACTGGGAGCAGCTAAAGAAAATAAATGATGACAGGAAATGAAAGTGACAGTGACAGTTTGTGGTTGTTTGATTACTTAAATGCAATGAATGGTGGCCACAGAGTTTCCTGTCAACAAGTGCCTGTATAGAAAAATAAGAAAACAATCAAAATGGTAACTGACATTTCAGTGAAGAGTGAGTTTTATGTTCAACAAAACATCTGTTTAGTAGTCTTGATATTACCACTCAACCTGACAGGTATTATCTGGATAACACTGAGGTGGGTGGATGCAATACTAGTTCAGAATTTCAAGCTCCAAGGGAAGGTGGGCCAGGTGTGATGGAACACTGGACCAAATAACCCCTATGGTCACATGCAGTGTAGCAGTTCTAGAAATGATGCAGCACATTGGCTTTATTGCAAATTCCATTAGTAATTTAATTATGTGACATGAAATCAGTTAATTTCCTTCTCTATGCCTTAATTCCTCTTCACGTAAAAAATGCTTCTTAGTCTTCTTGTCCTTAAACCAGAACTCTGCATGATGTGTAAGGTATATCAAAGTGATTCGCAGTGTTAGAGGTGTTGGGAGTCAATATACTGTCATATACAAGTATGTATCTGAAAAAAGAGAACAATGAATGCAATATTGAGCAGATTTTCTTGGTTGTGTGAACGTATTCCAATCCCAACATAGTTTCTTTTCATCTTTCCCTTGAGACTCCCCCGCCCCCACTTTTAAGCCAGAGGTCTTGCCATTTTCTCCTTTGAATCTGGATGTAGCTCTGACTTTTAATTTGTCTCAGTCTGATTTCCACTCTCACCTACTCCAGCTAAAGCCCCAGCTCCCTCTTCTCCAGTAGGCAGCCCTGCCAATTGCCTTCATCCCAATAGGTTCCTCTCACTCAGAAAAATGTGAACCTATACTGCATGGTTCAGCCTTTCTCCTTGAAATGCTTCTCTCTTTTTTTCTTTCTCCTTAAAAAAAAGGAAGGAAGAAAGGAAGGAAGGAAGGAAGGAAGGAAGGAAGGAAGGAAGGAAGGAAGGAAGGAAGGAAGGAAGGAAGAAAGAAAGAAAGAAAGAAAGAAAGAAAGAAAGAAAGAAAGAAAGAAAGAAAGAAAGAAAGAAAGAAAGAAAGAAAGAAAGAAAGAAAAAGAAAATGCTTTAGAGAAATATGACGGTTATTAACAACTGACAAAAATATCTGGGCTTGAGCTGAAGTGGGAAATCACAGAGGTTAGTTACTTATTTTCCCATACACTTACCATTTGTTCTCTTTTCTCAGGGAAGTTGAAAGACCTGAGGTTCAGACTTAATAAGGCCCCATAGTGTTTCTAAGAGTATTTACAACACGCAAAGTGTAAGCCAGTCCATTGCTTATATTTAAATTTGTTTTCATTCATCTGAGCTCTTACACAGTATGCCATCCCTAAACCTTTTATAATAATGAACACACGTTTGTCAGCCACGAAAGGGAATAAAATGTTCAGCAATTTGAGCTCTCTAGTACTGAGAAGGTGACAAAACATTTATATGTTTCCAATCCATTCCACTGATCTGGCTCCAGCATTAGTAGGGACTGCCTCAGGCAGAGATCTTTTGCTATATACACGTTCTTGGGAATAGCAGGTGAACCAAATGGCCCATAGTGATGACAGCGACATCTTTCAAAAGACTCAACTTTACTAAATGGATTCCCCAAATACATTTTCCCTTTCTGAAAACAACATTTTTTTTGTTAAAGTTTAATTGATAGTACAAATATTTCTTGCCTTTTTAAAAAGAAAAATTCCAAGAGCCCGAAGATTAAGCTATAAATAAATCATTTTCACTGATATAACAAGGGCTGCACAAACAGCTTTCTACTAGATATCTTCATATTTTTCACTGATTTTTTAAATCCCCAATCCCTGGCAAGTTACTCCAGAAGAATAATATCATACTTGGGTAGTCATGGCCTGGAACTTAATATTTACAAAACTAGTCCTTATAGATGACAAATAAGTAGAATGTTTTCCACTATCTGAGTTACCTTCTATCCTTGAATTAGTTGTAAAAAGATTTCAGGATTCTAGTATTAATTTTACAAATAAACAGTGGTGATATCTAGAGTAAGTCACTTAATTTTTCCAGGTTTAATGTTTCATATTTGTATAATGAGAAGACTATCAGATAATTCTTAAGATATTTTCACAAATTTTATGATTACATTATTTAAAAGTAATTTCAGTGTATACACTGAAAAAATACATAGTTCCTGGATTTAAAAGAAAGTGCTTTACTTTTAAATTATGCTGTAATACTCCTTGTATTTCTTGTGTGCTTATAATTCTATAACCACCAACTTCCATATAAAAATACTTTGTTTAATGTCAATAAAAGATAGAAATAACATTTCACATTCAAATAATATATTTTTTGGTCTTTTAAAGTATTTTAACTACTATTGAACAGATTAGCTTTCTACAGTCAATGGGTCGGGAATAATTATTGCTATCTTAAGGGTCATTTGTGTCCAAGGACATACAAGATGTTAGTGGCAAAACCTACAACCATATTTTCTTTTACATTGAGACCCATATTCCCAATATAATTTGTATAGTAATGAATCATTCAGATAGCAACTCTAGCAATGGAAATTTAAGAAGCAATCATCTTAAGCAGTCCCTTTACTTTCAGCTATTATCTAGAGCTGGCCATGAGGTGTCTTTGTGCCATTTTCTTCCCACTGCCTTCCTCGTGAGTCAGGAATGTGATTTTCCAAGTACCCGAGGAAAACTTGTGTATGTAACTATGGGAAATTTCCTGGGGAAGGTTAGGACTTCTTTTAACACAGATATGCCTTTTACTTTATATAAATTTAGAAACTGAAAAATAAGTGCTGAATTTCAAAAATTTTAGTATGTATGGGAGTGCCAAAAAATAACAAAAGCCAATATTAAAACAAAGTGTCTTCCGTGTTATCACTGCCCAGCCACCACCCTACTCTTCCCCAATGCCACCTACCCCACAGTTCAGCATTGTGATCTACTGGACTAAGCAGTTAGATTAAGAACTACAGAGGGTGCCAAAGAAATGTGTACACATTTTAAGAAAGGAAAACTATTAAAAATGTAATACTCAATATATACCCATAACAAAAGATGAATACAAGTAATGTTTGACTTCTGCAATTATAAGAGGTGCTCAAAGTGTTTACCATTGCCTAATTTTAATACAGTTTTTTCCTTTCTTAAATTGTGTATACATATTTTTGGCACCCTCTGTATATATATGGATGTGTACTAAATCCATTTTCTACATAAGGTGTATAGCTGTCTAAAACACAGCTGTTACACTCTTGAGGCCACCCAAAGTAGAAAGACCAGACAATGAAGCACAACTGGAAGAGAACATGGGTGTGATAAATGAACCTTTAAAACATTTGTTTAAGGCTCATCATCAATGTTGAGCTACCAGTTCATAAGCTGGTCATAAAAGTCACTCTTTTCTTTAAACTAAAACATAATAAACCAATATGTTGACTAGTTTTACACTGTATGTCACCCAAGAACATGTCACATAAATCTTTTCCTAGAGGATGCCTCCCAAGTTCCTTAAAAATCCCTTAGTCAAGCTAACTGAGAACATGAAGAGTTGATGATCAATTTGAGAATACTTGAAGTCAACACTGAGAGTTTGAGTGAGGAAGCTTTGGTTAAAATGAGAGTCACAGGCACCTCCAAAGGATACTTCGAAGTTTATGTGGACTAAAAGGGATTTATTTCCTTTTGTCCCTTCTGCAGATATCAATTACAAAAAATAAAAAATGAAAAAGAGAATGGGAAAAGTGCATTTGCTCTTATGTAAAGCACTAAATCTTCAAAGGGCCCATTTTTCCAAAAGACCTAAGATATACATGTGAAATGCTCCTGCTCCTAGGTACACTGAATGGGTTATACTTTTACTACTTAGTTTTCCATGGACAATCATTATCACTTCGGAGCTTGCTTGAAATGTAGAATCTCAGGCTCTAGTCCAGAACTAAGGAGTTAAAAGCTATATTTTAACAAGATATGCATTGATTTGTATGCATATTAATGTTTGAAAGGCACCAGACACATACAGGACTTGAAGCTATTGTTTTTCCTCCAAACTATTGTTTTCTCAGGTTTACCTGATTATTATATTCACCTGAGAATATGTTAAAACTCTATCGAGCCCCACCCCAGAATGACTGAATTGGAATTTCCATATTTTTTAAAAGGGTCCTAATTTTTTATGACCCATGTACGTTTGGGGAATGGTTGCTTTAGGCAGTCATGTGAGGGCTGATTTCATGTTTGTTGCCTAAAAAAATTCAGTTGAAACTCAATGTTGTCTTTTTTGTTTCAATTTATGTAAATTTTTAGTATATTTGGCTGTAATAAAAGAAAGAAATGCCAAGTATAGGGGAATAGAAAAAAATAAAAATGTGATATATAGATGATGTATTACAGAATTGAATATTTGAAACCTATGTAATTTTACTAACCATTGCCACCCCAATAAATTTTAATTAAAAAAAAAAGAAATATGACTGGATGGTAAACACACAATGGGATATATAGATGATGTATTACAGAATTGTACAACTGAAACCTATGTAATTTTGCTAACCATTGTCATCCCAATAAACTAATTTAAAAAAAAAAAAAAGGAGAAGAAGAAGAAGAAACAAATTGCGATGTTGGTAAGATGGACAATGAGAATCATGAGACGGATTTTATGTGCCTGTACTTGAATGTGTCTTTAATGTTTGGCCTACAAAAACAAAACAAAACAAAACAAAACCTGGTCAATCAGTGAAACAAATCCATCTCCAGATGGCTGAGTATCTTCCAAGGTGTTTCAGACAAAGAAGGTTAAAGGCAGATTTTTTACATTCAATTAATTGTATTGCCCTTATAAACCCACAGCCTAAATTGTTTGGTTGTTTGTTTTATAGTCTGAATGTCGGTAGTAAGTTGGGTTCTCTAGCAAAAGATTCTAAGACACTCACATTTGTGTAGGATGTTTATTGGGAACAGTCTTTGGATCATCCTTGGGGCCTGGTTGGGGAAAAGACATAGTGTTGGACAAAGGAAAGGTGTGAATTTGATGCAGTCACAACAAAAGACTTTACAGAGGAGGGACTCAGCTGAGAGCTGTCAGCCACCAACACTTTGCAGTTGAAGAAATAAATGTCTCAGTCCCGCAGGGGAATCTGGGCAGCACCACAAAGCATCCATTACAATGGAAGCCACTCCAATGGTAACTAACTTTTCCATTTTTAAATCTCTAAGTGGCTGTCAGAAATACCTTATGTCTGTCTTTAACTCCGAATTTTACTTAAAGAAAAGTCAGTGCAATTTTGTTTGTATTCTCTAGTTTCTTCTGTTGGTTGACAGCTTATAAATAAACCCTTCCATGTATTGGTTGTTTTGGGAACTCCAAAACATAGAACTTCTTAAAAAAAACCAAAAATCTACTTTATTAACAGATGAAGACTTTGTTTTATATAGTCTGAAAAAAAATCCTCAAAGGTGTCAAAAATTAACTAGACTATTAACCAAAGTCCACATCATTTTCCCTAACTTAATTTTTCTGTGAGATTTTATGATTCGTGTCATAATTTTCTGAAGGTGCTCACATTCCTGATTGGATAATTAATGTGTTTATTATAGAGACTATGGTATGATGTTTTATCTTAATTAGTATTTTTATGCTTATGATTTTAAATATGTACATAGCCAGTTTTTTATGCTGTTTTCCTCTCTAACATAACTAAAGTTAAAGGTTTTCTTTCAACAAAGGGGATTTATATTCAAATTAAAAGTAATTACATATGCTTTATCAAAACTAAAGCAATTGGCAGTTGTGTGAATGGACATCCTCTCCACAGCAATAAAATGCAGACTGGGCAACCTTTGAGTTTATGGTTCTGAGGATATTTCTTCTACAGGAAAGAAAAAAAAAAGTCTCACGTATAGAATATATTTTCAAACAAGGAAATACCTAAATATTCATCTTTAATTCCTAGTGGTATCTTTTTTTTTTTTTTTAGGAGCGAAATTTGACTGGCCTTCATCCAGAAAGTAGATCTGAATTATATAAGTAGATTGTAAAAGGATGGATGCAATTCTTTCTTTTTTTTTTACTCACTTCACAACGAATTCAGCAGTTTTAGAACTATGCACACATCTAACATGTATTAACGACCTTCATTTTGCTAGATACTATGATGATTGCCAGAGTTACAAACAAACTAACACACGCACAGAGTCCTAGTCCACCAGGGGTTCAAAATCGAGTGGACAAATTGTGTTGAGGTTCAATTATTTAGAAAAATCAACAGAACTCAGCAAATGTTCCATTTTCTATTTATTTCTTATGAATAAGCAGCTATGTAGCTGCTATAACCTCAGAGACATTTGCTTCAAAGAATGAATAGTTCATTTAGATGTCAAAATATTCACTAAAAAGTTAAAATTTTAAACCCACATTTAATTGTGTGATTGATAAAGGGGAAAAAAAAACACCTTATTTAATGACAATTCTTTAAGCAAGAACATTTTTTTTTTCCTGCCCCTGACTCTGTATTCAAAGTTTGAGGAATCTGAGAGACAGACTCAGGAAGGTATGGGATCAGGGAACCCCGAACCCATACTTTTGTTAAAGTTTAGCAATGTCTGTATTCCAAGAGATTTAAGGAATAAACTTTATATTCAAGTACAACTGTAGTCAAATCTTCAAACCACTTGTATATTTAATCTAAAAAACAAAACAAATGAACAAACAAAACAGAAACAAACTCATAGATACAGAGAAAAAATGATGGTTGCCAGATGTGTGGGGTTGGGAGGGTGGATGAAAAAGGTAAAGGGATTAAAAGTACAAATTGCCAGGTATAGAAACAGCCACAGTGATGTAAAATAAAAATAGGGAATGTAGTCAATAATATTGTAATAACTATGTATGATGTCAGAAGGGTACTTGACTTATCGGGGTGCTCACTTTGTAAGTTATTTAAATGTCTAATCACTGTTATACACCGGAAATTAATATGATATTGTATGTCAACTGCAATTGAAAAATTAAAAAATAAATACATGAAACACTGGCAGGGGAAGAGAGGCGGGACATACAAAAGTCTATTATATAATACGGTGTCCTTTAATGTGCTCTCAGGGCCTTAAATTTTTTATTGGAGAAAATGAGAGTGCTATTCATTTATTCATTCAAACACATTTATTGTGTATGGGTTAGGTGCAAGGTCATGCACTAAGGCTACAACTCTAAGCTAAAGTAATACATTGCCTAGTCTTACAAAGCTTGCACACTTGTAGAATCTACCAATGAGAAGGTGAAAATTGCAATATGGTGTACAAATACTAGCCTGATTGATAAACAGTACATGAGAAGATTGCATATGATGGATATGCAACCTGGATTTTACAGTTTACGGGACTATGGATTGTCAGTGAGTAATGGGAACAGGGTTGTTAGTGTTATACATAGGAGGACAGATATGTGTCCTCAGTGAGCATGGCTGGGATAAACAGAGCTTGGGGTTGGGGTGGGTAATAGGGACATACAAGATGAAACTGGAGAGGGAAGCGAGACTTGGAAAAGAGGAATCACTAATGAAAGTTTTCCTAATTGAAAGAATAGCATGGTCATATTTAAATTCTAGAAACATAGTTGAGCAATGTAGGGAAGTTTTTAAATTCCATGTAAGAAAAAGATAATTCCTCTCTAAACTGGGGATGGAAAGACAATTAGAGATTTTAAAGATAATTTAAATATACAACTTCAAGTCTAGTCAATATTCAGATGTGTGGGATGAGAGAAAAAAAGATTTAAAATGATGCCTGCATTTCTGATTTTAGCAGCTAATTATTTTGCCATTTACTTAAGAAAACAGGAGAAGGAGTACATTTAGCAGTCAAAAAGATGCATTTTATTTTAGACAAATTGTTTTGGGTATATCTGTGGGTAGTTCATATGGATATAAATTATAGGTCTAGGTCTCATGAGAAATGGTCTGGACTGGAAATACAAATTTTGAAATCATGAGCTCACATGAGGTCATCCAGGAAGAATGTGTACTGTAGTGTAGATCCTCTTGTCTTTAGTAGAACTGGGAGAGATAGCAAGTTTCGGGACAAAGAGAGGAAGAGCAGGGAGCAAAGCAGACTTGGAAGGAGCAGTCAGAGAGGTAGGAAGAAAATTTGGAAAACAAGTAACAGTAGCCAAAGGAACAGAACATTTCAGGAAAGTGCAAGTTAACAAAACCCATGGTTGCAGAGAATTCAAGTTAAATAAGGGGTTAAGAATATCTCATAGATATAGTAATAGGAGAATATTTAATAGCCCCAGGAAAATCAGGTTCAGTGATAGGGAGGGCAAAAAGCTAGACCGAAGTAATTGTGGAGTGAATGGGAAAGTAAGAGAATGGAAGCAGCGCATCTAAGAAGGCTCTTAGGAGATGTGGATATTGAGGAGAGGTGAGGCTTGAGTTGGCAGGATAATGTGGCACCAAATAATTCTTTATTTTTCTAACATGGGAAATATTTCATTGTCGCCAAACATTCCTTGGGAGAACACGGTCGAGGAGAAGAAATTGAAGATGAACAACAGAGAGGAGGGGAACTAACAATAACTGGCAGAGTGTTAAAGGCGTTTCCATCCGGTGACTTCTATACTTGCTCCAAAATGGGAGTTGAGTTATCTGCTGAAAGAAGAATTAGGTTTCTTGGTCAAACTTTTGGGAAAAAAAAAAATGGGAGTAAGCTTAAAACACTGAAAATAACAGAAGACACAGAAATACTGGGTTTCTGAGTAGGGCGTAAGACCAGCTGAGGGTAGAAACCATGGGATTACATCTGTGATCAGCCACATGAGGTAGACAGATGAGTTGGTCCATGGTAAACGTTTTGTCTGGAGTAGTCAGAAAAAGATGAGAATATTGGCAAGAATTGAAGTAATAAAATATGCCACTTTAAGCGAGGTACATAAACAAGGGTTCTGCTTTTATTGATTGCTGTGTAACAAAGCTAGTGACATGAAACAACGTTTATTCTGTTAAAAGATCAGCAGTTTGGAAGATTTCATCACTGTTTCACACGTCACTATTTGAGGTTCTTGACAAGCTAATGAATCTCCTTGCAAGATGCCTCACCCGTTATTGCTAGGAAGTCAGTGCTGGCTGTTACTTGGGAGCTTCTAGGGCTGACAACTAATGGCCTCTTTTCTCCCTATGTTGGCCTCTACCAGGGCCTGTGTTTCCTCACATCATGCCACTGGGTTCCAAGTGTAGCTATTTTAAGAGACAAGAAGTAAAAGCTGACGGTCTCTTGAGGCCTGGGCCTAGAAACAAGCATGATATCATTTTTGCCCTATTCTTTTGGTTAAGCAGTCACAGAGCCTGCTGTGATTCAAATGAAAAAGAGGTGGAGTCCTGTGCTGGGAAAAGTGTCAAAAAATGTGCCACCGTCTTTAGCCTAACTCAGAAAGAAAAGGCAGAAAGAAGACTGATAGAAGAAAGACACATAAAAAAATCAAAAGGAGCTGAAGTTGTAGCTTATAACATGGGGACTCTGTCTAGATCACCTTGGTTAGACACATTATGGCTGTTTTTTTTTTTTTTTTTTGTACACTACTTCCTATTTACGCTCTAGTAGCGCTGGGAGGAAGATCACTACATGAAATGCATGAGATGTAGGAAAATGAGATACTTCTACTTAATCGAAGTAGAGGCTTTCTTGTGAAGAGACCTAGATTTCAAAGATGCAAGAGTGAGGGCAGGAAACTGTCCCTTGGAAGGGTTGAGGGTGGAGCTGTGCTTAATGATTCTTAAAAAGGGATTTGAGGACATAAAGGAAAGATTTGGGAGGAAGAACAGGGTGATATTGGGTCACATGAGAGTAGAGAATTGTGGAATAGATTACGAGTATCAGAATGGACAGCTGAATGAAGGATAATGGGTTTAAACTGACAGCTGAGTTGCCCAAAAAGAAGCTCCTGAAAGATGTGAAGAAGGAGAGGTGTTTGAATATTTCAGAAGTTCCCCCCAGGGCCTGGAAAGAGTCAAATGAGTCTGGATAGATTGTCAAGATTTCTAGGGGATGTCTGTTAACATCTAATGCTAATATTCAATCATGCTCATTTGAATGCATGTGTGTGTGCATGTATGTATGCATGTGTGCCCATGTGTGTGTGTGTGTGTATGTGTACACACATTTCCACTCCTGTGAAGGTTCTGACAGAGGCTGAGAGTATGGTGTTGGTTTCTGCTCTCTGAGGTATTGGCAACACCCTGTCCAGTACATGTCTCGCTGAGCACCATCACAACTCATCACGAGCAGCTCCTTGCCAGCTGCTGGGGCAATGTTATATGGAGAACTTGTAGGACAGGATGGAGACGCAAAGATATAAGCCACATGATTCTTACATTCATTTCAGCTTGAAAGTACAATGAATGAGTTCATCTCTTATTGAAAACTGAACTCATGAATTTCAGATTCCCACCTTTAACTCACAATAGAACACTTGCTAATTCTGTGCTCTAGGGAAGTTCTCTGCCATATCCAGTGTTTCGCAGTGTCCCAAAGAAGCAGCTTATATTCCCCTTACCTCTTCTCCCTCTGTCCCATTTCCTCTTTCACTCCCACCAACAGATGCCCTCAGTTACTCCTATTAAAGTTGATAACTTCTAAAAAGGTGCTATTCCTATTTCCAGCAGTTCAAGAAGAGGTAAGAGTACCCTTTAGTTTATGAGAAGATTTTTGAGTGGTACACAGGTGTGGATCGTTTTAAAGAATCAATTTCTAGATAGTCAAACTCCATATAAAGTTTCTCCCAGAAAATTGATTTGCCTGAGAATAACCCTACCTTCAAAATAGTCCCTTTAAGCATTTTACAGAAGAAATGCACATCTTTCATTCATCTTGTATCATGCATCTTGTATCTAAAGACGGTTGCCTTGAGGCATAAAAAACTTCTAGTGCTAGTCTTTCAGTGCTCAAAGGGAATATCTCCTTAAGCTAGACAATGAGAAAATCAAAACACTAGGTTTAAGGCAGCTCCCTTTTCAGATTAATCAAAGTTTCCTTTCTTTACCTGTCTTATGCATATTTTGATTAAAACTGAAGAGTGGGTTTAAAAAATGTTGTCTGGCCACGGTTGGAATGTCCCAAATTCAAACTGTCCAAGTAATATAAATTATTGACGCTAATATTTTAAATATAACTGGAATGTTTGCCAAAGCAATTAAAATTTTCCAGATAACATTGAGTAAAGCCAAAGATGTAAAAGATTTATGTGATTTCTTTCAGATTTTGTGTACTTTGTTTAACAAGTACTTACAACCTACTTTATCAATATAGACTTTTTATTTCAATTATAGCCAAACCTCATCATATTTCATTTTCTCAAGGTGTAAAATATTATAACTTTCTATTATCAACAAATAATCTTATTTAAACTTATAATAAAAATGTTTACGTGTACATGTCAACTTATGAATATGCAAAGAGGAGCACATGAATTTCAATTTTATTTTATGAGCTACCTAAGTGTAAAAGTTTGAAGATAGCAAGTTTTATTTGCCGTATCTGCTTCTTCTTCTCCTTCTCCTTCTCCTTCCCCTTCCCCTTCCCCTTCCCCTTCCCCTTCCCCTTCCCCTTCCCCTTCTCTTTCTCCTTCTCCGTCTTCTTCTTCTAAATTTCTTGAAGGCTTAGACCCAAGAGCTCCTGGAGTTGTCCAGTACTTCTTTTTTGTTTTCCATTTAAATATCTGTGTTGTGTTAAATAGAGACACATGTAAATAGTGGCCTTGGTCTGTTTTGTGTTTGTTTTTGTACGCTTCTCTTAGCAATGGAATTTTTTTTTTTTTAATATTACTTGGTGTAGAGGTATCTAGAAGTCATTGTTTTGCAGGATCTTATTCTAAGCCCTTTAAGTTTATCCTGTGGAAGTCATTCTGTGTGGGGGCATAGTGTCATCCTCCAGCCCCTATGTTTCTGCTGACAATGAAGGGAGGATGCATGCAGGCCGACAGGCAACATGGTGGCTCAATCTGACCATTCTTTGTTGCCTGAAGTTCTCATGTGATGAAGGAAAGAGGCAATTAACCATCAGAGTTGTACCCTCAATTCAGCTAATATTTCTACACTCCAAGTGACAGAGTTCATATCACACAGTCAATCTTCTGGAGAAGACTTTGACTAAGTCTTTGTTATAAATAGGGAAATATCATTTGCACTGGCTTTCCCTCCAAGATCACCAAGGAGGAATTTCTAAATAATAATTTTTGTACAGTAAAATTCCATTAAATTTGGATGTGTATTAATACAAAATTAATAATAAATACACATGTGCTAGACTGAAACTTAACTTTTTAGAAGCTTGTGTAAGAGTAAACACAATGTAAAAACTATTGCATTAGAACTCTTTTAAGAACATTTTCTAGCATGGATTTTTATGCACGTATAATGGCAATAAGAAATGGTTTGTTTCTATTTGTTTTTTAAAGATCCTGGAGAACCTCCCTTTATAAGCATTTAGATTTTATCATATGCACTGAATGTAATTGTCCCATAAGTGGTCTTGTAGCCCTATTTCCTAACAACAACAAAATTGAACAAAAACAAAACATTTTTAAATATTCTAAAATTAAGAACTTTTACAACTTCCTCCTAATTAAATATAAAATAAAATTGAAATTTTAATGAGGGAGGACACATGAACATATATTTAATAGTTTGCCTATTGCTTTTCAGGGGGACCAAATCATAAAATAATTAAAAGCAAGGACATTGGAAATCAGACTTTTTAGTTGTAAATCCTGATCCTACCTCTTATCAGTCGAGAAAATATAAAAATAGCAATACATATTAGAAAAATATTGATTTACACCACAAAATATGCCTTTTACTTTACATTTAGATGGTCTTTCTCTCTTTTGAGAATGCAAATATCCCAAGCATGACTGATTTTGCTTGGGATATTGTTCTAGTAACAATTGCATCTTACCTGGAGACGTTATTCTCAATCCCTCAGGTACTGCTGCTTACCTCCCCCAATTTCAGAATAGCTTTTTCTCATCCTAGTTAACCCATAATTCTTTCATACATTCATCTTGATTTCCACAATTACATCAGAGATGCAGGTATACAACTGAGACTTATAAATTGATAATGTTTTCATTATTTTCCTAGGAGACTTCTCAACTCCCCTTTAAAAACAGTCAATGTCAACAGATTTGGGAAGAAGACAAGATGAAGGGCAGGGGCATAGAATAAATTTCTTGGCACACATTGATAGTCCTGACTTATATACAGAAAAAGAACTGACCAGATTTTCCAAAGAAACAACAGTAGTTGTTTATGTATTATAAGATTATTAAAGATTAGGCAGTTTTATATTTCCCAAATTTTCTAAAATGGTCCTGTATTTTACTAGTAATTTATTTTTTCTAAACAAGGTAATAAATGATTAATATTTCCATCTTTTCCTCTAACTCCTGGCTGCCTCCTGGGTGCAACTTCTCCCTTTTCCTCTTCTTGGTAATTTCTGACAAGAAGTGAGCAAATCAAAACTCTGAGATAACCAAATAAATACAGAGGGTGCCAAGAAAATATATACACATTTTAAGAGAGGAAAACCGTATTAAAATTGTAATATTTAATATATACTGATTAAAAAGATGAATGTAAGTCACGTTTGACTTCTGCAATTACAAGAGGTGCTCAATGGTTACCATCAGCATCCAGATACTTCTGGTTACGGCAAACTACTGCTTGACTAACGTTGACCAAAGTGTCCACTTGTATACATTTTTTGGCACCCTGGTATTATACATGTTGTATATACAATATAGATTATATATAATACATAATCTACCATATATAATGTAAATTATATATGTAAATAAAATCTATCTGATTAGGCTATCAAAAGACTCCAAATTAAGAGTCTGATAAAACTTTATTTTTTATAAGACCACAATATTGGTATTTTAATACGAAAACAAAGTTGATATTTGACTGGTTGGATACTGAGAAACATGGTGAGAAGAAAGTGTTAATAAGAATAAAACCCCAAAGATAATATTATAAAGGCTTTCCACAGTTATCAGACAAATGGAGAACAGAAAAAAAAAAAGAGGACAAGCATGTAGAAAAATGTTCCCTTTCCCAAAAGCTTGTTTTGAAAATTACTTGGAGACTTAGAGACTATGTTGACTTTAATTAAGTGCTCATTAGATTGACAAACTTTTTTAAAAAGTGATCCGGCTTGCCATGTGGGTTTTCATTTGCTCTCCTGGTTTTCCTTCTAAATTACTTTAGAACCCTTTCAGAATAACTTGTTTATGCAAGGGAAATTACTCATAACCCTTTAAAGAATTCAGATAGATATTTATGTCCTGTGGTTACTGCTTTATTATTTTTACAAAGTTTTATAATTTTCACTGAAATCTCTTAACTCCTCCATGCAAAGTCAAAGTCTTCCTAAATAGGACTTAATTCCTCTGGTACCAGTGGGGAAATAACTTATAATCTTTGAAATCTCCAGAGTCAGATGTCAATTCAGACATAATTGAATAGGTAAAGTCCTGGAGGCTGTGACTATACTCAAATAAACAAGTGAACAATTCTTCCAACCACTCATTTCAACAGAAGAGGAAGTTAAATCAGTTATTTAGTACTGTGTGGACACATTAACACTAACTTCTAATTGAATATTTTACTTTTCAAATAATGTCAATAGATTTGTCTTAGCCTCAGTTTACGAAGTTACTAAACAAGCCTAAGATTAAAAAATAAACAAACAAATAAACAAATAAACTGTTCGTGAAAGGATTAATACTAGGACATATTATAATTCCTGGTCTGACACAAAAATGACTACTTGAAGACAGTATTACTTTAAAAATATCAATACTAACTATAACAGTAACTATCTGTTTACTGGATCTTATTTTCTCGTTTCATACATCTCCTCATTATAGCATCAAAGATGGTATAATCATTAATATTAAAATAAGAATCTTACTTAAAAACATAGAATTTTGAAACCAGAACATATACTGACAATTACCTTTTCATACCCATTAGATCTTTAGATCTTTTGACTAATATCAATGTCAATGTGTTATTGAATGAAGTGTTTCAACAGGCTGAAAGTTATGCCTAATTTCATATGGCTTGTTATAATACCAGTAGTAGCATAATGTTTCCGCCTAAATATGTGGTTACAATTGTTTTTATTCTTGAGAATTTATTAATTAATTCAGAACAATGAGACTCCTAATAAAGAAAATGTTGAGTTGAAATGAGGAAAATAAACCTTTTAATAAGTTTTAAAGCATGCATGAAATGTTTTATTCCATATCTGCTACTTATATTATTCTGATCAAAATCTCTCTAACACATGTGAAGCTATCTTTAGCTTCAGCAAAACAATGCTAATGAAACTAGAATGAGATATGATTTCACACCTAGAATGGCTAAAAGATGAAAGACTAACAACACCAAAGGTTAGAAAGGATGCGGAACCAATATACCTTTTTTGTATTATTGGTAAGAGTGTGAAATGGCACAACCTAAAAGTATACATGGTTTCTTATAGTTATATATGCATCTGTCCTATGAGCCAGGAGTTTAATTCCTACGTATTTGCTAAGAGAAATGAAAGCATATGTCCTCGTATAGATTTGTATAAAAATGGTTTATAGCAGCTTTATTCATAATAGCTCCAAATTAGAAACAACAAAAACATCCATCTAGCTAATAGGTAAATTGGGGTGAATCCATACAACTGAGTACTATTCAGCAACAACAACAAAATAATGAATGCCTGATATGAACAATAACATGGTTGGATTCCCAAGATATTATGTCAAGTTAAATGAGTCAAAGACAAGATTTCATACCATATGAGTCCCTTTATATGAAGTTCAAGAACAAGCACAGCTAAATAATGGTACTGGAAATCAGAATCAATATCACTTAGAATTGACTCAAAGGGCTAGAGAAAATACCCTGGGTACTGGAAGTGTTCCCTATCTTGGTTGGGGTGGTAGCTAGATGAGTATACATATTGACTCCTAACCCATTGAATTGTATACTTACCGTGTTTCCCCGAAAATAAGACCTTGTTGTGCCATCAGCTCTAATGCGTCTTTTGGAACAAAAAAATTATGTAAGACCCGGTCTTATTTTATTATAAGACCAGGTCTATAATATGATGATATGATATGATATGATATGATGATATGATATGATATGATATGATGATATGATGTAATATAATACCGGGTATTATACTAATATTTGCTCCAAAAGATACATTAGAGCTGATTGTCCGGCTAGGTTTTATTTTCGGGGAAACAGTAGGTACATTAACTAATTACATTAACTCACTGAAGTGTATACTTATGACCTGTAAAATTATTTGAATACACATTTTATCTCTATTTAAAAATATTTTAAATGCAAATAAATAGAAACATATACCATGTTCATGGATAGGAAGAATTAGTAGAGTTAAAATGTCCATAGAAACCAAAGTGATCTATAAATTCAATGCAATCCCTATCAAAATACCAGTGGCATTTTTCGCAGAACTAGAACAAATAATCCTAAAATGTATATGGAACCATAAAAAACCCTGAATAGCCAGGGCAATCTTGAAAAAAAAAGAACAAAGCTGGAGGTATCATGCAACCTGATATCAAATTATACTACAAGGCCATAGTAATAAAAAACAGTTGGATATTGGCATAAAAATAGACACACAGATCAATGGAAGAGAATACATGCCTTTATGGTCATTTAATCTATGACAAAAGAAGCAAGAATTTATATTGGGGTAAAGACAGTCCTTCAATAAATGGTGCTCGGTAAACTGGACAGATGCATGCAAAAAAAAATGAAACTGGACCACCTCCTTACACCACATACAAGAATAAACTCAAAATGGATTAAAGACTTAAATGTAAGACCCGAAACCATAAAACTTCTAGAAGAAAATATAGGAAGTAAACTCTCAGACATTACCTTTAGTAATGTTTTTACTAATGTATCTTCGTGCACAAGGGAAACAAAAGAAAAAATAAATAAATGGGACTACATCATACTGAAAACTTTTTGCAGAGCAAAGGAAAACATCAATTAAACGAAAGACAGCCTACTGAATGGGAGAAGATATTTGCCAATGATACATCTCATAAGGGGTTAATATCTAAAATGTATTTTTAAAAAGTATACAACTCAACACCAGAAAAACAAACAATCCAATTAAAAAATGGTCAGAGGACCTCAACAGACATTTCTCCAAAGAGGACATACAAATGGGCAATAAACACATGAAAAGATGATGAATGTCACTAATCATCAGAAAAATGCAAATAAAAACCACAGTGAGATAACACCTCACACCTGTCAGAATGGCCATCAACAATAAATCAACAAGTGTTAGGGAGTATGTGGGGAAAAGGGAAACTTTATGCACTGTAGATGGGATTGCAAATTGGTACAGCCACTATGGAATGCA
This sequence comes from Rhinolophus ferrumequinum, assembly GCF_004115265.2. Classification (NCBI taxonomy): domain Eukaryota; kingdom Metazoa; phylum Chordata; class Mammalia; order Chiroptera; family Rhinolophidae; genus Rhinolophus; species Rhinolophus ferrumequinum. Next base: position 73,938,161 of record NC_046291.1, read on the forward strand.
GTGTGAAGGTTCCTCAAAAAATTCAAAATAGAACTACCCTATGACCAAGCAATTCCATTCCTAGGTGTTTATCAAAACAAACCCAAAACACTAATTCAAAAAAACATATATTCCCCTATGCTTCGTGCAGCATGATTCATAATAGCCAAGGTATGCAAACAACCATAACGCCCATCAATAGAGGATTGGATAAAGACATTGTGGTATATTTATACAGTGGAGTATTACTCTGCTATAAAAAAGAAAACAACAACATGAAATCGTAATATTTACAGCAACACGGATGGACCTAGAGGATATTATGCTAAGTAAAATAAGACTGAGAAACACAAATACCATATGATTTCACTTATATGTGGAATTTAAAAAACAGAATAAATGAACAAACAAAACAGAAATAGACTCACAGAAAACAAACTGATGGCTGCCAGATGGGAGGGGGGTAGGAGGGATGGATGAGAAAGGTACAGGGATTAGGAAGTACAAATTGGTAACCAAGATAGTCACAGGCATGGGAAATACAATATGGAGAACATAATCGATAATGTTTTAAAAATGATGTAGGGTGTCAGATGGGCACTAGGCTTATCAGGGGATTACTTCATAAATTATATAAATGCCTAATCATTATGTTGTTTTGTACACCTGAAATTAAGTAAATAAATATTTAAAAAGAAAATATTGTATCCAATTGGGTGTTTTATTTATTAGAAATAAAGACTGTAATTCCACTCTGTTGAGATACGCTTTTTAAAAGCAATCTCAAACAGATTATCTTTATTTTTGTCAATATATTAAATATTTATGTAGTAGCCTTAAAGAAGAAATGTGTAAAAATTCTAAATATCAGATGATGAAAGTTTTGCTTTTTAAATGATGCTATAACACAGAGTTAACTTTCAGTCTATATTTTACTACTCAATCCTAAAAACAAACAACACAAAATATCATTTTAATATAGTTTTCAGCAACCATGTATCTTGTTACGTGATTAATTTAAAAGTAATTTAATTGTGTATGGCACATATTTGTTGAATGATTTAAAATGATTTTATATATTATAAATATAATTGAAATTGATTCTTAAATTATATTTAAAGCACTCCTTAAACCATGGTGTTGCAAAATAAAAATATATAAGTGCAAAATTGGTTATATCCTATCCTAAATTGAACATTGATTTAAAAAATTTAATTGTTTGGATATATGTTGTTATGAGACTTATCCAAACAATTTGGAAAACTGTGGTTTAGTAGATAGAATTAATTTCTTTTTTGCATCTGTCCATTTTTTTAAATTAAATTTATTGGGGTAATAATGGTTGTTAGTAAAAGTACATAGGTTTCAAGTGTATAATTCTGTAATACATCATCTATATATCATATCGTGTGTTCACCACCATTTTCTCTGCCTTGCATTTCCATTTCCTAAAAGGACCGTTGGTATTTTGCAACTATGTAGTATTGTAGTATTTTGCAACTATGGTCAGAAAATTCAGCAACAGCGGCCTAACTTTTTGGACTCCCATTCTTCATCAAAGATATTGAAATTAAATTGTACTGAACTCATGCCTGAGACAGAGCTTCCAAGCAGTAGATCAGATTACATGCTTAATGTAATGAAGAATGACTTTGCATGTTGCCTTCTCCAATAATATTTTCATCTTGACAGAAGGTATCATTTCCTTGTCCCCAAGCACGAGAATTTTGGAAATGCTATGGAGGTATTTTCCTTGGTCAGAAATTCTCAAAAAAATACATAGATAGCCGTCTTCTACTTACTTTACAAGGTAAATATTACCACCTAAATATTACTTTAAACAAAGATATCAGCCATTTAATTGTTCTCTGAACCTCCAATATCCCTTGTAGTCAGCACCATCAAGATAATCTTTCCAAAGATCAGCAGTCAAATCATCCACCCATGTTCCTACTTGCAGAGTTTATCGCTCCCAACTCAATTAAGGGCATCTCAGCTTCCCAGGTGACTTAGGTCCTTAACGCTTAAGTCCCAAAGCTTTAGCTGAACCCACACATATGTTCATTTATATATTCTCATGCAAAACTGTAAGGATATGAGAAACTGAAAAATTAAAAGACCAAAATGAAATGTGAAACCATCAAATAATGTACTCTTTTCTACAATGAACTCACATTAGAAGGCATCTCATTCAAATTTAATTCATATTTAGTTTTTGCCCACATGTCACTACCAAAAAAAATTGACTTGGCTTTTTGTTTATCTGAATGAGAAACTAATTATTACTGTTACTAGGCTTTACAGCTCAATGCCTCAAGTCAGCTATTAAAATGGCAGAATAACCAGATCAACCATTTTGTGGTCCATTAAGTTCAACACATAGCTACAGTCTGAAGAAAATGCCAAGTCTGTGTTTGAGTTCTTAGGTACAACTGATGAAAAGTTTAGATGAGATTTTCATACTGACAGCTACCACTATAGGGAAGGAGGTAGAAGGTGAGTAATAACTTATAATAACATGCCTGGTAGACAAAAAATACTCATTTTTCATAATTCTCCCAAACTCCAAACAGCAACTTAATTTTCTTTCAGTTTTCAGTTTGAGATGCACGGCAGGGATCTCCTCCCCAAGCAAAAGGCAATATGAGGTGAGAAGAGGAGCATGCTGCCAGCACAGGTATAGGCCTGCAGAATGGAGCTGTGGACTCAGAAACAGGCTTTTCATTTTAACAACTGCGAGAGTGAGGAAGGAAGCATAATGAAGATGGCATAATTGAAGTGGGAGAAGGAAACATTAACCATGCATCAAAAGGAAGTGTTTGGGACTTATTTAATTTGGGTTTCCTTGTTTGATCAAGCATTTAAACTGGCTGAGAGGTGAAGAGACTCAGAGAGATTAGCACCGAAATCACAACAAACCTCTGAATTCTGGAAAGTCTGTCTGGCTTTTGTTTGTTTGTTTGTTTTTAATTATATGAAATAAAAATGTTCTGTGTTTTCTCATTTTCATATGTGTTTTCACTCTGAAATATAGACATCGTGACAAGGATCTAAATTATACTCAGGCTGATGACGCCCGAATGTATCTTTTTTTTTTTTTTTGATCCATGTGTCTCCTTTCTACCAAAGAATTCCATATTTTTCACAGAGAAACACAAAAGTGAAAAATTGGAAAATATGTAACAGAACACAAGGAAAATGAGGACATGAGGAAAGACGAAAGAAAAAAATTATATATATGCACACCAATGTCCAAAGAAAGCAAGACAAGCAGATAATAGGCCCATAATTCCAAAGGAGATTAAATTCAAAGTGATTCTAGAATCTTACTGTCAGATTTATAAATGTTACACAATGTGAAAATCATGGAAAATTATATTTGTTTGTTGAGGCCAAATAATTTCTCATTCAGACAAAAGTTAGGAGATCGTGAATACTCCTATGGTTGAATTTCACTTATAAAATATTACATTTTAAAAGTAATTGTTAAATTCTTAGTATAAATAAATGTGCATAAAAATAAGTCTGATATTTTTTAAGGGAAGATGTATAGTTAATTATTTAGATTTCTAACCGACAGGTTTTCTGAACCTGCCAAACCTTCAACAATTCTTAGGAAAAACAACCAACACAACTGAATGCACTGCGGACTTTACTCATGCTGTAGAACTCCTGAGGCATGTTGAATAGGAATAAACAAAATATCTCTAAAGAAAAATAGTACTTGTGTTCTTACCTACAGGAAGCTCGTGAAGAACCTATTGAGGTTAAGAAAGTCACTGTTTGTTTTAGTTAGACTCTTATGTCTTTGACTCTATTGATCAACATCACCCCTGCATAGGTTACTGTGGGACTGGGGCTTTGCTTGATTCAATAAATCCCAAGTTTCTTAGCCCCTCCCATTTATTTAAAGAAACGTGAGCAAAATACTTCTAAAAGAAGCCTTTATCTTTTTTTTTTTTTTTTTTTTTTAATGCCTTGAGAGTTTCTTCAGCTATCACTTTAAAGATGCGTGAATGCTTTTGAAATGCATCTTATTCTGGTCTAGCCATAGGCTAGAAAGAACTTAAAATCATTTGTTTAGTCCTAAAAAATCAATGCAGGAAAAAAATATGGTATCCATGTAAGTAGCAATAAACAAATGCTCTTTTATACTGCAACATGTATTTAGAAACTAATATTTTAAATTAAAAAAAAAAAGCACATAAATGATGACTGAAATCCTGTCCACCTGCAAATTTGCTGATATCCCTGTCTGCATGCATTCATTTAGTTTTTAAATTTACTCAGTCATCTTTTGAGCATCTATTACATCAGGTCCTGTGCTAAGTACATGTTATCTAAATGATATCAAGTCATAAAATTTTTGTATTTTATGATTCGTCTCATGAGATATAATACCTGAGGATTGAGGAGGAGACGATTTTAGTTAAAACTCACAGTCAGGAACACGTAATTTTTATTTTAAATTATAGAATTAATTAAACTGTTAATTATAATGTTAAGCATTTTTATTATATTCTAGTCATGGGAATTTGGTAAGCCATGTAGGTTATATAAAATAACATGAATGTTGAATTAGAGCATCCTTTTCCAAATTATTATGGGTTAAAACTAACAAAATAATCTCTACCAGTATGTATCAAACACTGTAATATATTGTGTACACATTTGTACATTTCACATTAGCATCTCCAGATCAGAAGAGAAATCATGCTTACTATTCTGTACAATAATAATTTTTTCATTTGTTATAGCTTGTTTATTTTATATATATTATTCATTGACTGTAGAGAACAACTATCTGTACAGTAAGGCTGTTCTCAGTCATCCAATTTGATAGAAATGGCACTGTATCACAGCCAGACATTGCACTTATCATATAAGCCTTCTTTGACTTCTTAAATAATATTCAGAATTGTTTCACATATATGTAAGCCCTGAGCAGACCTCTCCCAACTCCATCAGTACAAATTGTCTCAATTGATGTCTAACAAGTGGGACTTACTGTTCACACTCTCAATAATTTCTAAATAATTGGGATGTGTCACGTATTTCTATTACTAACAATCAAATTTTACCTTGTGTATCTGACACCAAAGCCTAGTGTAATTAAGATAATTAGTTTTCTGCAAACAAATCACATCTGAAAATGACTCAGATTTTATACTTTTAATGAGAAAATTATGAAATTACCTGATCCATAAGTCACAGGACATATTTCTGGGCCCACTATGAACCACTACAAGTTTTGCAACATTTCTTACATTCTGTCTCCAAGACTTACAATACTTTCCCAAGATTAATGCTCTCAAATCACTTCTCATCTCATTTTTTGTTTATTTTGTTTAGTTCAACCCTAACACCACAATACCTCCAAATCATCTTTTGTCCTCCGCTCCTGTTCTCTTGCCATGTTGCTAAGTTTTATTCTTGCTAGAAATTCTGTAGCCCTCATCCCACCGCTACCCACCTTTAATCCCATGATATTAGCCCATGTCTGTATTACATTACCTCTCTCTGAAATGTGGCACTATACTTCTGTTAACCATTCCTAGCATCTCTTTCCCCATATTTGATCTATTTGACCCCATATTTGACACTGTTATTTGATCAGTGGTCCGAAGCTTACTGCCATGCATTTAACTTCCCTGAAAGTTTAAAATTCTCATTTAGGCAATGAAGATTGTCTATGCTTTATCCCTTTCTACTACTCTAATCTAAAATTTTATACAAACTATTCATTTAACAAACATTGAACACATCTCATGCCAGGCGTTGTTTAAGGCATGGGTAGCTACAGCATTAAACAACAGGCAAAAGTACCCATCTTTGTAGACATCTCATTCTGGTGGAGACAGCTGGTACTACAGTGTTCTGCCAAGATACCCCGATCCCAGCAGAAACACTCACCCCCCGCCCCCAACTTAAACTCACTATTCCTACCACTGCCAAGATGGGAATTGTGTTCTCCTGCACATAACTCCCTCGGGCAAGGTCTCACCCCATTGTACAAAGACGCTTACAGCCAATGAACATTGGATGTGTAAATACAAAGTTCTAGTCTCCTAGCCTCAATTTGAGACAACCCTGAAGGGCAAGCCAAGATCCGGAGCACCCGTGGTTGGATTGAGGCTTCAGTTGCAAACATATTAAGTCAGTATTTCCCTGTGTCCAATCCTGCTTTCCTTACTTCCACACAGGAGTATTTCCAAAGAGCACTCCTTTTCTGCACACAGTCTCCATCTCAGAGTATGTTTCCAGAAAACCTCATTGTCACGCAGGGTGGCCTGCAGGGTCTCAGCTCCCACTCCCCACATAAGAATGCAGGACATGGTGAGGCCAAAAAGGAACACCCACGGAGCCATAAGTAGGGGAGTCATACCACTATATTCTCACTGACGGCTGGGTTGGAGACACAGGAACCAGGAGCAACACAATTCTCAACCCTCACTGTGCCGCTTGCAGACTCAGCCACCATCTTCTTGCTAGCTCCCCCTTTTTCTGCTAGCCTAGCCACGGCAGTTATATTCATGGCTAATGGCTCACTGGTTACAGCTGACGGCCAACTACCAACTAGCCACAGCTGATGGCCATTTGATCACAGTCGACGGCCATTTACTACCTGAGCCAGCACCTTTCTATGTGAGGCCGAGAGCCTGGAAACTGCTTTTTGGGGCTCTGTCCCCACACTCATCTAAGATATGAAGTGAGACAGATCGCAATCAAGAAAATAACCTACACAATGGCATACGATTGCTTATTAACTGGTTGCAAAACACTCCAATGTCATGTCCCTTCCTGTAGTGTGTGAGAATTATATTTCATCACCTCATTGATAACAGGTAGAACTGTATTTCTTGCTTTGAACAGTATAAAATGTATGTGAAAGAGAGATGTGTCCCCTCCAGGAAAAAGCTTTAAGAGTCAACTATGGTTCACCTGTTTTTTTGTTTGTTTTTTTTATTTTTATTTATTTATTTTTTCATTTCCTTCTGCCAAAGAAACCAGAAGTATTTCATATAGATGTTACTCATTATCTTGGGACCCAGGGAGATTACATACAGTGGAGCCAAAAGTGACCCCCGAAGATTTGCAACATGTTGTTTTAGGTGACAGAGACTTCAAGGTCTCTAATTGCCACAACAGAGCCTAGTCTGGCCTCTTTGAAATAGCTGGTGATATGTGCTATCAAGTAACGTAGGATGGGTCAGAACTGCAAGGGGGTATAGAGTTAGAATCGGGGACAGAACTGCTTATTTAAATATGGTTGTCAAGGTTGCCCTCACTGATAAAGTGAGGTTTGGGCAGAGTCCTATACCAGATAAGAGAGCAAGCCACAGAAAAACCAGGAGGAAGAATGCCCTAAGCAGTGAGGGCTGCAATGGAAAGATCTTGAGGCCACAGCCTGGTTAACGGTGTCGCTAGAATTCCAAGGAAAATGGACATTCAACAAAGATGATGCAATAACAGAATCCAGATTATACAGGGATTTATTGGTTATTAAAAGCCTCTTTAGCTTTTTCTTCAAGTGAGAAGGGAAGAATTTGGGGGTTGTAAGCAGGTGCAGAGACTGAGAAAAGTTGGATTCTATGTATATTTTGAAGTTAGGATGGACATATTTCCTGACAGGTTGGATGTGGGTTATACGTGAAAGAAAATCAAGGATGACTCTTTTTTTGACCTGACCAACTGGGGGGGAAAAAAAAAAAGACTTGCCATTTCCTGAGAGACTAATACTGCTAAAGACAATTTTACAAAAAGAGCACCTGTCAAATTGTTTTGCTTATATTTCCTACATACTTTCTGAATTCCATCACTTCTGTGTTTTTACCCTTACCATTCACCAATTTTCAGTATGTCTAAATTCTAATTACTGTTCCAAGTTCAATTCAGATGGTACTTCCTCCACATGTTCTATTCACATGTCCGTTTGAAGTAGGTTGTCTTTACCTATCACCATAATCCTGTTTTATGCCCTTTTAACCACATTAATAACTTTCTTGTTTTTCTTGTTTTTATAATTTTGAGGCAATGTCAACTAGAGATGAAATTGTCATCTATTTACTAATTAAAGCTGATTTTAGAGAACTATCCTGGTGAGATTATTATTTCAAAATTGTAGTAAATATACCCTGTCATGTTCACAAGTATACCTTCCCTTCCCCCCCCGCCCCACACCCTCCCAATAGCTGCGTTTCCCTGTGAAACTCCTGAAACTTAAAGTAAATAGACAGTTGGCTCTAAATCAGGGGTGTCAAAACTTTTTTCAACTTTTTTTACCAAGGGCCCTATGCGGTAAAATACACAAACAGCCAGGCCACTCACTCGAGGTGAAGTATATATTGCCTTCCCTGGTTTATTTAAGTAAACTAAATATATTTTTGGAATTTGCTGCGGGCCAATTAACAATGGATTGCAGGCCGCAGTTGGCCCGCTGGCCGCAGTTTTGACACCCCTGCTCTAAATGTTTGTAGCTTCTTTCCAATTTACAGTTCACTATTTAGATAAATCAGACTTCCTCACCTAGAGAGTTACCTTAGTCCATTCAGGATGCTATATCAAAATACCTGGGTGGCCTCAGCAACAGACATTTATTTCCCATAATTCTGGAGGCTGGGAACTCTAAGGTCAAGCTGATACCAGATCTTACGTCTGGTGAGAACCTCACTTCCTGATTCATAGATGGTCATCCTTCTCTGTGTCCTCACATGGCAGATAAGAGCTCTCTGGGGTCTTTTTTGAAAGGACATTAGTCTCATTTTGGGAGTTCCACCCTCATGATCTACTCATTTTCCAAAGGCCTCACTTCCAAGTACCACCACATTAGGAAATATGTTTCAATATGTGAATTCTGAGGGGGCATAAACATTCAGATTATGGCAGGAAGAGTGAATGAGGACACGAGTCAAGGGGCCAAGTCTTTATTCTATTGAAAAATAACTATCTGTACTCCACACATACAACATTTACCCTGCCTGTCTTACTCTGGTCATATATATATATATGTATACATACATACACACACACACACACACACACACACACATACATATACATATATATACATATATACATATATACATATATACATATATATATATATATATATATATATATATATATATATATATTCAATTGCATATTCTCATAGCTCCCACAATATCTTGAGCACATGAAGGATCCTAAATGTTTCTGAATGAATGAATATTTTGACATCTTCAAGAATAAATGGAATAAAAGTAATGGTTGTGATGGGACCATGAACTACCATAAAATTAGATTTCTAGAACTTTAAATATAAACAAATTAAGCAACAATTTTTTAAAGTAAATTTTATTGGGGTGACAATTGTTAGTAAAGTTGCATAGGTTTCAGATGTACAATTCTGCAATATGTCATCTATATATCACATTGTGTATTCTCCACCCAGAGTCAGTTCTCCTTCCATCACCATATATTTGATTCCTTTTACCCTCATCTATTAGATATTTGTATTCCAACATGGAAACTTAAATATCACTTACATACTTATCATGCACATGAACTTGTGTCAATTATAAATTTCCCACTAAACAAAAATCACCATATTTGTTATTAGTTTTTAGAGTCACAAAATGTTTATATGTTATTTTAAAATCCTAGTTACATTCCAACAATCTTTACCAGGTGTTTGCTTTTGAACTGAAGAAATACACTATGCCCTTGACATTTTTAGAAGTGAATGGAGAACCTTACTGGCAATACATCCTCTGTGTACTTGTCATTACATTGTCATTGGAAATTAGCCAGCCTGCTTTGTGAACATATGGATGAAGAAGGAGGGTAAAGCAGTGGAGAAACAGTAATATGAAGAAGAAAAAAAAATGGTGGACAAGTGAAAATCTTTTCAAATTAACCGAAATGAAGGAGAACTAACAAATTCACAACTCAGAACACACTTGGTGTGCTAGGAACCTGGCTTATAGTCTAAATACACAGACTCTATGCTTCATTTTAAAATATATTTATTTTACCCTTATTTTCAAATTCTGCCTAATACAAACTTTCAAGTTAATCAGGTGCAAGAAATTTAGAAGTTCCATCACTGTTTAAAAATTAATAGCAAAAATTGACGAAAGAAGTGGTTTCTTAGATAAGAAACAGTTAGCTAAAATTATGTATTATGCTGATATGTCAAGAACAGCAGTTAAATGTCAACTTTAATTTTCAGCTTGTTTGCAGGCAATGGAAAGAGCACTTGCCCAGGATGCCAGGGCCTTTCCTTGTTCTTTCAGTATTGTGTGAATTGGGAGAAGTTCCTTGGTTTCCCTGACTCTCGGTGTCCCCAAATAAACAAGAGAATTGCGATGAGTCAGGTTCTTGGGTCAATGGTCATTAAGTTAGATTTCCTGATCTCATTTCTATAGATATTTTAGTATGTTACAAATTTTATCATTATATGTGCAATGTTTATCAATGTGTTTATCACTGACATATAGCTTAATGAATTTTTTATGAAATTGTTTGAAACAATGCTACCTTCCCCTACAAATTGTCTTCTGTTCTCACTTGAATCCCTTTATTCTAACTTGCCTGACTCAGGAACAAGCATGATTCTTATTGTTGTATCCAGTTATTTTTCTCCATTTGTACTTTTATTCTGGAAAATTTAGAATCCTTTTGTTCCTGAATCTACTTCAAGTCTGTGCCATTGAAAATGAAGTGGAGTCACCTCTGTCACGTGCTTTTCTTTATTCGCCCTTGTTCTATAAAGCACAGCTATTCTCATATTCAATCCATCTCACTGTCTCTAAGTGCTATATTTCAAGGAGAATTTGCCATCATCCAACTTATTTTATGCCAGATTGTTTATTAGAAAAAATAATACTACTTTGTATATTGCATACAGGATACAACTTTATGCATTTTTTTCTTCCATATGTCATAAAGTTGTACAACATACTATGAGGTTGTGGCTTAAGTTTTAAAGAGAAATCTTCTCTTAAATAAGAGAAGAAAATGTTTTATGAAAGATAAGAAATAAGTTAACAGATTTATTGGAAAATGTGTCTAATCCTAGATTTCAAAATGTAGCCAGATTGGAATCTGAGCATCTTTGGAATCTGTGATGACTCATGGAGGGCACTTGTGTGTGATTCGGTCTTGACATGATGCCAAAACAACTGGTCACATCAATCAAAAAAATTAGTTGAGCAATTCTTCCATGCCAGGTAGACAATGGCCCATTTGATTGTATTTTTCATTCTTCTACTAAATACTTTGGCAGCATGTCCACATGACAGCAATTTCGCTGTGCTTCTGATGAGTGTGATGCTGTGTGTGTGATATGGATGACCTAAGGCTCAATTCTTTGATGAAGCCTTTCCACAGAAACTCTGAGGACTCCCAGGTATTCAAACTTCATGCTCCTTAGAACTCTAAGAGTTTTGTATATTCCTCTAGAAAGCTATGTTTCAACAAATCATGAGATCATATAGCACAAAGGGGCCCTTGAGAAAACTTTTGGTCTAGCAGTTGATTGTGTGTATTTATTTCTTGGAGTCACTTGTGTTTGCATCCATATATTTATGTTGGTGCTGTCTTCCTATTATATCAAAAGGTCTTTAAGGACTTGCCCTCTTTCTTTCTTTTCTTTTTTTTTTTCTTTTCTTTAACTCCTTACAGTCCAATAGAGTACTCTGAAATAGTGCTAGACTACTTTCTCAGAGCAGTCTGTGAAAAATTCCTATCATGCCAGATAACTAGGCAGAATTTACAAGGATAGCAAAACCCTGGTCCTTTCCTTGACAATAAATATATATCCAAAGTGCAGGTCACTTCACAAGCCACTAGATATTTTTTAAATACCTCAAGACCTCTGCCCATTTGATTTCACTGATATGTGGTATATAAAACTGAAAACAACAAAGGAACAAGACAAACAAATGAAGAAACAAAAACTCATAGACACAGACAATAGTTTAGTGGTTACCAGAGGGTAGGGGGAGGCACGGTGGATGACGGTAAAAGGGATCAAATATATGGTGATGGAAGGAGTCCTGTCTCTGGGTGGTGAACACACAATGTGATATATAAATGATGTATGACAGAATTGTACACGTGAAACCTATGTAACTTGACTAACAGTTGTCACCCCAATAAACTTTAATTATAAAAAAAGATACTCAAGATATTCTAATTTTGCCTTCAGTTACCAGTTTCACAATTATCACTGGCCAATTCATATAGTTACAAAAAATGTGCTTATTCAAATAGTAATAGTTAGAGGCATGGGTGGGCGCTTATAGCTTGACTACATTAAAGGACAACAATTAAAGCTAGACTTTCAGTGGCAGAAAGACCGGGATTAGATCTATCCTGCTGAATACTGTATCTCTAATGTTTGACATATGGTAAGTATTCAGATAATATTGGTTAAATAATTATAAAAGTAAAAGAAGAAAGTAAATTTACTATTATTTCTTTCACTAGAATTATTATTCCTCTGATTAAAAAAAAAAGAATACTGGACCACTTTCAGAAATATAAGCTACTGATTTTTTTTTTAACTTTAAGATGTTTTTTATAGCTGACTTTCAAGATTTCTTTAAATTCCTATTTTATTTCAAGAATGATCTTAATTAATCATCACTGCTACTAAGAAATGATTTTATTTATTATATAGTCAGACACTGAGTGACGTCTTTCACTCATTGAATGTTGTTTACTTTTCAGGGATTCAAAAAAATCTATATTAATAGAGCTCCTGTAATTTTATAATGATATAAACAATATTGTATAGTGCTTTAAAAAGATTCATTATAATTTGAGATATTTAGAGTTTGTTAAAATGTCAAAAATCCACTGAAAAGAAAAAGGAAATCATGCTATTTAAAGCTGTTCTAGATACCAACCAAATTAAATACCTAATTTAAAACTATATATATTCTCTTTTAAAATAGTATGCTCCTTCTAATTAAATAAAAATAATGTTCAAATCAGCATTTCAAATAAATAAATACACCTGATAAAGACTAAAAATATTGTATCTCTTAATATTTTTCAATTATACTTTTTTCCTCTGGTCAACATCTCCTAAAGGATAATGAAGAATTGTAACTCATAAAAAAGAATATTTTATGATTGTCTAGCTATTACCAGATTGTTGAATTCACCTTTATTGGACAGATGGCAGGTAACAAACTGATCTCAGCCAATATAATCTGTCAAAACAATCTGGCATGAACAGGTGTCATATAATTATCTAAATGAACAGATATGTAATGTAATAAAATAGAAATAGGTACCAAACAGGGAACTTCAGCACCTGAACTCTTAACCTAACCTTTAAGTCATACATATGATACAGAAATTAGCTAATGCTTACAGCAAAATATAACTATGAACAGCAATCTTTGTTTTTTTTACTTAAATTTTGATTTGTGAAAATAAATTTTAGATTTTTATTCACACAAGAAATCTGATTACATCATTGATATGTCAGTAAAATACAGTTTTTTGTTTTCCAATTATTTTTAATGACATATCATGAGTAAAAGCAATCAAAGTTTGTTGTATTAAAAGTAATTTTTGAAAATTATTATATATAAACATATAAAACATTAAATACATATACAATAATCAAAAAATATATGACCAAATACACAAAATGTCTTTAATTTCCCAATGAGTGTATGTTTTTACAAATTATGAGTGATATTCATATATATTGAATTATAGATACATTTGTAAAAATGGAAATTACCTGGTTTAATTTAATGAAAAGCTAACAATTGATCAATATGTATTCAGGAAATTATTGTTGGCCTACAGAGTTAGACATTAACATTGCCAGTCTAAATAGAGCAATTTTCTTTGCTGTCTGTCATTTTGATTTTTGTTAATATCATCGCGATAACTTATTATATCTTGCCTTTAGCAAGTTCATGAGTAGCTGGGGACAGTTACGTGGAACTTCACAGAGAGAAGCTTATTTAATTTATAAGTTTTCTCTAGGACAGGATATCTCTGAAGAGTCACTCACTTGTGACATCTTGCTTATGTAAATATAAGCAACATTAGGCAGCTACTCCCAGGTGGGAAGGATGTGTTATAAAAGTGCCTGTGGCTTCAGGAGAAGTGGTCATATTTACATAAAAGGAAGGATTCCTGGGAGAAAGTGTCCCATGGAGTTCTCACCTATTTGCAATAGTTCTGAATTCTAAAGAATCTTTACCAAAAGGAAGAGGCTCTGAAATATTGGGCCTCAGGATCCATTTACACTGAAGATTATCAATGCCCCCCAAAGAACATTTGATCATGTGAATTATATTTCCCAACGTTTATCATATTAGTTATAAAAATGGACACATTTTAAAAAAATATTTATTTACTAATTAATTTAAATAATAATGTTATATATGTTAATACCAATTACTTTTTTATTAAAAACTATGTATTTCAAAATAAAGAAAATTTATGCGTGTGGCATCTTTTACATTTTGCAAATACCGATAATGTCTGACAAAAAAAAACAGATGAATTCTCACCTCTGTTTCTGCATTCACTCTGTTAAGATGTGCTGTTTCATTTGCAGCAAATGAAGAAAAGTTGACCTCTCACAAATAGGTATTTAGAAAACAGAGGGGTATTTAAAAATTTATGAACATAATTTTGGATATATTTTGATAGACCAAAACTCAATAAATGGTAATTTCTTAAAAATAAGTTGCAATGTGGGTCTAAAACAGTATCAGTGAATTTATTGTACTATCTTGCATTAATAACAATTGGTCTATTATGCATTCTGACATAATATTTTATGATTTTTGTAACATGGTGTATTGGTCATTTGGAATATATAGGTTCATTGAGTTGTGTAGATTTCCCAAGTGCACATTAGAAAATTCTGTTGTACTTTTGTGAGAGAATGAAAGTGAAAAAGTAATGACTTAGTATTATTACAAAAAATAGTTCTGGCCTCGCAGACACCCCTGAGAGGTTCTCAGGGCCTCCAGACTCTCCACAACACTTTCCGAATCACTGTAATGAAGGAAAGGCCTGTGATTTAAAGACCCACCCTCAACATCGGGGACCAGATCAGTGGCAATCAGAAGTACTTCGGACAACAAAAAAACAGTGAAGACAGTGAGTGTGCAAAACCCCAGTGAGAAGATAACTGCTTCTCAGTTGCCTTGTAAGAATGTGGATCAAATGTCTGATCTTGTCTTTAAAGATAAACAGAAATCTGGATTTTTATGAGAAATCTCCTGATTTTCAAATGTTATTCACTATTTGGGTTAACAATGAGCTAAGCAGACTCCCTGTGTATTCAGACCATAAGTTAGTCAGGAATGTGTAGTGAAGAGCATTGTCTTGCATTGTATGTTGCTGAAACCAGAAGTTATCTATGGAAACCATGACTAAGCAGGAGAAGGCAGCTAAGAGCTATAAGCTTCCATAAACTTGGTACCCCAAATTTGGATATTTCTTAGTTGATCTTAAGTGCAGGAATTAGGAGGTAGTGTAATCAACCTCCCAGAATCTGAAAAGGCATCACTACAGCAGTGAACTAGGATACTACAAATTGTGTTGAACAGATTTTCAGTAGGGATGTATATGCTGTAGGCAAAATAAGCATAGCGGACAACTTTGCCTGTGGGTGGACAGATCAGATCTCGAGTTGTCTTTCCCTTTGGCAGATTTAAAAGAAAGACAAATTTCTTTAAACTAAACAAGCTCTGAGATTCACGAACTATTTGAGAGAGGAGAGGCACTACAATATGGTGGGTGTCCTACAAGTTTAGGTAGGGGGGAATCTATAAATTCATTTAAATTAATTTTACTATTAAAAATAGATGAGTCCTTTATTATCCCTCAAACTGATGAAGCAGATTATACTGGTCTAATAATATTTATATTTATTTTATATAATACAAATGTTATAAATATATTTAACACAATAGCAATATAATTACTTATTTAACAATTATCTGTGTAATAATTTATTTACACTTATTTAAAATGTATTTGTTATTTATAAAATAATTATTTTATAAAATATACATTAGATATATCTTATATATCAATATAAATATATTTATAATTATGTAATTTATATCATGTATAACATATTTATATTTTTTATTAAAGTAATATATTTATTTTATTCAAATATATAATTTATATTACATTGTATATAATATAAATATTATATATGATGTAAATATATATACACACATACATACATATGTACATACATGTATTCCTTAAAAATAGAAAAAAAAAAAAGGAAAGGACTATCATATATAACTTTATTAGATCAGTAGCTAGTCTCAAAAGAGGACCCCAAATAATTCTACCTCTCCTTAGACATGTATTCCACTCCTCTCATCAAGAGGTCCCTCTTACAGAAGCAGAGCTGAGCCAGTGACTGGCAGAAATGATGCTGCAAGTCTGCTGAAACTAGGTCTTAAGATTTCAACATGTGCATTGCCCTCTTGGAATATTCACTCTGGAGGAAGCCAGGTGCTCTATAAAATGTCTGGTTATCCTTAGATCACCATGCTGTGAGGAAGCCCAATATAGCCACATAGAAGAGGCAGGAAGAGAGAGAAAGAGAGAGAGAGAGAGAGAGATTGAGAGGAGCCTAGCCAGTCTAGATCTGTTCTGGCCATCCAGGCCCAGGTACCAGACATGTGAGTTAAAAAGAAATGTAGGATATTTCAGTCCTGGCCAAACCATGCAGAGAACAACTGAAGAAATAAGCAAACAGCCAGAACTGAGTGTTTATATGTGGTCCTAGTCAAGTTATCATAATCGTCTTCACTTGTTCAAATCACTTAAATTTAGACCTCGGGCATTTTGGAGCAGAAACAAGCTGTTCTCTCTGTGCCTACCTGGATTCCTGATCCACAGAATCATGAGCATAATAAAAATAATTGCTTTATGTACCTAATTTCTTGAGTGCTTTGACACACATCAATAGAAAATTAAAAACAATTATCTTTCAATAAGTACCTACCATATACCTTACACAAATCATGACATTTAATTCATTCAGACCTACTATTATCTAAATATGATTATCTTCATTTTAGTTTATGGAAATTTAGAACCAGAAGTTACCTCCTATCTTGGGTTAAATTACCTGTAACTTAAAATCATACAGCTAGAAAGTAGTGATTAAAATTTGGTTTCTCTGGGAGCAATTGTCCTGGGCTTTTTTGATTTAACTTCCTCTCTACTCATTTTCACACCCTCAAGTTTAGTATAAAGCATGGATAATGTTCCATATGTGAAAAATTAGGAGAAAAGAATCCTTTCACATTTGTGCATCTCCCTTCCATAAATCTTACACCTATCTTAAAATTATAAATGTTTTTGATATTGTAAAAGTACAAGCCAGGTATTTGTATAATGAGCATAATTTAATTTTCATTATATATATATATATATATATATATATATATATATATATATATATATATAATTATAATATATAATATATTATATATAATAAAAAATAAATTATACTCATTATATATAACGAAAATTAAATTATACTCATTATACTCATATATATATAGATATATGTTTAATATATTTGTTTAAAGGTATGGATAAAGAATTCCAGTCAAGTTGGCAGAGTAGGTAAACACTGTGCTTGCCTCCTCTCATAACCACATCAAAATTACAATTAAACTACAGAACAACCATCACTGAGAATCACCTGAAGTCTAGCTGAACAGAAGCCCTATAACTAAGGACATACAGAAGAAGCCGCCTCGAGACTGTTAGGAGAGATGGAATGTGGAACGGGCTGGTCACCAACCACATGTGGTTTTTAAAAATCTGGAGGAATATCTCAGCTGCAGAGGATCCCCCTAAAGAGTGAGAGGTCCTGGCCCTACACTAGGCTCCCCAGCCCAAGATTCCAGTGCCAGGAACAGAATTTCTCATATATTCTGGCTGTAAAAACCAGTGAAAATTGTGACTGAGTAAGGCCAGGGCGGCTGGAGTCTGAGATGTTCCTCCTAAAGGGCCTGAGCATGGACTTAGTCACTGACAGACTCACTTCCCTAAGCTCCAGCGCTGGGGCAGCAGATCAGAAAGTGCTAGGGACATACAGGGAGGAAATGAATTTGGTGCAGAATAAAATATTAAAACCTTAAAAAATCAGGGAAGAATCCAAAGCTGTATTTTCAAAAGCAAAGCTGGCCAAAGGCAGTAAGTTTCTTTCAAAGATGGGTTTGATACTGAAGGGTAAGTAAGGGTGTATACTATGTCAGATTGTCACAATAAAATATGGAGAGATTTTTCTCCCTCCCATTTTCAATAAGTTTTTCTCAGCTTATTAACTGTCTCCACATCCAGCTGGTTCAAGTCTAAGGGCACTTCAACCTGAATGATCAAATAAACAATCTGTAAACATTTTGTAGAAGACTTGAGATAAGAGTGTTTATTTCTACATCAAATAGAAATAATTGGTAGCATCATAGAAGACTATATTAGTAATATAAAATTGTAAATTAAAATACATTTTCCAAATTGTTTTCTTCAACTAAATGTTTGGGATTGTTTTACCCTAACTCAAAATTATACTTGTTTTCAATAAATGAATAATAAGAATCTCACCATAAATTGATGGTCTACCATGTTCTGTATGATTTACAGGTGTGATTGCTATCTTTCTGTAAGGTAAGTATAATTCCCATTATACAGGCAGGTGAAATGAGAACTAGATTATGGGACTTACCAAAAGTTTGTAAACAGGCTGGTAAGATGAGGGGCCAGAATAGTGCCCCAGAAATGTACGGTGATTTCCACACTAACACCCAATCGTTAATGAAAAAAATAAAATCAACCCTGTTCATCAACATCTTAAAAATACATGATTCTATGTGGTACTTTCCAGTCTATCAAATTGACTCTCAGTTACTAAAAGAATTTACATTTAGCGAGTTTCCTAATATGTTCTCTATTCTAAGACTGCATTCCCCTCAATCTGATTCATTAAATGCATTCACAATTTCTAGCCGTCCTCCCACCACTGATTTTCAGTACCACTTTACTGAAGGTCAAGCTTCTGGAACACCTGCATTCTTGTCTTTGGCCATGAACTCTATGTATCATGTCCCCTCTCACTTTCACTTCTCCAATAATTGGTCTTCTATCACATAGAGCTTTAAACTCTCTTGGTTGTGCTATTTCCTTTGTTGATCTTTCCACTCACTTCTTATCTAGACTCTGGTCTGCCAAACTAGAAAGACCCTCTCACCAACTCTCAATGTCCTGGATATTTATTCTTCTATACAGCCCAAGAAATAAATCCCAGACATGAATGGATTTTAAAATCAGTATTTTCCTTTTGCTGTATTTGGATGAGTCCTGCTACAGGAAACCTTAAAACTCAAATAAATGTGTGGATCTTGATCTTAGCTGATCTCTCCACATTTTCAAGCTCTACTTATTCTTTTTCTTGGTCAATATTTTTCCTATTTTTCTGAGCAGGTATTCCAAATGTTCATATCTTTCCTCAGACTTCTAGTCAACACTGTCTCTGTAACTCTCAGAGTGACACAATGGATAAATCTGAGGTCATCATATGTAAACTACTTCAACTTTTACGCACCCCACTATTTACAAATATGTTTGTATTTCCATACTGTTTGAGGACATGCCTGGAATGGTTTCTAAGGATGCATACCTCATAGCATTCAGGCCCTTATGTATACCCCTCCCCTAGTGTCTAATGACTTGCCTTGTCTCTAAGGAATAATAGAACATGGCAAAAGTGATGGGATGTCACTTCTTACTCTTACTCGTAGATTACAGAAAATTTAGAATTCTCTCTCTCAATCTCTCTCGCTCTCTCTCTCTCTCCCTCCCTCAACCCCCCTTGGCTTGCTCATTCTGATGAAACAAATTGCCATTATTATAAACTGTCCTATAGAGAGACCCACAGGGGAACTAAGGGGAACCTTTGGCCAACAGGCAAGAAAGTGAGGTCCTCCGTATAAGAGCTCAGAAGGAACTGACTTGCCAACAATCACGTGAGCAAGCTTGAAAACACACCTTTCCCCAGTGGATGCTTGAAGGTTGCCCACACCTTGACTGTAGCCTGTGAGAGAACCTAAAACAGATGACCCAGCTAAAATGCACCTGGATTCTAAAGTACAGAAAATGAGAAAGAACCAATATTGTTATGACAACCCATTAAGTTTTGGTACAAATTTGTTATGAAGTAAAAGATAACTAACACTTAAGTAATATTTTTCTCTAAGCTTCAAGAAAGGATAATGTACTCTAGGTCCATCTCTCCACATAATGATTCGATCGTATGCCTTTTCAGACTTTGCTATATTAGTTTCCCTCTTTACTCTCAACTTATCCATCCTCTCTCTTACTAAATTGAATCGCACTCTGTCCTTGTGTCCTCATTGACAGATGCTTTACACCTCTACTTTTCCATCTTAGTTAAACTTCATAAAAGATTATTCCTCTTTTGCTATCTCAAATTTTTCTCTTTTAATTCAAGCATTCCATTTTTCTGTTATAAATTGGCTTCCATCCCCATCTGAATTTACTGTGATAAATCCCATCACAGACATTCATATTGTCATACCTAATGAATGATTTTCAGGATCGTATCTAGATTTTAACCTTCCTCTCTTTAAAAACAAATGAAATGAATGAATATCTATTTTAAAAGTATTGACCCATTTAGTTTTCATGAAACATTTCAATACTTCTCTTTCTACCATACTGAAAGTCTGTTTCACAGTTCTTTGTTGTTTCAGTGGTTCTAAACTGGAGGTGATTTGTCTCCTGGGGACATTTGGCAATGTGTGGAGACATTTTGTTTACAACCAGAACTGGCAGGGTGGGCAACTGGAGTCTAGTGGGTAGAGGACAGGAAGATTCAAATATAATGCATTGCACAGGACAGCCTCTCACAACAAAAAATTATTCAGCAAAGATGTCAGTAGTGCTGAAGTTGAGAAACTCTGCTCCATCAAAACCTGTTTTTTGCCCAACATTTTATCCCTCATCCACTGTTTCATGTAAAATCTCATCTGCTCTTTTGGTTTCAACTCCTGCTTATATTCTGAATATTGTCAAATTTACAGTTCTAATATTGAATTCTAATATTTTGAATCTAAATGCCCCACAGGTACACTTAATTGGATCTATTATATGCTGAACTAAATTATCATGTCCAAAACTGTAGAAAAATGTATCTTCCCCCTCAGAGATCTCCTCTAATAACCCCACGTTGAGCATTATCACCACCATCACCGTATAATTGGCCAATTCAAAATCTGAGACTCTCTTACCTCTCACATCCAATCCCCAAGTCTTAGGCATTTACTTCATACGCCTTCACATGTTCCAGAACCCCTTACTTGTTTCACGAAAGCCTATTTTAAGTCTCACGGGAGGTGTCCTCTCCTCCAGGGACGCTGCCCTGGCCTGAGGCAGGGCCCAGTTTGAATCATCTAAGCTTTCCAGACCCAAGTCCTGCTCTAGCACAGCACTCGCCATACTGTGTGGAAAGCATCTGCTTATGTTTTTGTGTCTTCTGACAGAATTTACATTCCTCTGAGTAGAAGTCCATATCTTATTTTTTGTGTGTCTCCCTAGAAATCTAGTGTAATGCGTGAGAACTAAGACATTAAGAACAGTTGCTCACATTATTTGAGATTATTATGTCAAACACAGTATCATTTTTCATTTAATCCTTCTAACAAAGCTTTGAGATAGCTACTATTGTTATATCCATTTATAAATAAGTTAAACAAACAGCAAAGTTAAATAACTTGCAAAAGTCACACTGCAAATAAATAACAGATTAGTATTTAAAAATAATATTTCTAACCCTAGAACTTGCCTCCTTAACCATCACATTATACTGATTCCTTTAGGAGTATACCTGCTGTCCTACTCTGGTTGTGATGTAAATTAGTTTACTATTAATAAAATTGATTAAATATTATTAAAATTAATAAATTATTAGACAATACATGTTGCATTATATTTGATAATGCTATATTATTATATATTGGTGAATGTATCCTTATATATAATATATCCTTACTATAAAATATATTATTGATATAAATCAAATTTAATCAAATGATCCACTTTAGGATTTTTTGAAGTACAAAAATTGCACAACGAAAATGTTTTTAGAAAGGGTAATTTTTCTTTTCAACATGCAAGATACTGAAATTAGTGGGTCAAATGTTGCCTTGGTCTGAGTTGGTGGGGCTGAGATGGAAGGGTTTAAGATTTCAGACGAGTTAGTGACAGGTCAGCGAAAACAGCAGGAAGATTTACAGATATAAACAAAATTTAGATTTTGTTCCAAGAAGCAAAGCACAGAAGAGCTCTAAGAGCACCCTAGACCAATAGAATATGTTCTTGCTGAAGCAGGTGGGCAGAACCCTGACCAGCAGCAGCATTCCTGGGCAGGAACAAGAGACACACAGGTGTTCTGGCTGTGCTGAAGGAGGTTAGGAAAATGACTGAGTCTCATGGCTCAGGGAGGACAGTGTTGGGCCCATTTCAACTCTTCCAACACTATTTTTCAAGGGTGACATTTTGACCACGTTAAAATGAATAACAAATGCTGGTTCTTTTCTGGAGTGGCATTTAAAAAATCTATTCTCTACTGTTTGGTGAAAAGCAGTGGAGGCAGGAGCAAAAACAGGAGGTCTGACAATTAAGTTAGCAAACTTCTTGCAATGATGCTGCTAACTTTTTTTGATACCAGAGGGATTATTCACTCACTATGAAGTTGTACTAGCTGGACAAACAGTTAACCAAGTTTACTACTTGGAAGTGCTGGAAAGGCTGCATGAAAGAGTTAGACGACCTCAACTTTTTGCCCACTATTCTTGGCTCTTGCATCCCAACAATGCACCAGTTCACATGGCTCTGTCTCTGAGGGGGTGTTTAGCCAGTAAACTAATAAATAACTGTACTGGAATACCTTCCCTACTTACCTGATCTGGCCCCCAATTACTTCTTTCTTTACCCAAACATTAAACAAATATTAAAAGGAATACATTTGGATGACATTCAGGACATCAAGGGAATACGACGACTGCTCTGATCGCCATTCCAGAAAGAGAGTTCAAAAATTGCTTTGAAGGATGGACTAGGCACTGGCATCAGTACATGGCTTTCCAAGGGGAGTACTTTGAAGGTGACCGTAGTGATACTCAGCAGTGAGGTATGTAGCAATTTTTCTAGGATGAGTTTGCGAACTTAATTGTCTGAGCTCATATATAGTCAGGTTATATGAGCTACTGCTACACATCTGTTTCCTTATAATCTGGAGCAGAAATACTGGCCCATTAGGGAAACATATTCCATGACCTCTTTAAACTCTTTTTAAATAATCAGGATGCCATGTAGAGATTTGTTTCCTCACTTACAATGTGTTCTCTCGTTTGTTTACTAGTTCTCTAAAGTGTATGAGAAGTTTTATCAATGACTGATGCTCACAGACCTCACTGGGCACTTTCCCCAGAGGATATCCATAGCCATAAAACAGACTTGATATAACTTGGTTAATGTCCACTCTCTACTTATGGTCCAGACAGAGAAACGTCAGGCTTACAGATCAGAACAAACTGTCTCTGAAAGCTACAGAGACCAAGCACCTCATTGCAAATCCATGACATGCAATAGCATTGGATGGTTTATCTTTTTTTTGTGTATCTTTTTTTTTCTTGTGTCTCTTTGGTTATCAAGTAAAAATTCTGAAGAAGGGTATGTAACATAAAGGAAAGAATATTGGCTCTAGCCCTAGACAGAGTTATTTCGTCTATGATTCTGAACATCTTAATGCTGCATCGATACAATGGGAGAAAATGATACCTATTTCGTGAAGGATTTATGAATACTGCATATAATAAATGTACTGTGGCCACTATAGGTTGTATATTCTTTAAATCAAACCTATTATTTCTTTGACACACCTGTGTGTTTAGATAGGCAAAGTAGAAACATCTCAAAGTGGAAATGTGGCTGCAAAGAAAAATACTTATTATCTAAACATATATACATAGTTTTCACACTAACTCATTAGGATATTCTTACAAACGGATGTATTAACAAAATGCTAGATATATATCATAGATGCTTAATAATGGCTTACAACTGATGAATTAAACCCGAGGAAGAATCTGGACTCCGTCTTTCCCCTGGGAGTCCCTTTTGCATTATTTAGGGGTCAGAAAAGGGGCTGCGAGAACACAGGATGCTCCGGGCCTTCTCTGATCTGGGCTTTGTCAGGACTAAAATTATGGTGGCATGAAAAAGACATTATTCCTGGACCCACAGACCTTCTTTATTGAAAAACATAATTACTGTAGTCTCTGATGATTATAAAAACAATGAATTTTGTTGCGGGAAATTTGGATATATAGAAGGGTATAAAGAATAAAATAAACATTACCTGTAACCCCAAGAATCAGAGAAAAATAATCGCTGAAAACTCGTTTTGAATGTTTCCTTCCTTCGTGTGGATATGTATATGCTTATAGCTATCTATCTATTAATCCACACATATGTGTAATTTCATTACATGTTATATATATGTGTGTATATACATATATACATATATACATATGTATACATATATATATATATATATACACACATACATTTAATAAAATTAGATAATTTCACACTTAAAAAATAAATCATGAAAATTCCCTATAATATTAAATGTTCCTTTAAACTCTCACTCAATATTTTCATAGTATTTCATAGTCTAGATTTTATAGCTCATTCCTGATTGTTTAATTTGGGTGTTTTCTTTTCTTTAATACTATCATTTATGCTGTGGTTAATATCTATATGAAAACATCTCTATGCGTATGTTAATATTTTCCCAAAACATGTATAATTACTGGATCAGAAGATAGAAAATTTTAAGAATATGTTTTTACTAGGGACTTTATGCTTTGCAAATATACTCCTAGATTATTATTTACCTTTTAACTATTTTAGTATAAAAAAGCTTTATATGTACGTTGTCAAATGTATCAATATTTCCCTCTTAGAGTTCTGCCTGTTCTATGCTTAAAATGATCCTCCCTTTTCTTAGTTTATACTTATTTTATGGTTATGTACTTTGACTTATTTTATAGTATTGAATTTTACACAAAATATCAAGACACTCGGCAGTGACTTTGGGATTGGGGTGAAACAGTAATGTGATTTTCTTTGCTTCAAAGACCTAATCAATTTCCTCAGCACAGATGGACTAGGTCCTTCTTTCCTCATTGATTTAAACACCCACTTTTATCAGTTACTAAATTCTTATTATATTAAGATCTCTATTTTCTTATTGCATTCTGTTCCTTTGATCTACAGTTCTATGAAGTTATCTTTTCAATTATTCATTTTTTGTTCACTTGCACACACCTTGCTCCACAGGATTGATCTGGTGACCAGAATCATCACCATCATGGGAGCTCGTTAGAAATGCAGAATCGCAGACCTACTTAATCAGAATCTCTGCATTGTTCATATGCACATTAAAGTTTGAGAGGAACGTAGTCCACAATTGTTCCTTAGCCATTAAGCCAATTCTTGTTTTGCTGACTGAATGAGAGGAGAGTGTGCTGAGATCCGGAGGATTTGCTAAGCTAAATCTTCTCATTGGTTCACTGCATTGTGAAAAAGGCATTCGCACAAAAAAGAAGATGCCTTTGCATATCCCTGTTGTCATTCAACCAAGTTCTCTTGTACTGTAACACTACCTTTTACAATAAAATGCCTGCCTCCTGAGGCCTCTGTTCTGTTTTCTTTACTTACAGCCAACTCAGACAGAAAAGACTAAATAAAAATCATAATTCAACAAATCAAAATTATTCCAACCCAGGTATTTAAATTTTTAAAATGTTAGCTTTTGAGAAAATAAAAATAATAAAATAATATGAAATGGAAATTCCAGTCCAGTTTATGAAATATGTTATTTAGGACTCTGCAGAATTTAATAGTTTTTCAGTGAAACATTTTGTCTGCTACTATTGACATGTAAGCATTAAAGCAATTCCAAACTAACTAAACCCTTACTAAAAAGAAAGAAAGAAAAAAAAAAACTCCCTTCTTGTCTTACCAACACTGCTATTATCACATAGTGTGTTTCACATGATAAGCCATTCATTAAAGCATCACCTACTGTTTTTAACTCCTCAGACCCAGCTAGAACATGATCTGTCTCTGCATGAAGATGTTGGACCTCTGACCTTTTCTGTAGCTATTCCAGGCAAGTATAATAAACAGAGTTCTCTAGGTTTCTGTAAATCTCTGATTATGTTTACTGTGGAATCCAAGCATTCATCTCTGGCAGAAAAATTAAGGTTGATTTTCAAATATTATGTACAAATTCTAGCTACTAAGCAGTCCATAATGAGCACTTTGGCAATTTAAAGCAAATTATGGTTCCCACTAGGCAAGGATGACAAGTGCTGCAGTCTAAGAAAGACGGTATGGAGAATATTTACCAAGAATTTAAGATAAATCCCGAGAGCACTACTTATTGTAATTTGGGGGGGGGGCGGAAATCTTATTGCACTTCATTACTGGGAATTTGTGTCAATCTTAAACTCTCCTTTCCTGGTTTTCAAATCTTACCTTATTGAAGAAAGTGAATGAAACACAGCCCAGTTATAATACATGGTTTTTAGGGACACACCAACTGGGAAAATAGTTACCTTCCACCGAATCACAACTGATAGTATAGCTTAACATACCCAACTATTGCCGGAGATTAATGCAACAGTTGATTAATATGAGGAATGAACTTTTCTTTTCACGAAGCACAAAATCGAATCAGAGTTGCACTAATCACATATGTCAAAGAACCAAGATGTTAGTTACTAACTTAAGATAAGCAAATTTTTTGCATTATTTATTTAATTATATAGCAGTATACATATTATAAAAAGTTTAAAGATATACATAAGCAAAAGGAAGATATAAAAGTCATCACTATTTCAACCATATAGAGATAATAAAGGTTAACTATGGTCTATACATTTGGGAATATATGCATACATATACACAGATAAATTAATACAAGTTCTGACAAGTTCGCAAACTAAGCCTAGAAAAAGTTCTACACACCTCATTGCTGAATATCACTACGGTCACCTTTGAAGTACTCCACTTGGGAAGCTATGCACCGATGCCAGCACCTAGTTCACCCTTCAAAGCAATTTTGGAATTATTTTTTGGAAGGGCCATCAGAGCTGTCATCGTATTACCCTTGATGCCCTGAATGTCATCAAAATGTCTTCCTTTCAATATTGCCTTTCTTTTCAGGTAATGAAAGAAGTCATTGGGGGCCATATCAGGTGAGTAGTGAGGGTGTTCCAATACAGTTATTTGTTTACTGGCTAAAAACTCCCTCACAGACAGTGCCTTGTGAGCTGGTGCATTTTCATGATGCAAGAGCCATGAATTGTTGGCGAAAAGTTCAGGTCATGTTACTATTTCACGCAGCCTTTTCAGCACTTCCAAACAGTATACTTGGTTAACTGTTTGTCCAGTTGGTAGAAATTTATAATTAATAATCCCTCTGATCTCAAAAAAGGTTAGCAACATTTTTACAACAAGTTTCCAAACTTAATTGTCTGACCTCATATATATATATATGATAAATAAAAGACTATATATAGTACACATGTATATACATATAAAGTATGTATGTATGTATGCATATACAAATAAATTAATTTGTATATATACAAATAAATTTATATATACATATGTATATGTATATATATACACATATATATACATATTTGCCTATGTGAGGTTTAAACATCTCTTATGTGTGGATGTATGTATGTATGAGGTTTGATCAAAACATATGGTGAATGTTTAAATAAAATATTACAGTAAAAGACACATTTCCATTAATCCCCTTGAAAATACTCCCCCTCACTTCTAACACACTTAACTCATCATTCTTGCCACATTCTAAAGCAGTTTTGGAAATCCTCTTTCTTGAGTGTCTTTAGTTGCGTTGTCATGGCTGCCTTGATTGATATCCTGAACCATTTTGATTTTGGGGAAGAGCCAGAAGTCGCAGCGTGAGAGATCTAGTGAATAAGGTGGATAAGGACACACCCTATTTTTTTTTTTTTTTATTTGACAGAAATTGCCATACCAGAAGTGATGTGTGACATGGAGCCTTTCCCACTGTGATCACAAAATGTGGTGAATGCTGCTGCCAAGTGCCATCCAATGGAAAGGCAGGGGTCTTCAATATGGGAACCTTAGTAACAATGTGTGACAAGTTTCAACTAGTTCAGTGTAGTCAGTAGGGTGTGAGCTATGGTTGACAGAAGGTGTGTTTTAGAGTGTGCCATAAATCACCCTCCATCATGGCAATGCTCTGTGTTACACATTGCTTCTGTAAGGCAATTTCTGTCAAATAAAAACATTACTGTGTGTTTTCACTATAATGGCACCTTGCAACTTCTGGCTCTTCCCCAAAGTCAAAATGACCATGAAAGGTAAACGTTTTGAATCAATTCAGGACATTGAAGCAGCCACGACAGCACAACTAAAGACACTTACAAAAGAGGACTTCCAAAACTGCTTCAGAAAGTGGCAAGAACGATGGGATGAGGGTGTTCAAAGTGAGGAGCAGTATTTTCAGGAGGATTAAAGGCAATATGTGTATTACTGTAATAATTTATTTTTATTTAAACATTTACCATATTGTTTGATCACTCCTCTTATGTATAAATGCAAGTGCATATATATGTATGTATGTATGCATATATATAGTCTCTGTGTGTCTGTGTGTATACATAATTTTTGCAAGTTTTTTAAAGTAATGTATCACACATATTTCGGTGTCAAAAGATCAATATCACATTTAGTGATATTCTGTTGTGTGAATTTTACTATTGTTTCACTATTGTTGGACATTTAGTTTGTTTCTGAGTTTTTTATTATCATAAACAACATTATAATGAAAATTGTTTATATAACTGTATGATTATTTCCTTAAAAATAATGGAATTACTGGGTCAATAAGTATGTTCTTTTCCGCCTTATGAAATGTTATTACTTTATTATGCTCCAGAAAGTTGGTATTAATTTACCTTGCTCCTGGCAATGTTTTAAACTTTTTTTCTGAAACCAAAATAGCTGTCATCATTAAAAATTGTTAATTTGATAAACCCAAAATGAATATGTTCCATAGTAAGAAAGTTGAACTTTCTTTTATAAGTTTTCTCCTATTTTTCTGTATTGTATTCATTTTGTCTTCATTTGACTATATAGGACTTCCTTATATATTAGATTACTCAAGATATATTACAATTGTAACAAATATTTCTCCATTTTTAATTTGTCTTTGGCTTTGTGGTGGGATTTTTGTTTTGTGTTGTGCTTTACTAATGAGAAAAAAAATTTTATATGGTTAAATATGTCAATCTATTAATTTGTGATATTATACTATTAAACAATCTTTTTATCTTACAATTTTAAAAACACCAGCGTGTTTTTGTTACTTCTCCTGGGCAATATTTTTTGACATTTAATTCTAATGTCTATCTCAAAATTACTATGTCAGCAGTAAAGTAATGATTCACTATTTTTTTCAGATAGTTAATCATTGTCATCTATGATATAGACATATGTTACACACATACTTGATTTTGTATCTTAGCTTTCTTCTCTGTTTCATGGGCATTCTTCTTGTACTCTGAAACCCGTTCCTCACTACGACAAATATTGCTATCATTTAGTATATTTCAATAGTTTGTAGTGACATCCCGTCACTCATTATCTCTCATTTTCAGAATTTCTTTGCTTTTATGACCTGTTTATTTGTTTGTTTTTTTGTTTTGTTTTTTTGTTTTTCCAAATAATATTTAGGACATTTTTTCAAGTGGACATAAATTATTTCTAATTTGAATGAAATGGCATTAAATTAGGAAGATTAGCTATATGGTCTTCTTATACAAAAGCATAGACTTCTTTTAAATTTATTTCATTTTCAATCTTTCAGTAAAAGCACATAGTTTTCTTTATATAATGCTTGCATCCTTGATTAGTTTTCTGCCTAGGTATATTATATATTTGTGTTAACTAATAGTAATGGGTTTCTTTTTTTGTTTGTTTGTTTGTTTTTGTTTTTTACTTTGTATATAGGAACAATATATTTTTGCAAATAAATTTTATAGGATGTCGAAACTCTCTTTAGATATAATTGTTTCACACTTGATTTACTCAGGATTTCCAGTGACATGACAGGTGTACTTTTTAAAAGAGTAATAATCAGACGTGTCAGCAATATAACTTTTATGATTTCATGCAACCTGATGAGAGATTATTGAACTGAATTAGTCTCCATTAAATTTAAGCAGGTCAATGTTTTCTCTTCATGTATACTTAAACTCATCCAACTCATGTTTTACCATTTGCTCCATTATAACATCCACTGTGGAGAGGGTTCCTTCCACATGGCATCAAGTAGAAAAGCAGTCCCTGGTCTGAGATATCTGTTGCCTGCTGACACATTTTGAAACTTCCTTTCCCATTCACTGGCACTCTTGTTTTTACTTACATGCCCCATGTTCCTTTTGTCCTTAATCACAAGGCGCACAAATCTGCATATGCATTCTATCATGGTAATATAAGGATGCCTTTGGGCTATAGCTCTCTCCTTTCCTCCCCTCCCCTCCCCTCCCTTCTCTTCTCCTTCTCCTTCTTTTCTCTCTCTCTCTCTCTCTCTCTCTCTATCTCTCTCTCTCTCTCTGTCTCTCCCCACCCCACCCACCATGCAAAACCCACCTGTCCCAGCCATCCATACTCTGCTATACTGATTATTTTTGTGGCCTAGAGCAAATCTGTAAGGCTAATGTTGCACTCTTATCATGTACAGTTGGGTACATTTTATTTCACAGTTAATTTTTATTTGGGGAAAATTCATTTAACTGTA
This sequence comes from Rhinolophus ferrumequinum, assembly GCF_004115265.2. NCBI lineage: Eukaryota > Metazoa > Chordata > Mammalia > Chiroptera > Rhinolophidae > Rhinolophus > Rhinolophus ferrumequinum. The sequence continues at coordinate 73,969,110 of NC_046291.1, forward strand.
TTAAATGTTTAAGATTACAAAAATGACTATGAAATAATTATTCAAATAAAATGTATGTTTTAAAAAATGTAGTGTCTTACCACAGAAAACAAGATTTTAAAGGACTGTGTTCTAAATAGCTAATAGCCACGTTTTGCTCAACTACAATAAAGGTATTTGCCAGTATTTTATTTAAACTCAGTAACATCATACACATTTATTTTACTTTTGGCAGTAAAGACAAGATCCTATAGACAAAAAGGGCATTGACATTTCCCCAACTTTTCTTGTAAAAGTAAATAATTTTTTATATGTAAATTGCTATGCTAACTGCCAACTGATTGCTGTAGTTACTAAAACCATGTGAATATTGTTCATAAACTATAATAGTGACAAAAGCTGACGCCCTGTTCTTGAGCACCTAAATCCATATGCACTTGCACATGCTTTCTATATATTAACTTACATAATATTTATTGTAAAGCTAGGGACTTGCTTTTGTCTCCAAGAACAAACTCTGACATAGAAAGACAAGGAGTTTGCCAAGAGCACACCTTTTAAGATAGGTAGAACATGAATTTATCAACATAACAAGTCATCCCCTATGTGGAGATTTTCCATCTAATCGAGCACAGGTTTGGAACCCAGACTGGTTAGGTTTAAATTCCAACTCTGCCACCTTCTAATTGTGTGAACTCAATGAGGTCACTTAAATCTCCTGTCTCAGTTTCCCCTTCTTTAAAATGCAAATAACGGTTTCAAACTCTTAGACTTGGTTGAGGATTAAATTAATTAATACATGTGAAGTACTTACTGGCACATAGTTAGCACTCAATAAATGTTAGCTACTAGAAATACAATTGTATAACTGAAAGTCTAACTGTATAATACTTATGCAAATTAGTATTATGAGCATATAATTGTATTTATTAACATTGCTGCTAATTCAACAATTTTGTCATAGTATAGGTTCAATTATTTCCCGCATGTGATAAAATATTTACTGATTGTTTCTCTTGCAATTAATTTTAATTCTGTAAGATAGAAGTTAATTATGACACACAGAAGTCACAATGGGTCCAGCTGTATGATAGGAACATGAAGAATTTTTAAATAGAGCTCTACAGTTTATAACTCACTTTCACATTCTTGCAGCCATTTACCTATATTCCCACAAGAAAATGTTGCAATAAAATGGTTCATGAGTGTGTTCATTTAAAGTTAAAATGTACTTGAGAATTTGGGGCTTGAGAATTGCCTTTTATTTATTGGCCCAATAAAAAAATATCATATTATCTACTTCATCTACTTTTTCCACAAGGTGCAAGATTGTTATGAATATATTCTTCATGCATTTATGGATTTTATTTTTATCAAATTCAACTTAAATAGCAATCTAATCCAAGAAATCTTGTTCAAATGGGAAAAAATAACGCGATAATTTTACATTTCTAAAAATCTGCTTTATTTTATTTAGAAATGTTATTACGGCAGTCTTTAAATCTACACTATTTAAGATTATTCTGTCTAAATTTTGATATCGGTATTTTTAAAAATGTATTTTACTAAAATGTTTTCTTTATTTACATCTCACCATTTCTAATAGTTTCCATTTCTTATGTCTAAATGGTCCTTTTTCTTACTATTAAGTGCTGATCTAATTTCAACTTTGATTTTGTTTTAGTCCTTTTAGTCCATACAAATAGTTGTATATTAAGTAATCTAAATTAAACTTCTCATTTCTGCTTAAGGAAATAACTCTATTGATATGATTAAAATACTAAGTAACTCTTTTGGCTGGGCTGCCAATTGTAATTGATACATAAAATTTTGTTCTTATCTCTGCAGCTTCACTGAGCCCTCATTATATGATAGAATTTTTAACATGACAGCATGAGATTTAAGTCAAATTTTGTCAAAGGTGGTCAGGACCCCATTAAAAGCAAAGTCCATACTCATATGACAATAGAAGCCAGTCAGGGAACTTGAAGGAGTGAAGTCAACATCATATAAGACCAAGAGAGAGTGAGGAAGATCTGAGGGATCAGGAGAATAGATACCTCATTGAAAGGACAGCTGCTATGGAGCCCACTTACTTGCTGCCAAGTAACGGTGTGTGTTCACTGTTGCCAGATGTACAATTTTTTATTTTTTTCTCTGAAAATTTAGTTTTGTTTTTTTTTCCCCCCAGAATGTGAAATCTCTCAATTTTAAAATGTTTGCAATCAATTCAATACTTTTGGAGATACTGTGGTTAACAAATGTGCCGTTGTTGTATCTGACACACAGACATCTAGTTAGTAAATTTGGTTTGGAGGCAATCTCATTTATAAGATAGAATTAGAGCATAGTGTCTAGCAGAAGTTCCACGTGTTTGTAATTGAAAACTCCTTCTGCTTACAGGTTCTCCACCCCTTACATCAAATAACATCAAATTCTCTGAAGATTTCATGTAGGAAAATAAGTGTATTTTTAAAACCACGTGTCTACGATTTCAAACTTAAATATTTTCTTTTATGAATCCCTCTAAAAATAACTTCCTAATGAGAATCAACACCCTTGAATATTTTGCTTGTTATGTGTGTCTGTTCAATCGATATTAAATGTTTTATTTAGTTCAGAAAAGCGTCATTTTTTCTTCCCTGCTTTGCCTCTTACCATTTTCAGATGTATAGCCATATCAAACTAATTAAAAGACTTTAGATTGAAAAATGCAACATTCCAGACACATAAACACAGACTTCACTCAAATATATGTCAGCCAGCCATAGTGAGAAGTCCCCAGACAACTAGACTATAGGTTCAAAACTATAGTTGGTCAAAGCTCTTTCAACTAGCACACAAAAGTTTACTCTGCAATTACAACACATAGCATCCTAATGATGACTCTAGTGACAGAACCACACAGGCAGCCTGGCTGCCTTTCACATTCCTATAGTTTCTTTAAGACTTTGCAGGCCTAGAGTGCTGAATGAATTTGCTTGGGTAATTTAGCTCATTTGTCTCAACCTCTTTTCCTGTTAATTCTCCAGCATTTGAAATCAGTTTTGTTGTTGTTGTTCATTTTGTTTTTGTTTTTTTCTTCCCTCTCTACACTTCCTTTCCCGGGCTATTTCTCTGGTGTAGGTTATTTCATCTCTATATGGTAACATGATATCTTTCAAAGCTTAAGTTCTCCCTTGTATAAGAAAAGCTTTCAGTTTGTTGTTAGCTCGCTGGTTTATGCAATAAAAAAAAAAAAAAAAAAAAAAAAAAAACATAAAAACCGTGACTGATATCGTGGGAACATTCCAGTCATTAGTGCTGTTACCAGATTTTCCATAGTTACTCAATATCTTAAAGTTATCCATTCTCCCTCTGGGTGCATTTTTTGGACTAAAGTAAAAGATGTGATATAAATATTTACTTTTCCCCTTAAATTGCCAATCATTTATAAAAATCCAACACATGTCTCACTTGCCATGTCTCCCAACACAACTAATATTTCAAATTTTATTTCTCATTTCAGACAATTAATAATGCCTTGTGTTTATCTAGCACTTCCAAAGACATTCGCGTTCATGACCTGACTTACATTCCCCAACTACTGTAGGTAGAACAGAAATCATCGCCACCACTTTTTTGAAGAGAAAATGAGGAAGGGAACAGTGGATGGGAAGCACTATAGTAAAGAAGATCCTGAGTGTTGCCAGGTGAACAGCCAATCAGCCACATATGTGCTCAAAGACAAGGTACCTGGATGCTAAAACAACCTTGGAAAAGTTCACAGATTCCACCTGATGGAGGGATAATAGCAACTTACAGTGGTGATAGCTGTAGGGATGCTGGCTTTTTTTTATAGCTACAAGGTTGCTGCCAAAGATATGGTTTTCCACTAATTTCTCAGGTCTGTTTTAGTTACCTTTAGAATTGAAACCCTCCCCCTTTTCCCTCCCAGACACTATGGCACAGTCCTCCCAAAATAAAACTGTCATACTTTTTACCTTATATTTAATATTTTCTTTTGGGGATTAAGACCCATAATTATCATAGTATGTTTATACTCCTCCATTTTATACCAAAGAGGTAAGGACCTCTTTGCCACCACCATATGATCCCATTTTTGTTTATTTGTTTGTTCATGTATCCACTCATAAAAATTCCTATTGATAACTATAAGCCCACAATAATTGAAGTCACAGGAATAAAACATATGAACAATACCCACATCATAGCTTTAAAAGTTACCATTTCTAAGGATTAAGAAATGTCAATAGTTGATTACAATACTAAGTTAGTGTCCTAAAAAATATTCACCAGGTGCAATGGGAATAAAGAAAGCATTATGTGTGCCTTGAAAAAAATTAGTTTTACAAACTAATTACTTCTCTTAGGGTTTTCTAGGATGAATAGAAGCAACAACATGAGAGAAAGACCTTTCCAACAAAAAGAACAACATGCCAAAATAATACGTTTTGAAAGAATATTCCATAATTGGGTAACGATAACAATGGACAAGGGTATAGAGAAGTAAGTGGCAAGCTGAAGCTGGAGTTTAATGTCATGCTAAGACATTTACACTTCCTTCTATGGTCATAGGTAGACTTTGAAGCCTACTAAGGAAAAGAGAGGAGCCTGCCAAGATCGTGGAGTAGGTAAATGCTGTGCTTACCTTCTCTCACGACCACATCAAAATTACAACTAAATTACAGAGAAACCATCGCTGAGAATCGCCTGGAGTCTTGCTGAAACAAAGCCTGAACACTAAGGACATGCAGAAGAAACTACCTTGGAAATCGTAGGAGGGGCAGAGACTTGGAACAGGCTGGACCCACACTGTGTGTGACCATTAAAAATGAGGAGGGATATTTCTGCTGTGGAGGTTCCCCGTGGAGGAGCAAGGAGTCCCAGCCCAGGGTTCCAGTGCTGAGGAGAGAAGTCCCTATAATTTCTGGTTGTGAAAAGCAGCAGAGATTGTGGCTGAATGAGCTGGAGGGCAGCTGTACTCCCAGGTGTTCCTTTTAAAGGACCCGCGCATGGACTTACTCATTGACAGACTCACTCACTCCGACCTCCAGTGCTTGGGCAGCAGCTCCAGAGGCACCAGGGACATATGGGGAGAAACTGAGTTGTCTGGCTTCAGGATGAGTGCTGGAAGGGCAGCTTTCTCCTGGATGGAGGAGCTCGCCAAAGCCATTGTTTCTTTGTCGAGCCCTCCCACTTCCTGGCGTGCAGACACACACAGCCTTTATATCTGAGTCTCCATCAAACTAGCTAATACCATTCATTTGCTCAGTCCTGAGGATTCTGAGACTCCACCCACCCAAATTCCAGGCCTACCCAAGCTGCGTCCAGTGACTTTTTCATACAAATCACCTGCCTTAGCTCATGATGCAGACTTTTCTAAAGTCTCTTAAAGGTTCACAAAACCCAAACAAGCAGCCTCTGGCTTCAGCGTGTCTCATTCCTCTGGCTGAGCAGCCCTAAGCCTGGCACTAGCAGCAGGCAGCTTTGGTTCATGGCTTGGCCTCTCAAGGCACCTGCAAGCCCTGTGCAGGTAGCAGCCATCTGGGATTGCTTTATGGCTTATGTCAGTTGGCGCTGGGCAGGGCACAAACTATGTATGAAACTGGCCTGCAGCAAATCCCCTCTTAGGTAGTCCTGGGGCTGGCATACCCAGTGGCCAGCTTTGAACCAAGCAAGACCATCGTCCAGCTGCCTCCAAGGACAACACACCCAAAAGGCAGACTGGGCAGGCACCAGAGCCCCTCTAAAGTGAATCCTGCTCCATAGGGTCAGCCCCTCTACAACAGCTTCTTCACTGTAGTCACAGCCACTCCTCGCAACCCAATGTTCAATCCCTCCCATTCACATGCAAACAGCAACCAAGGCTCAACTCTAACAGGAATATACATGACACCTACACAAGGGACACACCTGGAGCATCCAACTCAAGTGACCAGGGAGACAGAGCCACTGGGCCCCACAGGACACCTACTATGTAAGGTCACTCTACTAAGACTGGAAGACATAGCAGCCTTATCTAATATATAGAAACAAACACAGAGAGGCAGCCAAAATAGAGAGACAAATAAACATGTCCCAAATAAAACAATAGAACAAAGTTCCCCACAAAGAAATAAACAAAATGGAGGCAAGCAACCTACCAGGTGCAAAGTCCAAAACATTTGCTGTCAGCATGCTCAGTGATCTCAGGGAGAACTTCAACAAAGAGATGGGAAACATAAAAATGGAGATAGAAAACATGAAAAAGAACCAGTCAGAAATAAAGAATACAATAACTGAGATGAAGAATACATTACAGAGAATCAATAGTAGATTAGATGAAGCAAAGGATTGAATCAGCAATTTAGAAGATAAGGTAGCAGACAACACCCAATCAAAACAGCAACAATAACAAAAAGAAATGAGAATAGTTTAAGGGGGCTCAAAGACAATATCAAGCATACCAACATTTGCATCACAGGGGTACCAGAATGAAAAAAGAGACAGCAAGGAATTAAAAACCCATTTGAAGAAATAATGATGGAAAACTTCCCTAACCTGGCAAAAGAAATTAATATCCAAGTCAAGAAGCACAGAGTGTCTCAAACAAGATGAACTCAAAGAGGCCCACACCAAGACACATTATAATTAAAATGGCAAAGGTTAAAGACAAAGAAAGAACCTTAAAAGCAACAAGAGAAAAGCAGTTATTTTCCTACAAGGGAACTCCCATAAGGGATTGGCAAGAAATATTCAAAGTGATGAAAAACAAGGAACTACACCCAAGATTATTCTATCTAGCAAAGCTATCATTTAGAATTGAAGGACAGATAAAGAGCTTCCCAGACAAAAAAAAAAAAAACTAAAGGAGTTCATCACCACCAAACCAGTATTACAGGAATGTTAGAGGGACTTCTTTAAGATGGGGAAAAAAAGGAAAAAAAAAAGATCAAAAATATGAATAATAAAATAGCAATAACTACATTTCCATCAACAATTACTTTAAATGTAAATGGATTAAATGCTCCAATGAAAGGACTTCGGGTGGTTGAATAGGTAAGAAAAGAAGATCCATACATATGTTACCCAGCAGAGACACCCTTTGGATTGAAAGACACACAGAGACTGAAAATAAGGGATAGAAATAGTTATTTCATGAAAATGGAAAAAAAAAATACTGGGTAACAATACTTGTACCAGACAAAATAGACTTTAAAACAAAGGCTATAACAAGAGACAAAGAAGCATCTGGTAATCTTACTTCTGAGTATTTATCTGAAGAAACCCAAAACACTACTTCAAGGGGATGTGTTCATCTATATGTTTATTGCAGTATTATTTACAATAGCCAAGATATGAAGGCAATCTGGGTGTCCCTGAATATATGAATGGATAAAGAAGAGATGGTACATATATACAACGGAATATTACTCAACCATTGGAAAGAATGAAACCTTGTCACCTGCAACAACATGGATGGACCTACAGAGCATTGTGCTGAGTGTAGTAGGTCAGACAGCAAAAGGAAAATATCATATGATTTCACTTATAAGTGGAATCTAAAGAACAAAGTAAACAAGCAAACAAAACAGAAACAAATTAATAGCTACAGAGAATGTTTTGATGTTTCCAGATGGGAGGGGGTTTCAGGATGGGTGAGAAAGGGGTAGGGATAAGAAGTACACAATTGTTGTTACACAGTATTCATGGGGATATAGGGTATAGCATAAGGAATATAGTCAATAACATGATAATAATTATGTATAGTGCCAGGTGGGTACTAGACAAGTCAGGGGGAATCACTTAATAAGTTATATAAATGTCTACCCACTTTGCTATACAGCTGAAACTAATATAAAGTAATATTGAATGTCAACTGTAATTAAAAACGTTAAAAGGCAGGAAGGTGAAGGAGAATAAGAGGTTCAAATTTCAAAGTATAATACAAGTCTTGGGGATGTAATATACTGAATAGGGAATATAGTCAATAATATTGTGATCGCATGGTACAGTGTCAGATGATTGCTGGACTTACCATGGTGATCACTTCTTTAAGGTATATAAATGTTGAGTAATACAGTGTACACCTGAAACAAATATAATATTGTATGCTAGCTATATTTTAATAAAAATCTTCTTAAACGATGTTTAAAAAGAGGAAAAGAGAGGAATGAGCAGATCTATACTATGTAGTACAGACAACTTGTGGCAGCATAGAGGACAGAGAGGAAGAGGAGAAAGCAAACAAGCATATGACCTAGGACGTTGCAAGAGATCACATCAGTCCTTACCAGCTTGATTACCAAGGCCAATCAAAGTAACCATTCCCTTGCTACAATCCCAACTTGCTTGTCTCTCTCACTGCTTTACTGTACTCCCATGAACCATAATAATGAGTCAGTTCAACTCTCTCTCTGCTCTATGTCTGCCCATGGCTGGAGAAAAAACACTGCACCTGCTACTTATTCTTGCCATAAATCCACAAACCAGAACCTTAATGTCAGACAAACATGCAGTCCTCTTCTTATCTTACTCTCCTAGATTATTACATTTTTCTCTCTACCCCCAATTCTAATACCTTCTTTGCAGTCCTGTATTTACCTGATTACCAGTGTTCTCACTCCATTGAGAAATGAAGCAGTAAGAAGAGAATTTTCACAAACTCCAAATACCACATCTACCCACCTAACAGCAACTGAAACCATATAGTTCCATTACTAATAATATATGTGTGTCATAGACTAACATACATAGTTACAGTTAAACCAGTGTTTCTCTCTAGTCAACCCTTCCATTTGCATACTAGACACAATCCTCTCTCACTCCAATGTATTATACCATCAGTTCTATCCTACAAACATCAGTTTTTCCCTCTCTGCATATTTCCACCATTATATAAACATGCTGTTATTTATTCTATCTTAATCTCTCTCTAAACCCTACTTCCCTTTTCAGTTATTACTTTAGCACTCTTCCCCATTACATAAAATGTCCTTGCAAGTATTGTTCAAACTTGCTGTCATCAATTTTTCTACTCCCATTTTCTCCGAAGCCCATTTGAATAGCTGTTTAGAAATACCATAAAAACTGTTTTGTCAAGGTCATTTATTTAAAGTATTTTGCCTTGTATAATGCACACCCACGTATTTGGCCCAAACTTTCAGGGAAAAAATTCTTCATTTTAATTTTTTAATTCAAATTTTTATCTGTTTACATTTAGGTATTTGTTTTTTGTATTATAGAGGAATTTTAGCATTTATTTTTTAATATATTATGGTACAAGAAATTTTATGTAACAAATAATTACAAAACACAAGAACAGATACAAGGTGTAAGAAATTTTATGTACCGGTAACAAATTTATGATATTTATGCATTATAGAAGGCCAAGAGCTCTTCATAGTTGCAAGTTCCTCTTAAGTTCAATTAAGCTAATTATTGTATTCCAGGGTATTATTTTGCATATGGATATCGTGATTGATTTCTAGAATTACACTTTTAACTCATAAGCATAAATAAAATAATTGAAAACATTAATATAGATACTGAATTAGTACTAACTAGGTATAATGCACACTCTTATTTTCCCCTCACAAATTTGTTCAAAAAAGTGCACATTATAAATGTCAAAGTATGGAACCTCCACACTGCTATTTCCTAGTTAGCAGTTTCTGTCATACTCCAACTGGAAGCACTTTGCTCACTCAGTTCCCAGGATGCCACACTTTCTTGATTTTCCTTTCTATCTCACTGTTCTACTTCCCGGATTCTCTTACTTCTTTCTCTTCCTTTCCCAACGTCATAATGCTGGATGTTATAGAACTATTCATTCTCTTTTTGACCTATACTCACTCTTTCTTTTGAAGGTCTCATTTAGGCACATGGCTTTAACTATCATCTATATATTGATGACTCTCAAATAATCCTTCCAAAATTTACATTCTACATTCAAATACTTAATTACAGTATTTTGCACCTACAGATATTTATATAAAAACCGGGGGCAGTTTAAGATTAGTATAAACTCAAATGCCTACTAAATACTCTCTGTATATACATACTAAGTAATTCTCATTAAACCGAGTTTTCACACCAAAGCTGTTAACATATATTTTTTCTCTTCTCCAGATTCCAGCTATGAAAAAGAGAGGAGCTGGGGGGAACAGGGGAGAAGGGTTAAACTTCCCAGGGGAGAAAATAATTCCTTTCATACCATCCACTATTTTCCCTTTCCCGAAACACTTCTACAGAAAATGGACTTAGAGTTCTACAGAAACCAACTTTTTTTCAAAAAAAGAGAATCATTCTCACAAGATACTCATTTGCTGACAATCAGAAGGAAAAAAAAAGAATTAATTTATTGGACGAGAATTCTTTGGTGAAACATAAAGCATGAGAAATTTGCATAGTTGCTATTTAAACAGGCCAGATAATAACACTTTCGAGAAAATAAATGAGAAAGAAAATCCTTTTTAACCACACGGCTGTATATACTTATATAATCTCCAAACTGCATATCAACTATGAATTACTCATTATTTCAGTATCTATATATTCCAACAGATATTTTTATTGCCAGAAAGTCTTTTTCATATAGTTGAAGTTCAACTGTATCTGCATTTCATACAGTTTTGCTGTCCACATAAATTCCCATTGAAAAATGATGACTATTTAGAAATTTTAAAGAGTTTTTTTTCCTAGTTTGGCTGACCAAATTAACAGATGTCTCATATAAGACTTTTTATACTAATTCTTCCTGATGTTAGCAACATTTCAAGTTGAAGACAAAATTACCCTCTGCCACCTCTCAGTTTTAGGAGTTGCTAATCCCTTCTGTACTCAGTTTCTGCATTTGAGATTTTCAAGATCTTCGTAGCCTTCTCTGTTTCCTCATTGGGAAATACCCAATCTGTTGTCAATTTGAACTAAATAATAAATTGATGATTTGATCCACACTTTAATGAAAAAGAGCCAAACAGCTCAGAACTTAAGATGCTGATCTTGTTATTAAGTATAATTTCTAATAAACTGTGGACATATGCAGGAAGAGAGATGGAGGCTTCTCGATTATATAGGTGTTGTTTTCCGAGTTTTAGATAATAAGACCTTATCAGGTCTTCTTGTTCTTCCTTTCATTCCAATTTTCTTCACACATTTTGTTAATTTTAATAACAAAACTAATCAAAGAAAAAATGTATAGCACAAAGTTACCATTTCCTTGGGTGTATTTACTAGAAGCTGACATAAAAACCTCACAATAGGAAAGAGGTAAAAAATGTTCAGTAAAACGAAATAACATTTTAATTATACATACTTAAAATTTTCTATTCAGAACTATGTAAAGGCTTTGGCTACTCTTGAATCTAAGTTTACTCTGTGCTTTCATAGAATTCTCTCATTCCCATAAGGTCACATTTCAACAATAACAAACCAAAAGGTAAGGTATTAAATAGTGATCAATGAAATGTTTTAATTTGGGGACTATGCAAGGTTATCAATTTTTCACAGTTATCCCCACTTAATTGACTGATGAAGTCTAAATAGACACGTTTATCCAATCTCAATTAAGTATCATTTGGGGTAGGAAAGGCACAATTGATGTCTGCTTTTCAATAAAGCAGGCTAATAATGTAGGGAATTATTCTGGCCTAATCCGATCAAAAATTACTATAGTCTTCAACTATGGAACTCAAAAAAAAAAAAAAAATTCCATCCCTCTGTACTGGAGAAATAGTTAACTGGTCTTTTGGACAACTACCTATGATTTTCAGAAGTTTGGAACAAAAACAAACAAACAAACAAACACTAGATAATTAGTAAATGAAAATAAACTCATAAAGCAATGGCCTCAGTGTTAGGAAGGAAAGATACAAGCAAATCCTAAAAGAAACTCCGGTGGACTTGCCCATGTCAAGTCTCCCTATTAAGATGTTCTCAGTACAAGTTCCTGTGGCATTTCACCCTGGCTGGTATGGGACTTGGCCCAGAATCAATCTTTGACCTCAGACATTTCCATAGGAACCTCTTCATGAGGGGGAAATTAACTTTACTAAGATTTTGAAAGATTAAGGGGCTGGACCAAGGTGATAAAGAGTGGGGCATATTTACCAGCAGGGCCTCTGGAGTTGGACTAGAGTTAAGATCCTGGGTCTTCATTTACTTGCTCTGTGACTTTGGGCAATTTACACATACACAAATTTGGAATGATAACAGTAAAATATATATCCAATTTTCTGAAGATTAAATGAGATCTAGTCTATAAAGCACATGTCACAGTGCCTGGCATACATTACACTATCAATAAATATTATTAATAGCATTATTATGGAGCCAAGACTAAACAAATATTTGAGTTTCAACTCTGTGCCAATCAACTCTATCCTTTAATCATGGGTATAGAATGTTAAATAAAACTCATTTCTTGACCTCAAAAAAGACAAGAAGATAAATAAACAGATTAACTATAAAGCACTGAATTAATTGCTATGTGAAAGGTTAGCACAGAAACTTCTGAGGACAGAAGGGTGTAAGGGAATATTTTCTGAATAAAATGAAATCTATGCCGAAACACAGTATTTGATTCTGTGGATAGTCATCAAAAATATGGCTCTGACCCTTAAGGACTTAGTGGAGTCTCAGTCAACTTAAGTCTCAACTCAGGCTTTCTGGTTTCAAGATCACTGTTATTTGAATAAAATATGCCAAAAGTCACACTCAGCCCCTATAGTTCTTCCAATCTCTTTCCAACCATACATTCCCTCATTTCTCTCTAAATCTTAGTAGCCATGAAATAGTATCGTATGGGTAGAAAAAAAATAAAAATAATCAGTAGTTAAAAGTAGAGTGTCAACTCTCATTTCTCAGTAGGATTTCCTTCATGTACAAATGAGTACTGTGGACCCAGTAACATCTGCAAGGAAATGCCAGTGTGGCATATAATTTACTCTCAGGCTCTAAAATTATTTTCTCAATATTTCTAATACCATTAATATATTAATCATAATTAAATTCTTATAAATGTGGAGTAGGTAAAAACACCTTGGTATGTCTCAAAATTATATTTGATGAGTAATGTGAAAAATATATTCCCTCACACCTGTGGAATTCCAACTATAAAATAAAACTGGTAGTAGCAATTTTAGATTAGCATTCAACAATTACCTTACATTTATTAGTTCTTTTAAATGTTTTATTAGAATTGAAACAACCAATATTTGCTCATGTTTCATTAAATCCCATTTTCAATGTTCGGCTCAAACCTAGTGATAAAGGAGGGTCCTTTGAGCTTAGTGGTAATATCGTCTAAGCCTGAAAATAACAGGAAAGACTTCAGAGTCAACATCTCTTTGGTCTAAGGTAACAAGAATACCTGCATAATTACTCAAAATTGTAATACTAATAAAACATGAATAAAGAACCACTTACAGTTCATCCGGTATGAATTATTTTAAGCATGTCTAATAAAAGAAAGCTTTAAAAGAGCATTAGAAGAATTTATTTAATTGCAATGTGTGCAGGGTAGTGTTATATTATGTACCTGTGGCTTTTCAAAATCACACACAGTCTTGTGCTTAATGTGTATAATCAAACAAGAAAATAATAAAACTGGAAACTATTCTTCAATGGTAAATGTTTGCCCACTGAGCTGTCAATTGTGGATAGATTCATGATTGATCAGAATAATACACAATGGCGCAGTGTAATTCTTTAGTGTGATGTTGTAAAATGGAGTATTGCTTCTGTTATTTTATCCAGTTTGCTTTTATATGACAGGGTTTATTGTGCGTTATGTTGTAGCTCATTCCTCTGTTCACAATGCCTACTGATGTGTAATTATGACTTGTCTGAACTGTAAGAAGGAACAGTAAGTGAAAGGAAATCTGCAAGCACGCTTGATTTATGAGTCTTGATACTATATTACAGTCCTAATCTGCTTGCTTAACTTCGCTTCGGGCTAACTTACTGTATAACATGCTTACGATTAGCACTATAGCAAGTTGTGGAAGATTTACTCTGAAGGAGCTACTAGACATTTTTTTTTTTTTTTTAATGATTTAGTCATTTCAGTTACAGGTAAGGCAATAAATTATTTCTTTTATAAAGACCTCGTGTCAAGGAGTGACCATTACAAAGACATTTTTATGGTAACAAAGAACAGTGCAGGAAATGTTTTCTCCATGTTAAATATCATAATGTTATTGGTTATGTTTTATGATGAAACCGGCTATGTTCCCTTCTTCTTCTTTCCATATACTGTAGCTTTTGCCTGGTGCTACAATTGTACTATAAGAATATCTATTTTGATCTAGGGCATCTGATTTTTTGCAAGAGTAGCCAAAAATAGAAATTACTATGGATGAGCAAATGAAAGCAAACCCATAAAGCAATGACCTCAGTGTCAGCAAGGAAAGATGTAAGCAAATTTGCCTTTTTTAATCACCATTCACAAAGACAGATACAGCTGGAGTTAAGCACCACAGTATTGTTATTGAATCCTAGCATACTCAATTCACATGCTTTTAGTAAATTAAAGTTATAAATTACCCTTTGTTTCCTCAGATCCACTCTAAATCACCAATAAGAAAAATACTCTTCCCCAAAGCTTATTTGTGACCAGGTTTGTTAAATGCCTCGCAGGGGAAAAAAAAAAAAAAAATTGAAAAATTATCTGTAGCTCATACTTTGGCATGAAATAAACAGTTTTGATTGTGTATAAGGACATGCAAGCATCTCTGAGTCATTACAGAACTATCTTTAAACAATACTGCGATAAATATTCCAGATTTTTAAAAAATCCTATTATTTATATGATTTTCTTTTGTCTTTTGTTCAGCTTTGATTCTGTTTACGTATCTTCTATTTCTACTAAATATTTCTTCTCTAATCAACAATACATGGGTTTTCGGATCCAATGAACTGAAATATAAATTATTAACTGATTATTTCATGATAAAAAAAAAAGTTCCAGAAGAGTCTCATGGTATTAAACCCCTGGCGGACAACAGAAGGGCTGTGATTGTGAACACAAGTATCCTCAAGCTTATACAACTTTGCAAAAGTTAGTCAGAACAATGATCTTTTATAATGAACAATACACCCTATTACATGCTGAATTTGTAAGAAATGCTTTTGCAATATTTTTGGTCATTCATGCTGCATAATTAGCTCATTTTCTATTTCTCAGCACAAAAAGTCAGTTTTATTTTGGACCTCTTGAGGTGAAGTCATGCTAAGAACCCAGCAATTGCTATAATATCATTTAGTAAATGTGTGACTGACGAGGGGGATTTTTCTCATTGCCAGAATGTGCAGATGAAGTTTACTGAACTAAAGGCCTAAGTAGTGGGAGTTAGCCCTCAATACGCACTTCCTCTACCAATTACCATATTAAACTTGATTCTTAGCCATTTGAATGGATTGTAGTTGGAAACCAAAATGGTTTATATGCACTGTGAATTTAAGTCAACTTCTTTTAATTTGGTGCTGTGAACTGTTTCTTTAATGGTTTAACTATCAATGGAAAATGAAGAATGGGACTGCATACCATTAGAATGAGCCCATAAACCATGTAATGTTCTCACTACACCAAATATTTCAAGGCTGGCATAGTTCACACGCAGAGACAACAACAAATCTCCTCTATGCAACCCTCCTAATCAGTAAGAACATCATTCTCTTGAATGGATGGGTCTAAAAGCACAGTTATCAGTTATTCTGATGATAACATCATGAAAAAAAAAATTAAAGGAAAAGTGCTCTGGGTAGCAACTGTTGGTTAGCATATTTTCAATGATAATCTCTCCTCTCTCACACTCAATGAAGCTGCATATAGACAGTCTCAAGTGACCATATATTTAACTACAACTCAAGGAATACCTTATTAATTTACTTGAAATGGTGATATATTTAGGAATCTAAAAACATCAATATGTTTCTGTCTTTCATGAGCTAGAATATCTAATTATAGTCTCTGTACTCAAGAGCTTGGGTCTGATTCCACAGTCTTTACTCAGGCAAACATCCCATTGACATTAGTGCTTAACACAATTAGGTTGTCATACTGTTCAGGAGGCTTTCCTTGGTGAAAACACACACCGTGCATATATTTGCAATAGTCCTTGTATCATCAGACAAAAACAACTTCATCAAGTGAAAAATTTGAATATTGCCCCAAGTTGTTCTTTCAGAGGATAATTAAGATATCCCTACTTTTCTTCTAGCAAGATTTCTCAACAGAAAAATTTGAAGTATCAAGAAACAAGAGAGCAAAGCATTCTCTGGCTGACAATCACACTATACGGGAATAAATGAATTGCCAAACTTAGAAAAGTCATCTTACTCAGATGTCTTATTAGCAAGCATTGGTGTGTTCTCTCCACAAGAGCCTTTGATGAGATATCAGAAAAATCTGGATTCAGTTCCATTCTCCATTACATATTCCTGAATCTTTGACATAAGTCATTTCATATCCATGTATCGTTTAAAAGGGTCTTAATAATTGCCTTAAATGCAACATTTTGTGAAAATTAAAAAGCAAAACAGTGGAAAATTTGTACAAACTGAGATCCATATATATCGTAATAATGTATGTTTGTATTATCATCATTGGTACCATGATCATTACCCCAGCTCTTGCCCATTTTATCATCATCTCACTGGGCTTTTCATCTCAACCTGCTGCCGTTAAATAATGTTGTCATCACAGCAGCCACCGATCTGATTGCCCAAACCCTAACCGAATCCCTCTCCGGTTACAGCATGTACAAAGTAATGTTACTTAGAGGTTTCAGTGTCTCCCACTAAACTCTCAAACTGCATTTCCTCCCTAAAGTACCTAAGTTTTATTACTCATTTATGGAACAAACTACCACACCTGAAAGAGTCTCTTCTCCAACATTCTTACTCAACTCCTTTAGAGGGGGATTTAAAACGTACATCCTTTGAGAAAACTTTCCCAATTAATAGAGATTTGTTATGCCATTTGCGTTATCCCGTGTCACCTAATCAAGTCTAAGCCCTGTGTATAAACACCGATAGCAGCTTATGAATCCAATATTAATGTTTGTTTCTTCCTACTCAATTTGTTATTTGATGTGTATTATAGTCATGCCTGCATTTTTGTTAAGTCTCAAAGACTAAATAAAGAACTAAGACTAACCACGCTTCAGGAGCATGTCATATTAAGTGGATCTGTGTATTTCCAGTACATGCTGGTTTTTCTTTTCATGATAATTACTTGATGACAAGACATATTTATTAGAAAATAATTAGATAACAACAATGTATTGACCATCTACTGGGGTTGATGTCTGCAAATAAAACATATTAAGTTCTTGGCATCAGAAACTGATAATTTAAAGCAATAAATTATATAGGTGAAAATCTTTATAAAACTGTGTGCCATAGACTTTTTTTTCCCAACAAAATAATTGAAAATAACATTACAAACTGGAGGCTTACATTTTAGCAATACAAAGTAAAATTCAGGCTATTCCAGGAAGAAGATGAATAAAAAAAATTTAGTTACATACAAGGCAAATATTTACTATATCATAATGGAATACAAATACCATACTTTTATACAGGAAAAAAAAAGTGTGGCTTTACACTCAGGAAACATATAATATTTATGGTGAGGCATGTGTTTGTCATATGGTCTTTATTGAGGATGGTGATCATTAGCATTAGTGTCTATGTGAAAGTAATGCCGTGCTGAGTACTTACTTTAGTGGCTTGCCGCAAAACAGAACTTCTTATACCTGCCAGTATTATTCTCAGGGCGTGCCCTTGTACCAGCTGTCTGTCTTCTGTACCTATTCCTACGCATCTGAGCATCACACCTGTCTCCTGGGATCATCTTGCTGTTAAGAAAAAGGGACATGTAATTATAGTCCTAAAAGGTAAGGCAAAAAAAGACTTTTGCTGTGTTGTTGTTTTGTTTTTCACATTTTTTCCCCCAAACAACTACTCATACTCAGGTCACCACTTTATGCCCAAACTGAGATAAAAACTTCGGTGCATGGTGTGTGTGTGTGTGTGTGTGTGTGTGCGCGCGCGCTCACTTGTATGTGTGTAATAAAGCTTTTTTGAAGATAAAAAGTGGGTCTTTCTCAGTTATAAATCAACAAGGCCAAACACAAAGATGTTGCATGTAGTAGGCACATAAAACATTTTTATTGAAAAAATGAAGTAATTTAATTGATCTTAAACTTTCTTTCTATTCTATATTATGCTGACTTTGTTCCACACTAACAGTGTGAGAAATCAATGGCTGATAGAACTTTTTATCAGCTCCATACTAGTGGGGCTAAAGGCTTCGTGGTTCCTCTGCATATAGGATATGATTCAAAGATGAAAAGTTCCAACAGAACATCTTCCTTTCACCTATTTTAATTCTTTTAAGGAAACTTACTAGTCAAAATCTCTTTAGAAAAGTTTTAGAGTGAAATAAATATCCACATGCTTTAAAAATAATATTTGTGGCTACATGTGTGATGGTTATGCAAAAACTCTAATTTAATTACACATCTTTTATCATCGGTCTCAGCATTATCTTTAACTAAGAAGGGCATATTTTTCAATAGTATCTCTTTGGTCAATTGGTTTCAATAGTAAGCATGCTAAAATAATCTTTATATGTTATGCCATCCAAAATCTTCCCAAAGTCTCCCTTGATCAAAATATAATGCTGCTTAAATATGTTCGGCAACATGTACTCTACCTATTTGCATTATGTCAAATGAACTGGATCATTCCAATATGGTGTCACATGTGCATAGAAGCCTGTAGCATTTTATAACAGGTGTTGAGGAAATGTACTTGACAGAGATATTGACAGTAAGGTCATCTGTAAGCATAAACACTGAAAATATCAAGAAAAGTATATAGTCATTAGTGGCTTGAGAGGAGAAAAAAACAATACATAGGTGGAATCAGCAGTGGCCTCCCCAAAACCCATTCCTTGTTAATCAATAGAGTGTCTAATTTTCATGAATTATTTTTACTCTGATTTTATGAACACACTAAATTCTACCGTCACTACCTTCTACATTTTTTCAGAACATATTTAAATATACCTGCTCAGTTTAAGAACAAAAAAATAAAAAATAAAAATACAAAACACAAACACACACAGATATATATATATATATATATATATATATATATATATATATATATATATACACATATATATATTCATAACATTTTTTTCACAATTCTCTCTCTCTCGTTCATTCTCAAATATAGAGAAAGAGAGACAGGTCTGAGACAGAGGGAGGTCATTACATAGCAAAAAGTAAATCTTACAAAGACAAAGGAAATACTGGAAGCAATGTAAAATGATTGTTTTCTTAATGTTGTCAGCATGCATTTACTTCCATTAGAACATTTAGAACATTCTGCTTGGTATTTGGTTATTGATATATATGTCTATCACTAGATAATACACATCTTCTAATTTACTTCTGAATTCTTAGTAAGACCTAAAATAATGCCATTGAATATAGTATATATTTGATAAATACATTTCCCAACTGAATCTTACATTGTAATTCTAAGTTTAGTCAATCTATCAAGGAAATGCTGATTGTGTAAAGGTTTATGCATGACTCAGTAAGGATGTGTTCAGAAGAAAGATCTTAATTATGATGTAATTTTGTGACAGTTAGCCTGGAGTATTAATATGACAATTTAATTGTATTAATGAAGAACTAATGGAAACAGAACTAGTAATAAATTCTACCATTTGTGTCCTAAAAGGGGTGCCTTTATATAATATTTTAAGTATATAGTCAT
This sequence comes from Rhinolophus ferrumequinum, assembly GCF_004115265.2. Taxonomy (NCBI): domain Eukaryota; kingdom Metazoa; phylum Chordata; class Mammalia; order Chiroptera; family Rhinolophidae; genus Rhinolophus; species Rhinolophus ferrumequinum. Next base: position 73,988,871 of record NC_046291.1, read on the forward strand.
AAAAGGCAATAAAAAGTATGGAACTGAAAATAAAATCTTAGATCTATTAAGTACAAATGAATTTTAAAATATAGTTGTAAAGTATAATACCACAATGTCATAAAATGCTTATATGTATAGCTCTATCTCTATCTATTTATCTATCTATCTATCTATCTATCTATCTATCTATCTATCTATCTATATATAAAGGTCTTTTCGGTTGTTTTAAATAAATTTCAGAAATGTTTTCCAGTTCTCAGTGAGGCAAGCATTCCAATTTTCTGCAATATTAGCAGGGGTAAAACTAATGATGGCTAATTTTTGCCTGTAGTATTTCCTTCAATCTGCTCGTGCACTTTCAGTTTCTCTGGTGGCAGCAGCATTTGTAAATTTTCTGGTCACTAAGCACTCAAGTACAACTGTAAGTGATCAGTTTGCAATTGGCCAATATGGAGAAAATATAGAAAAAAGAATGCTCACATATATTTATAAATAAATGTCCATACAATCGTGAAATCTCTATGTGCACCAAAATTTTTTTCTGTCTACTACATCACCTTGTTTTGAAAAACTAGATATTTACAAGAAAAATATGTTTCTTTACTTTAGGAGGATGCAACCATATATTTTGAAAGAACTTTATTATATTCTGTGTTTGACAAACATTTGACTCTCAATGATTACCCTTTTTCCCGTTTATGTTTATTTATTTTAAATTTAAAAAGTGCTACTTAAATTATAGTAAACTACAAAATGGTATCTTCTCATTATTTATTTTACGAGTCAAATATTTCAAATAATAACACAGAGATTAGAATAATCTTTTTAAAATCTGATATTTTTATGACACATTTGTCAAGGCATAGCATAGATGATACGAAAGTGCAAGATGCTCAACATGTAGAACTTCAATAATTTAAATATTTACACAGAGACTATTTAGTAAAACTAAAACTGTGCCATATTTTAAACTTAAGGAAAGCTGATATGAATCCATTTTAATTATCACACAGCCATACCAAATTAAATCATTGCCCAAAAACCTTCACAGTACCTTTTGGTGAGGCCACATAAGGAAAGGTTAAGCTGCACAAGACAGCCATGTCACAGAGCAACTTAAGGAACTTATTTTGTAAAAATAATGCCCTGATTCCTGGAGAATGGCTGTCATCATTCCATATACTGCAGACCCAGTGCAGAAGAAACTAGATTCCTCTGTAAAGCATGCAGACTCAAGAACCTCAAAATACCAGCTACTCTAAGATGGTCAGAAACCACGTGAATGAATGAGAGATGTTCAGTTTCTGGATAATTCACAGATCAGCTTTTATCCAAATTGCTTAGCACTTTTCAAAGATGACATTCCATGTATATGCGTAGACTGTGTGTATGTCACTTTCATTTGAATTGTGTTCAACTGAGAAATTGTGAGTGTGCATTATTTGTCTGAGAGGAACTCTAAACTCATAGGGCTTTGGTGAAACCGAGGTGCCAAATTAGCTTTAAAAATACCTCACATTATGGGTTAATTTCATGTTTTCATTGAAATCCAATCATGTTGGCAACCATTCAATAAGCTACAGAAATCATAGATGATGAATATGGGGATATTACAAATGAAGGAAACTTGCCAACCGAAGGAAAACACGATGGCTATTTTTAACTAAGCAGAGTGCAAATGTTAACTTTGGCTTCCTATTACTAAAAATTACACACCTGGATCCCCATATTCTCCCCATTTGTTTGAAGGGGTTCTATGTTGCATATTTGAGAGATATTATAAATGATAATCCTAATGTGACAGAGACAAAGCAGAGCATCAGAGAGCATAGAATGTCCTTGGTGTTATTTAGGAAGAGGGTTCCTTCTGTGCAGCAGTGGGACTCCTCTAGGAGCACAACTTAGCTACAGGTGATGCCTTTAGAAGAAAATACGTATGCCCCTTTCCTGAGTCAGGGGCTGTCCTGCCCCAAGGTCTGGTGGGTGGAGCATGGTGTAGTCTGGATTTCAACCCTCATTTTCTCCGTCTGTTTAATGATTATTTTTTCTGCTACACAAAAATTGCACAACTTTAAAAAGTGGTCTTGGAGACCAAAATAATGACATCTTCCCAACTGCTTACCAGTTTCTGTCTTCTAAGTAAAGACTCTTTGCAGTGCCCAGTTCTGAGCTCTGAAAGAAAATTGGAGAAGTTAAATTGATTAACATTAGAAAGAATATCAAGGTAAATCCAGAAAAAGAGGGAAAAAAAGGTATTTTGGTGGAAAGGAAGGTCCCAAAGGTACAAAAAGGGTGTGAGAGAAGGGGAAGGAGTAAAATGGTAAACAAAACAAAATAAAACAACAAAAAAAAACATTGAGTCTCATCAAGTAGCAAATGACATTGCTAAAATGGGATAATTTGCCAGGAACTATTTAGAGACGTGTGGTTGGATTGTAGGGGAAGAGCCAGGAAGAGTACAAGAACTCAGTGCTGACGCTGCCAGAGATGTAATTCACCCCTGGACCCAAAGGGAGCAGAACAGAAGAGGGGGAGTACAAAATACAGGACCCAGGCTGCTTTAAGAAGGGCAGAGCCTTATATATTTTGGATATTAGCCCCTTATCAGAGGTGTTGTTTGCAAAAATCTTCTCCCATTTGGTTGGTTGTCTCTTTATTTTTTCAATGGTTTCTTTTGCTGTGCAGAAGCTTTTTGATATAGTCCCATTCATTTATTTTAGCTTTTACTTCTCTTGACTTTGAGATCAAACTCATTAAATCCTCTGAACCCAAAGTCCATAAGTTTAGTACTTATGTTCTCTTCTATGCAGTTTATTGTTTCAGGTCTTATGTTTAGGTCTTTGATCCATTTTGAGTTAATTTTGGTATACGGTGACAGAGGTCTAGTTTCATTCTTTTGCACGTGGCTTTCCAATTCTCCCAGCACCATTTATTGAAGAGGCTGTCTTTTCTCCATTGTATGTTTTTGGCTACTTTGTCAAAAATTATGTGTCCATATTTATGTGGGTTTATTTCTGAGTTCTCAATTATATTCCATTGGTCTGTGTGTCTGTTTTTCTGCCAATATCATGCTGTTTTGATTATTGTTGCCCTGTAGTACAAGCTAAAGTCAGGGAGTGTGATACCTCCAGTATTGTTCTTTTTCCTTAGGCTTGCTTTGGCTATTTGGGGTCTTTTGTGGTTCGATACAAATCTGATGATTTTTTGTCCTATTTCATTAAAAAATGCCATGGAGATTTTGATGAGGATTGTATTAAATCTGTATATTGCTTTGGGTAATATGGCTATTTTAACTATGCTGATTCTTCCAATCCATGAGCACATTTCTTTTTGTTGATCCAGCAATCCCTCTCTTGGATATCTACCAAAAAACCCTGAAAACATTTATTCATAAAGATATATATGCTCAGATGTTCATTGCAGCTTTATTTTTGGTGGCCAAGCCATGGAAACAACCAAAGTGTCCTTCAATAGATGATTGGATAAACAAGTTATGGTATATATACACAATAAAATACTATTCTGCCATAAGAAAAGATGAAATAGTGCCATTTGTGATGTGGATGGATCTTGAAATAATAATGCTAAGAGAAATAAGTCAGACAGAAAAAGTCGAGAACCATATGATTTCACTGATATGTGGTATACAAAACTGAAAACAACAAAGGAACAAAACAAACAAATGAAGAAACAAAAACTCAGAGACAATAGATTAGTGGTGACCAGAGGGTAGGGGGAAGAGGTGGGAGATGAGAGTAAAAGGAATCAACTATATGGTGACAGAGGGAGAACTGACTCTGGCTGGTGAACATACAATGTGATATATAGATGATGTATGACAGAATTTTACACCTGAAACCTTTGTAACTCTACTAACACTTGTCACCCCAATAAACTTTAATTAAAAAAAAAAATAAGGTGGGCAGGACCTTCTGTTAATTGATACAGCCATGTAGTTTGTTTGAGATAACCTTACAGGGAGGTAGGTAAGAAATATTAACCTAACTTCACTCTCCTTCCTTCCAATCTCCAGAAATTGCTTCTCATTTGTCCCACCAAAAAAAAAAAAAGCCTGTGGAGGGGATCCACATCAGTTAGCCTTCCAGGCTAAGAGCAGGGTGGAGTAGCTTATTCCATCGGACTGAAGCTTGCTTGTTTATTTGTTTTAGTGTTGGGGGAATTGAAGGGAGTTGGGAGAATGGGGGCACTGCCATATGTGTAAGACATAGTAAGGAATTAAATGAAGACAATTTTTAGGATCTATCATTGTCAGTTGTGCGATTCTTCCCTTAGTTACCTGCTGCTTATCTAACAAATTATCCCCCAAACTCAGCAGCTTAAAACAGCAAATGTATAGTATCTTAGAGTTTCTATGGTCACGAATCTTGTCTTGGCTTACCGGGGTGCCTCTGCCCAGGGTCTCTCACAAGACTACATTAAAGTACAGGCCTGGGCTGCAATCATCTCCAGACTTGACTGGGGAAACATCTGCTGTCAAGCTCAATCACGTGGCTTTTGGCAGGCTTTTGAAGATCCATTTCTAAGGTGACTCACAGGGCTGTTCATGGGTCTCAGACTTTTGCTGCCAATTGGCTGGAGATATCCATTTTTGCTGTCTGGCCCTTTATGTAGAGCTACTCATAACAGCAGCTGCTGTCCCCCAAATCGAGGCGAAAAAAGACAGAAACAAGAAACAGAGAAGTCAGGTCTTTTTAAAGCTAATCCATAAGTGACATACCATCAGTAATTTTTTTTAATTGAAAATGTTTTATTGAGATAATTGTAGAATCACATCTAAGAAATTAAACAGAGAGATCCCACGTACCCTTTCTCCAGTTTCCCCCAATGGTGATAGCTTGTAAAATTTCCCATCCAAGATGTTCACATTGATGTAATCCATCAATCTTATACAGAGTGTTCAGTTTCACTTGTACTTGATTGTGAGTTTAACTCCTTACAATTTTATCACATGTGTACATTTGCATATCTACTACCATTGTCAAGATACTGAAGTTATCAACACAATTATCTTTCATATTGTCCTTTTATAATCATACCCATTTCTTTCTCCCCTTCCTACTCTGCCCCTAACCCTTGACACTCCCCAATATGTTCTCTATTTCTGTAATTTTGTCATTTTAAAATTATTCTATAAATGGAACCATACAGTATGCAGCCTTTTAAGGACCGACTTTTTTCACTCAGCAAAATTCTCTGGAGACTCATCCAACTTGTGTGTAGCGATGTCTTCTTCTTGTGTATGATGACTTGTATTCCATGGTAGGCATGTGACACTGTTTGTCTAATCATCCACCTGCTGAAGGACATTTGGGCTGATGACACTTTTTCACTATCGTTAAAGCTGCACATTTGTGTGGAGGTTTTTGTCTGATCATAAATTCTTACATCTCTGGGATAAGTGCCCACTGGTGCAATTGCTGGCTAATTGCATGGTTCGTCTTATAAGAAACATCCCCACATTTTTGCAATATTCTTTTTGTTAGAAGTGAGTCACTAGGTCTCCCCACACCCAAAGGGAGTTTATTACAAAAGGGTGTGACTAGCAGGAGGCAGGGATGAGTGGGGTCACTTGGGAGGCTGCCTAACACCTCCCCTTGTTACCCCTTCAAGGAGACTCCTCTTCTAGCTTACACTAACCCTTTCTGTACGCTTTCATAATTGGAATCACACCATTGTTGTGCAGCTCCCATCTGCTCCAGGCAGCATCCTGTCACACCCTGGGTATTCCTAGAGAGGACTTGAAACAGCAATTCCACACTTGCCTCCCACAACTAATTCTCTGATGATTTGGAGAACTTCAGGTCATAAGCACAGAATGGCAGTGTCCACTTACTTGTGCCTGATTCTGAACAAGGAATACTAGTGAAAATTGAGGCAAATTGTTGTCATCCATAATGTGTACAACATAAATATTAATCTAAACATCAGAATAAAAAATTTCCACAAAAATGTTATATGATTGAGCCCAACATCTTAATGACATTCTTAACTTTTTTTTTTAAATGACATGTCAAGAATAAATTAAGAAACAAATCTTAAACTTAAATGTGAACATTCTATTCTAAATGAGGTTGTGCCTGGAAATAGTTATTTTTGTCTATTCATTTCTTTGATTGCTTCAGCTGGAAAGGGATTAACCTCACTAGTGGTAAGTTCTCTTCAACCATCTTCATTCCTCACTCTAACCCTCACGGTGGGGTCCATGGCTAAATGTTCCATAGAACGTATTCTACAGCACACCTAATCCATTGCTCTAACCTTGACTTTGAACATCTTAGACTTTTACCACACTCTGCTTTTGACTTCTGTTCCTATGCTAATTATCCTCAAAGATAACATATTTGGATCATGGCATCGGACACCAAAGTAATAGGAAACCGTGGAGTGAACATGACTGGAAATAGGACAGGGAAGGTAAGCATGGCAAGTCCTGGACAATAAGAAAAAAAAAATCAGACAGGTACAAGTCCATTTATAATCCAGCCATCCTAAGTTTTATTTTCTTTAGTCCACCATTCTTTTATGGTTCTGGGTCTTCATATATGGGTTCCCTTTTGCTCATATGCCTTTCTGCTCATGTTCACTTGACTAACTCCTATTTCCAGTCTCTTCTCAAACATCCTTTCTCTAGAAGCCATCCCTGGACCAACTCGACCAAGCTTGATATCTGGACCTGCATTTCCATACCCTTTGCCAGGTTCTTGGCAATATCCATCACAATTCTGAACACAAGTTTAAAGCCAACCTTCCTCACTAGCTTATAAGCCCCGGAAATAGGGAAAAATCATTTGTTTTGTTTTGTTTTCACTACTGTATCCCTGCATTTAATACAGTTCTGGAGCCAATTAAGTATTCAGTAAATAAATTTTGTGTGGTTAATTGTGTCTGAGTGATTCAATGATAAAAGCCAGTGAATTTCTCATGAAATAGGCAAAATTCTAAGGAGGGACCTTGGCAGGATCAGTAGATCCAAGAATGAGTAGCAGGAATCTAGTCACAGAGACTAAGATTCAAAAACGTGTGTCTGAACACCAAGAGAATTTCAACTAGGAGAGAAAGATTCTTGTCACAGAGGAAATATGGCACAGGGTTCTCTTGTGTGACAAGTGCTGAGTTCCTAAAAAGTACAATGTAAGACATGAGCTTAATTTCAAGGATGTCATAAACCTAGTTATGGGAGTTACATATTCCAAACAAAAAAAAGATGTGATACTGAGACTCTCTATTTTTCCACCGATGAGCCAGATTTGTTCCAGAGACCAAGCCAGTTTTGCCACTGAAGTTGGGAGCTTAGTAAACCAAACTTGGGAATTGAAAAATTGTGTGTGCATAGGTGTCTAAACTCACCAGGATATTTTCTATTAATCAGTAATTCATCAAGTCCCTTTTCCTGCACAAAGGAATAATGAAGAAATAACCTCTTAGGGAAATCTCAAAACTTACCCTTCCTTGGCATTGAACTTCTACAGTTCACTTTTCACTGTATGTTCAAAATTTTTCAACTATGTTTGCATCACACATAACCTTTAATTAATTATTTTTTTTTTTAATTTCAGAGTATCAAAGTCCATCAAATTTACTGATTTTTAGCTTGTTAACCTCTCAAGTAAGTGTGTAGAAGCACCCTGTATAAAACAGTGGTGTTATGTGAATTATGCTATTGTGTGCAGAGAAGGACAGCTTGCTGGTGATGTCAAAGATAATATGAAACATACTGTTTCCCTATCTTTGGGAGAAGGGTTCCCCCTTCATAACTGGCATGAGGCATCTAAGCACTGCATGGAGGCCTCATTGAAATTCCCCAACTAATCTATTTTAACTTCAAAGTTTCCTTGTTGTTAGAATGAACTACAACATTATCTTGATAACTTTAACTTTAATTTCCTTTTCCAAAACATCTTAAGTTAAAAGAACAAAAAGGGGAAGTAATTTCCCATGGACATGGGTAGCCAATACATACTAGATAGGAGCTCAATAAAACCATTATAGTTTTTGTAATAAGATTAAATCAGCTCTTGATTGAAGTACACAAGGCACTTTTTGCCAAATTATATTAGGCCCTTGGCAATTGCCACCATTTTAAGGGAAGGGTTATTACTGAAGACTGTTTTCCCATATTACAAATGCTACACTGTGATTCCTAAGTGCTTCCACATATCTCAGTGGATATCTTCGAGAAATGAATCACTTTTCTAGTGGTAGGACAGTTGGTGGTCAATTTTCCTGTAAGTTTTATACAGGGTTGTTCATTTTTTAAAGTAACCCTGTGCTAGTTCCAATAATTTCCTAAATCTCAGGCAGGCCTTGCTCCCTCTTTTTGGCAAGCATTCTAAGTTCCATAGAATCCCAACTTTTTTCCAAACCAAGAAAAATATATTTGTTCGTATTTATTAAATAACAATATAAATTTCCTTATATATGGAGCATGTACGTTTCTATTAGTGTCTACTCTTATTTCTATAAGTGGGATCGATGTCTTTTAAAATTATTAACCATTACATTCACATTATCTGGCATATGATAAGCAAAAAATAAAATGTAGGTTTATTAAAATTCTACATATTAATAGCATTATGACTTTAGGTACTATGGTATTTTTAAAAAACTCACTTTTATTTCTGGGGGAAAATAATATTGTGATTATTTGTCTTGAATAGTTACTTTGCAAGCAACAATACTTCATTACCTGTTAGTTACAATTTGCATATGCAATCAAACTTGTCACTAACAAAAATGTCATTTAATTCTCAAAGAAAACATTTTTAAAATACGGCTATCATGAAAATGTTGTTTTGGACAAATGTAAACTTGGCTTATATACCAAAATCTCGACATAAAGAATTGAACTGAAAAGATATGCTGATATGAACAGCTTTTAAAACAATACTATATTTTTAATGTTTTAATTATTTGCACCAGAGTTCTTTGTTAGAAATTTAGAGCCCCAATTTGGGAAGATAATCTCCTTTTGTGAGAGACACAACTAAGCACAGCGATGGAGCTAAGGATCAGCTTTAATTTTTGGCTTAATTTGAGAGTCCAGAGCTTTCTGATAGATCTTGCACTTCTCTGTTTCCTGGTATTTGGCTTCCTCTGTGTCAAAGATTACATCTTCTTGGTAGCATGGTTTATGGAGCTTCTTCTTGATGTAGGCATGAATGAGATATTTGGGAATTTTCATGTCAATTTTGGTAGAGGTGACAATGACAGATTTATTTTGTGTTCAATAAAGAGAAACTAAACTGAGGAGCAGAGGTCCAATCACAAGCAGCAAGCTTCTTCAGCCGCTAAAAGGAAATCACATTTGTTTCTGTGGTGACTAGTGAAGATGAACAGAATGATCCTAGAAGTGACACTATCAGTTTTGTCACATGGTAACAAAGGGTTTTTTGCAGTGGCTCAACAGCTTTTGAGATACATCTTCAGTAGGATAATAACTAGGCATATTTCCAAATTTAGACACTTGGGTACCACCATTCTTGTCACCGGTAACTGGCTTGTGACAGTAGCAAAACCATCTCCTTTTTCTTTTTAATCCTGGATTTAACTGCTGAATACTTCCTCTTGCGTATGGCTTTCTGTGGATTGAAATACCAGCCAATTCCTTTAACATAGGATTTCAGCTGTAGTAGGCATTCCTTTCTCGAGCACTTGGGCCCTGTGGTTATTCTTAACCTTGCCACTGGCATCAGCCTCTCTTTGTTTCAGGTTTCTCTTCCTTAGTTCTGTTTTTTCAGCTTTTTTTACCACCATCTTGTAAGACAGGAACGTGCAATACAATTTTTGACAATCTTTTCTCTCTCTCTCTCTCTTTTTTTTTTTACAATTCTTAATATTTAGAATTCTAAATAGGATAATTTTAATAAATGGTTTCCATTTAGTTTTCTCTTTCTTAGTAAAAATGTAAGTTAAGCATATTTTATTTATTTAAGTATTGATACTTAGATCTATTCACTTCATTTTATGTTCTTCTACCCAATCACTCTCACATTTCCCCATAAGGCTATACCTATCCATGTGACAAAATCCAATTTAAGAAACTAACAAAAAAAAAGGGGGGGGTTGCAAATTAGAAGCAGATAGTTTTCACCACTTTTATTTAATGCTAATGTATTTCTTACAATTCAGATCATTAAAATTCTTTGCGATATTTTTTGGAACCAACATTGTGAGCATACTGCTAGTATTGCAAGCAAACATTCAATGTGAGTTTCTATTTTAATATAAATCTCGATATGTTCTTTATAATGTACATGCTACATAAAAATAAATGGGCTTTGCTAGGGTTCCTTTTTTCTCTCTATTTATAAGAAACAGGATTACCAATGAATGATGGAGTTGAATACACTGCTATTTATTTCACATGGGAGTATGCAGAAAACATAGAAAGGGCATCAGAAATAACTAGTGTTTACAGTATTTGGAAAGTTTGTGATGAAATTACAGATTGCTAAATCAGTCAGTTGACAAAGTTGTTATAACAGAGCATTTTATTTTTTAAATACACCCCTCCAAAAAAAATGAATATATGAAATAGTCATGAGATTGATATTTTTGCCTGTTATTTAATATACCTGAATGTGAGTCGTTTTTTTCTTTACATTTGTTATATTTAAAGTTCTATACTATCGTGTTTCCCCAAAAATAAGATCTAGTCGGACCACCAGATCTAATGTGTCTTTTGGAGGAAAAATTAATATAAGACTCAGTCTTATTTTACTATAATATAAGACTGGGTCATATAATATAATACAATACAATATAATATAATATAATACCGGGTCTTATGTTAATTTTTGCTCCAAAAGATGCATTAGAGCTGATGGTCCGGCTAGGTCTTATTTTTGGGGAAATAGGGTACCATGTATCCAGAAAGTTTTAAGAACAGAACTACATAATAAGTATTTTAGTTAAGTAGGAAATTTTATTCAGGTACTTTATTTATCATTACGAGCAAATTGGGAAGACATTTATTATTCATTGTTGTATGTATACTACCTCTTCATACACATTTGTTGATTAAATAATTGGTTTTTAAAGAATTAAACTTAATACTAGAGATACACAACACTAAGAATACAAAGGTTGGCAATTATCTGATGATTTAAAAGATTCTACCAAATTTCAGCTTTAGGCAATTATATATAATTTAAATAGATTTATTAATGCCATGGAAACACACTTCAAAAAAAAAATCCGTTATCAACTTGTTTATACAGTTATTTGCCCCTATTTGAAGATCTAGAATTCAAAAATGATTCCAGTTTTAATTTTGTTTTAAAGTCACGAGGGAAAGAACAGTCATTTTTATTTTAAATTCCAAGTTCTGTGAACTTTACATCTAACACAAGGTAAAAATATCCTCCAAGAAGCCATCTGGGTCATTTACTAATAAGACTTTTAAAGCATAGAAGAATATCACCCATAGAGCCTGAAAAAAGCCAACATGGCACAGTGGAAAGAGCTGGGGCCTTTGAGCATGGGTGTAAATCTTTGCCCTGACACTTAACAAATATGTGAATTTGGGCAGGTTAGCCAATCACAGGGCTGAAAAGTCAGCCTCCTTCGTGGTCCATTTTGTTCCAGATGGGCTACATAAAGATAGAATGTGTGCAAAGCATGTTTCCATTTGGTGCTAATCCATTGTTTTCAAGCTCAAGCCTTATTCATGTTTCCACAAGCCATATTTCATCTCAAGGGATGGGTGGATACTACAGAAAACATGAAATGGAATTCACCAATTGTAAAAGGATATCAATGTAGAAAAACAACAATCAAGAAAGGGGAGTAGATAATACTTCGACTACTTCATGAAGAGAAAACAGCCCAGAAATATGGGCTAGTGGTGCTAGATTTATAGTTTCACTGGGCCAAGTGAATTACACCCTCCTGAGATAGATTTCTCTCTAGGAAACATTTTCTGTGACACATTGTGCTCCTCCTTAAATTTATTTTGTTAAAAAAGCTCACATCTAACACACCTAGTTTAATGTTTGAGCTCTATGGTGAACGTTTTAAACAGGAAAAGCCAAAGTCCTTAGACAGTTTCATCATTAAAAAGGGATGATTACAATAACGGCTTCAGGAAAATTATAATAATGGTAGCAGTAGCCTTATCTGTTCTACGCCACACAAATACCAATAATGTTATCAAAGCATCTCCTAAAGATAGTTCTAATCCATGCTAGCTTACATGGCAAATATTTCTTTGACTGAAATTACAGTTTTGTGTATAGAAGCAGAACTAAGGAAAAACAAAACAAAACTATTATATGAAGGTATATAGACCTGACATCTGAGAAAGATTGGCTGACTATGGCATAAATTTGACTTGAGATTATTGCTATGTGTATTTATTTTTTCCAAATGTTTCAAAGAAGGTAAACAGGTTTTATCAGTAAAATGCAGCAGAGACCACAAGTTTATATTAAGTTCTTCATTTCATTAGTTGGGAAGTTGAAGTAGTCAAATATGACTTACCAAAACCTTTCTAGGATTTGTTCATCCTTCTATATGTGAGTTTAGCCCAGAATTTAATGTCTAATCACAATTAAATTGGCATAGTGTTTCTATCTTGAAAATAAAGTATCAAGTTGAAACCAATAAAATTACACATTGGGTTTGTAGCTGGATTCTGCCCATGATGAATTTATAAGACAGAATTATATTTTTAAGTCATTAAATAACATGGATTATTAATCAGGACATCATTATATTGAACTCAAAGCATTGTAATAGTTGGCAAAAAATGTTTTCTGAAATCTTAGGGTTATTATTTTTGAGGTCGTTTGATCCTTTTTTGAAAACTACAATTTATCACCAGCATATTTAACAACCAAGTGAATTGTCACATTTCTATTTGATAAAGTCATTTTACTTGTGAAGAGTTACTATTTTCCATTCATCACAGTTTGCTTATAAGGGTCATTTCAATATGATTTAATTGTACTTAAGTGTTTCTCCCTACGCCCACCTCCTCCCAGTTTGTTAGTTGCTTTAATGTGATTTCAGAATTGTAAATGGCTCAGCATATGGGTAAGTGCATTTTTGGGGTTTTTCCATCTAGATCAGTGAAGTAAACAGGGTGAAGAGGCGAGTCTCCGTATTTCTTCCTAACAGGTTTCCATTAAAGGGAATACTGAGTTAATGCAAATTTTTTCCTGAAAATATAGTTTACAGAATATGGATTTCATCAATACTATTAACTTATTTGTGTTTGAACTAATATTTTCTTAAGCTCCACATAGCTTTATCAGCACGATGCTTTTACTACTATTCTTTATACTGCTATGAAGAGCCGGGAATGCTGGCTAAAATTCTTCATTGCCATTTTTTTGGTGAAAAACTGAAATGTTAACAAGGGCAGGTAATTTACGGGGTGAAAATGGCTCATTGTAAAAACATAAATAATGGGAACTGAGAGAGGAAGTCCCATCCAGAGTGATCAGCTGTCACTCACTCTTAATCCATATCAGTCACCTATCAGGTGAACAAAATATGTCTCTGGGCCAACTTCAGCCTGCAGGCTATCAGTCTGCAACGCTTGTTTTAGAGACCGATTTGTCAAGGGTTGGTTAAGTAGCATAAACCAAACCAGGCTAGTGTTTGTGGCGAGGCTGAGGCATAGGCAGATAAACTATTTCATTGAGGGCTGACTTCATGGATGTATGATCTTAGTAGTTATAAGAGGCCTCACACTTATAGGATTCCACCCTTGGTTTAATGGTCTGCTGTTGTGATCTTGAAATTCTTAATTATTTGGGGCAAAGTTCACCACAGACTCATTTGACTGTGGTATAGTAAATAACATAATTATTCCTGATTCCATTCAAGGTAACACTAAAGCATTTTTCTCCTGAATGAATTAATATACCTTTCTGCCAATTTAATTGACTACTGGGAAGGATTAGAAATGGAGGGATCAGGATGTTGTCATTTGCTCATCTTGGTTTCTTTTGTGGATTCGAATGAACCCATTTCCTTTCTCTCCAGTTGCTCTCTGTGTTCCCTATTTTCCAAGAGAAAGCCAGTAGCCTGATTTATCAAAAAGAGACAAAGGTAGAAAGTCAGTAGTTCTAGCATCAAAATTACCTGCTTCATTTGCTGAATGTTTCAAGGGTTCCCAAAGGTAGACCAGAGACTGCCTTTCTTTCTTTCAATTAAACATTACAATGAAAAACATTTCGACAAAATCATTCAATAATCCATGATATTGACAAACATGGCTGTCCCCCCTCTTTGTTGTTTTTTATTTGTATGAAAAATAAATTATCATTTAAATGTGCCACTAGAATTGGCCATAAGGAACGATGTACACGCAATATCTGGTTTTAGAGTCATCTCTCTGCAATGTTGTAATAAAGTACAGCACAGACTTCTCTGGTGCTCACTAAAAAAAAACATCTAACCTTTTTGTGGATCCCTAGACACCTGTAATCCACCAATTTCCAGCTCACAGAAAAAAGTATGAGCATTTAACTTTGACTCTTGGGAGTAGAACTCTTAGCTGGATTAATTTATTTTTCTTGCCCATCAGTGTTCTAGATTTATATCCACTTTCTTGTTATATTTGATACCAGCCGGCATTCCTTTGCTGTTGTGCAGGTATGACTAAGTACTGTCTCATGCCATTGAATTAGGGCATCATTTGTCTTGGGTTCTACAGGCTGGCTGCATACATGACAGCACACAGTGACAGTAATTTGCACTGATCTGCCCCCACTGCTAGTCTTGCTGCTACAAATAGCAATTGATTATTATTCTGTAGTGTTATTGACTATCACTATGAACACAAGCTTCATTTCATTTTTAAAGTAACATGCTACAGATTAGTATAAGAGCGAAACTGGGAAATATTCATTTCTAAGAATTATTTGCAGTCACAAACGTAACTTTAAATTCTGGTCATAAAACATTTATTTTACTTTAAATCATACTAAACAAAAACTTTATTATGGTTTTTATCTTAGTGTAATGTAAATAAATAATTTCTACAAGCTATAAGAAAATCAGTATAAAACTGAAATATTTTTTTTCTAGTCCCAATTTCGGGAGAGATATGCACAGAAAATGATTAGCTACCTTTTCTTCTCCACCTTCACCCATCTGTAAAGGATTTGTCTGTTCAAAAAAAGTTGGAATCTTATATCATAGATACATATTTCTTGACCTATCTGGTATTGTAAGTCTTAGTTTTTCCAGCATCCTATAGTATCTCCCCATTTTACTTTTCTCCCCCACAAAGTGACCAGAAAGAGTTTTCCCATTTAGAACTACAATTATGAAGATTTGTGGAGTTAATATTTATTAATATTATATCAGTGGCAGGTATATTTTAATTTATACATGTCTTTCTTCCTAAACTGCAAATGCAACGTTCTAAATCGTTTAAAGCACGACAGTACTAGGTAGAAAAACTAACTTATTTTATTGTGCTATGTCATCATGAGTCTTATATGCTTGACTACTTCAGCAAATACACTATTTGTGTCTCAAACTAAAAATTTGAATTATATGTAATACTGACTTTAGAAAACAAAACTACACCACACCTCAAAGACCTGTTCTCTGAAGGACACCTTGGGGTCATTGAACTCTCCAGTGTCATTCCTATATGGCACAACCAATAGGTGGGCTTTTATAATTTGGGACAATAAGAGTCTTAGAGGTACCATCTTGCCATTTAATTTGGATACATTTTTCTTTAAACATCTTATGTTAAAAAATAAATAAAAATCTTCCATGCAATCAGAAGTAACTGGAAAATAATTTAAATCTAGTATCATTTGGAAAGGCAATGTATTCCCTGGTCTGAAGCATATTGCTGAAAGGATGGCTCAGCTATATGTCGTTAGAAAGTGATTTCACCCTCTCTCCCTTCCCTTTTGAGACCACCTAAGATCTAAAAATCCACCAAAGGCCATTTTTAAAGCATATTTGTGCTAAAATTGCTGTTATCTATAGATAATGTACATTTTCTCTGGTCTAACAAAGGAGGAAATGCATGCAGAGGGATTACAGAACAGCAACAGGGATTGTTAGTCCTATGCTTTGTTTTAGATTTTAATATTCATCCATTTAAACAATACTCAAAACCTATTGAGAAGTAGGTAGGTGGAAGCCATAAATGAGTAGTAAGACAATAGCCATGTACTTCGGGTAGACTAAGGCTGCCAGGTATTAGTAAAGGGAATTTCCACCAATGTTTTAAAAATTGGAACTATCAATGGTCTACAGAATGTGGGCAGGTTTTCCAAGAGCCACTGAGACAATATAAAGTCCAGAATACTTATCTTTCAAAGGGTAAATGACAGGTATTATTCATTTCACAGCTATGATATAATTCAAATTAATGCTAAACAGCTATGTATTTATCACTTAGCATTATTTTTTCATCTCTCTCTGACTCCCTGTATTGTTGTAATTCCATCAAATAGTCATTTGCTTTTTCTATGGTAATAATCCCTTCACATTTCTTCCTTTTATCGGTATTCTTGTGTGCTATTTGTTGTTCTGTTAAATCCCTATTATAGAAAGGCCTATGAGTTCCAAGAGCTTGATGAATAATTGGAAATGTTTTATCCCTGAGCTTCAAAAAAGTGCTAGAAATAATTATAAGCAAACATCTTCTGTAGTGTCCCATATCAATCCAATCCCTGCTTTATGCTATTTGTACTTTAGATAGAGAAGGAAACAGCAAGATCTTGGTTACCAGCTCTTGCAGCATAAAGGGGACAGATGTTTCAGTTTCCATTGCTTTTTATTCTGTCTTCTCTGTTCTTTCTGGCAGCTTGGGCTCTTCACTACAATACGTTCCACAGTTAGTCAAGCCTGTAATTTCACAAGGTACAGTTAATTATTGATCAATCAAAATGAACTTCATAATCCTTTTGGCAACTCATGCTGTACTTGAACTTCTCCCTTGCCCATAAAATAGCTTAATGGTCTGCAGTATAATGAACATGAAGGATATGAACTAACGCTCAAAGAAGCAGGCAAATCCCACCTTTCTTTCTCATGCCAATTCAGGATTATTCTTCACAATGGACTACGTATTCCTTATTTTTCTTCAGCGAATCAGTCTTTTCCCGTCCCCATTCTGAACCCAGATGCAGAGCTTTCACATCTTCTCCGAGCAGTTGATTCAATTTAAGATATTTGTTTAATATTTGCATACATATTTTCTATCCTTTAATTTCTCCTACATAAATCAATTTAGTCAGATAATAAAGTGGTTCTCCTGAGCCACGGAGTTGTGTTTTCAGTACAATTATGTACTGGTTTTTCTGGACAGGCAATTTACCTAGATAAAAAATGAAGAGCATCATGCATCAAAGAATAATGACTCCCCTCTTCCTCATAGTGAAAATACAAACTAAAGGGGTAAAAAAATATCCCCAAACCGTGGTAGCTTACAAATGATGTATATGCAGAAGGATGTTGCAGCTGGTTACGAGCCACCAATAATTCAACACTTATTGAGAGCCTACTATGTGCCAAGGTTCTTGCTCTGAGAGACAGAGAGAGAGAGAGAGAGAGAGAGAGAGAGAGAGAGAGAGAGAGAGAGAGAGAGAGAGAGAGAGAGAGATGGAGATTAGAGTATGAGAGTCTGGAAAGTAAGCATTGTAATATGGCACAATGACAAAGTTTTCAATGGAAGGATTTCAGCTATGGGGAATAAAGAGCTGAGCTGAAAAGTATATATGGGAAACCAAGTTCATTCAGTCTGCTATCAGAATGGTATCTTCCTCCAAGAAACATATTCACTCTACAACCCAGGCAACCTTCAATCCATTTGTGCACCACATACTTAATGCCCATTCTCCCCCCACCTTCCCCCGCCCCCACACACACACCATGTTTGCAGTACTAGCTTGCTTCCACAGAAAGCTGAATGTGTTGTGTCATGGTTTCTAAATGCAGGATTTATATGATGTTAGCCTCTGTCAGTCAATGAAGATGACTGCCATACCCACAGCTACATAGGTTCCTTTAGTTTCCAACTTTGTTTCCATCTGAAAAGCTCAGTTCTAGGGCTGTTTCTTGCTTCCCATGAGATTTTGGTGTGCAATTTTGCTTTAATATAAATACTAATAAGCAAACAGAAACTCAAAAGTTTTAAGATAACCTGAGTGACTTTCTAATCCTTATGCTAGTCAAAAGAGGCTAGGCAATATATGCACAAAGGTAAGAATGCTTCTAGGTGACAGTATGAAGAGACATAAAGACTGTTTCAAAAAGAAAGACCATGTGTGTTTCAAGGAATTACGGAAGGTTTACAGAGTCATCAAATGCAGATAGATGGCAAAGAGCAGACAGTGAGCAAGAAGGAAGGAACTCAGGAGCAAAGGTTCAGTGACAGGAAATATAAAGATGGATATTTCCTGTTCTTTTGCTTTGCCTGTATGTATACCAGTCAATACCAACCCATTCCTAAGATTTGTGATGCATTTGATAAGTACACAAATTGGGGTGACTTTGAGACCAAGTATGTCCAAACAGAAACTTATCCCCCCAAAAAATACTCCCCAGTTATTTTCTGTAAGATGCCATCCCCTCTCCAATAATGATTAGGTCCCTCATGTCCTTTGGCCAAAGGGTCCTTCTGCTTCTGCTGCCCATGGGCCAATGAGGATGCCTCTATATCTGGGACCCCCCACTCCAACCCAGGGGGATGCACAGTGCTTCCTTTACCACACACCCTAAGTACAGAGAAGATTCTCCCTTGGATTTTTCATAGAAGAGCAGAATTAATCTGCCACTCATCCCAACTTTTCTCCAGCATTGAAGAGACAGGAGAGATCAGCACTGAGTCTCCCTGCTGCCTCTAGTGGCCACTCTCAGAACTGCAGGTTGCATCCATCCCCAGCGGTACTCACGGGGGGCGGGGGGGGGGGGGGGGGGGTTGGCTAACCTGCTTGGATCCCAGTCTTTGTAGAGGTGACAAAATTCAGTTTAGCCCCATGACCAGGATAGTTCTTTCTAGTGTGTTTAAATCTTGGCCTCTAGGCCGGCCTCCAGAGACCTGAGAGAGAAGACACATTACCTCTCTCAGTCTAGGGCACAACATCAGTTTTACTCCCTCCCAGGGGCTCTGACAGGCTCCAGAGGAGGCTCTTCATTGACCCATAGGGTATTTAGTCCCAAAGGGAAAATTAGGTTACACTGTAAGTGTCCAACCAGAAGCAGATTCACTGAAGCTAAGGAAACCTAAAATTTTAAGTTCTCTTCCAAGATTCTGTACCTAATTTTGTGTTCAGAGCCTTTTATTTATTTATTTATTTTTCCTAAAAGAGGGCTCTCCAAATTGTATGAGTTTCAGGAAACACAACTCCTGAAACTTACTCTTATTCCAACATCAGGACAGTTGAGCATTTTTTCATTTTAAATTACACTATCCATGAGACCTCCCAGCCCGGGCTTGAATAAGCTCCCAGCTCCAAACCCATCCCTTGTCTATGTCCCACCTCCATCCTAGATTGACGCCCTTTTCTCATACCCTTTCTCATGTAGTTAGTCTGTCTTCAGGTTCTCAAAACCTGCAGGATCTGTTCAATAAGAATATTCACACACACACACACACACACACACACACACACACACAAACCTATACATCTTCATGATCTCTTTGATTTACAGAAAACAGACTGCTCATATGCACGGGGAACATATTCTCCAGAAATGAATATAACTCACAGAGAAATAATTCTACATAGCCTTCATTGTTATCATGCAGGTATTTGTGAAGATGAGATTACTTTGCATTTACCTAAAGAAACACCCATTCAGACAGATTTCTTACAAATAAATCAATACATACATACCTGCCTACATACATAAATACAAGGCAACAACAGCTGGTAACATTTAACTTTTAGGTAGCAAAATCTGCCATCACATCTCAAAACTCTTGAGTTTCAGGCAAACTCCTTCTCCCATTTTAGAAGGAAGAAAAGTTGTGAAAGATGTAGCTAAAGAGGGTAGTAAGCATCTTAAATTTATTCCTTGTTTTTGGAAAGTTGGTGAGCAGGGAAGTGACCCGGTCAGAAAAAAAACAAAAGTTTTAGGAAAATTAACCACACACGTACCTCATGTCAAGAGGGCAGATCAAGAATGTATGTCCCATTCTTTTAGGCCAGATCTATCTTGTCCCTATAAGAACAAGCTTCTGTGACTTAGAGTCACTGAATTTTTTTACATATTATAGCAGCCGCATCTCTACTGACAACTTCAAACAGGCCACAGGAGTGTGAGCACTCTGAATCTATGCTCAGATTCAGAAAACGAAAGCTTAAGTTGGGGTCCTTCTTCTCAAGAATTGCAGTTGACATCTTTTCCTCAAGATTCCATGCCCTGATGAACCTAAGGCGTACAGAATGGTGACTCTTTGACCAATTTATATTAGATTTTTCAATGGAATAAGCAAAGCTTCTGGCTCTGTTCTGAGAAAGTGTTGATATCTCTGGCCCCAATCCCTAGTGAAACTGGTATCCAAGAGGCACTTAAAGTCTGCACACCATGGGGATCCGCCTTCAGTTAGAAGCACCTGGTGGTGCCAGAGGCCTTGAGCTACAGACTCAACACACTTGCTTATGAACTCTCTTGTTGACTAAATTCTGAGCCTTTGTCTCCTCAGCTCCAACCCTCCTCACAGAGTTGCAGAGAGAGAGTAACTGAAATGTTACATCAAAAAATCTTGATAGGTAGTAAGTATTTAATAAATAGTGGTTACTTTTATTAAGTTCTAAAACAATTTGGGAAAGGTCATGCCTCAGAATCTTTGTTTTAGTTAAACTGAGGTATAATTCGCTTGCCTGTGGTTCATTGATTATAAATGTGGAAAAGTTTAAATATATATTTATGTGAAAATTATTGTGTTACAAACTGATCTTTGCATGATATCATAGCTTGCTAAATGTAAAAAAGTCTACATTTAGTGTAGTGACCAGGATCTAGAATAAAATCTTTGGGAAAGATTAATTTTAAAATGCTTTAAAAAATATATCTGTACACATGATTATAAAAAAAAAATTCAAAACAAAGATATATACCTTCACTGCCTTCGGAGGAAGCAACACACTTTATGTTATGGCAGGAGAGGATGGGGAATCAGGAGAACAAAATATAAAGAATAATTACTGATGTCAGGAAACATGCAATAGCAAAATGTACAGTCCTATGTTTTCAGCAACTTGAATTCCTTGATATTTATAATATTGTATGAAAATGTAAGTAGAAATAACAATCCAATACTTATAGCTTTAGAAATGAGATACAGAAAATACAATTATTAACAGAGAACAGCCGGTATTTGGGGGAGGGAATGAATTTATCTCCAACTTATGCCATGTAAAGTGTGTCTTTTCACAATGGAAACTCATTCTGATCCAGGGTCTACAAACTGTTTTTATTTTACTTTTTTTTGGAAAGAGCTAGATGGCAAATATTTTAGACTTTGCTGGCCAGATGTTCCCTGTTGCAACAATTCATCTCTGCCATTGTGATGGGACAGCAGACACAGACAAGATATAAACAAATGAGTGTGGCTGTGTTTCGATAAAACTTTATTTACACAACAAGCAACCCCATTTGGTTCATAATCCTTAGTTTGTCAAGCTCTGTTCTAAAGTAATCTATGACACCAGGAATAACACAAGACAAGGATAAAAGAACCTGCAGGAGGAGATGATATAGTTACAGAAAGTAAGACATTGCAAGAAAGGAAGAGAAGAAAGTGGTAATAAACAACAGAGTTCACGTTTTTTACCGATTCATCCTTAAAACTCTATGGCAGAAAACATGCATCGCAGGATATAATACTGGGTGTCTTGATGCCAGGTAACTTGTTTTATTGGAAATTTACATTTTACATGATACAATGTATTATTTCCAAACCCTTGGGTTTTGATACTTAAAATAGTCTGAAATTATTGAAATTGTCTCAAATACTTCCAGGAGTTTCATTCAACTCTAACCACCAAGATCCCAGCAACTGACCTCTGAGAAAATTCCATGTTTCAGAGGAGAGATAAATAAGCATTTCATCCCAGCCTCTTTTCCAGTCAGCATTAAGAAACCACCACAAACTCCATGAACCTAGTAGAAACAGACACATTTGCTGCTCAATGCTACTTAGTTTGTGTTATTTAAATCTGGAGCCTGAGCTCTGTGAATCTGTGGTAAAACAACTTTGGCAAATAGAAAAATAAACTTTGCCTCAGTGGAAGATTAGTCCAGGAGGCCCACTGGACGTTTCACTGAAGTAAAATCCATGCAAAATGAATTTGGACAAGAATAGTCTGTCTAAGATATCAATTTGCCCAAATAATATATTTATAGACTATTATTACATCTAGGGGGGAAAAGCACTAGATTGAAACTGTAAAATTTCACTGATAAAAATGATCCATTCTCAAATGTCAACCAACATTAAAAGGAAGAATATGACACTTTTAAATAAAAAATGATGTGTAAATTACACAAGAAATCTATGGAGACTCCTTCAGTTCTTTTTTTCTCCTCTCTCCTGCTCTAAAACATGCAATAAACCTTTTTCAATTGGAGAGGTTTAATCTATGTGCATAAGGAGACTTAGAGGCAGTGCCTTCTCTTCCTGGAGGCCTGTGTATAGGGCTTTTTTCAGATATTGATTGTGAAAGTGATATCACACCAGAAGGTACATTGATATGTGTCGGTTAAAAGAAAATGGCCAAGAATCCTTACAGTCTAATCAAAGCTCTGTCCAAGCCCCACACTCCGATGAAATCTAATCAATACAGACGATTAAATGACACATACAGAGTCATCAATATTAAATACACTCCATTTCCTGTACAAGAGCTGGATCACACAAAGTAGACAAGATAAAACTTCACTCTGCAGGTTTATTTACAGGATCTGTGCTATATTTAAGTATGACTATGAAAGTTTAACTCAGTTCCCATTTGCCTGACAAATAAACGTGCCACCTGTGCATTTATACCACCTTATGTTGAACAGACTACGAAGGTGAGCAAATTGCACAGGGTGCAATTGGACGGTGATCACTTAGAGGAGACCAGTATTCACTTTAACATCTGGTTTTTGGTTTTACGATAAAAGACACAGAGGGGACAAGGAACGAAGAGTAACAATAAAAATATTTTTATTGAGAGTTTGCTACAAGCCAGCCAAGATGCTGTTTTACAATTATTATGTCATTTACGAATATTTTCTCATTATCATTTTTAATGTTGAGGAAACCAAGATTTAGATGTGTTCAGTGGTACAGAAGTGGGAGAGTTGAAAATTGAACTCAGTACTTCTTGACTCCAAAGGGTACACTCTCTACTAGTACAGCCCAAATCCATTGCTAATTGACTATGATGTTGGAAAACTTAGGTGTGTCTGTTTCATTGAAGTCTCTTTCTTCCTCTTAAATGAGAGGCTTGAACTAAATAGTCTGACGTGCCTCTCTGTTGATCTAAATTTCTAAGAATCGGTGAGCACCATGCGTGACTGCTAGGTATTTATAAAGTGTGAATAATATCACTTCATAAAATTGCTCATTTATTGCTAAGAAAGGGCATGTTTTCAAGGAGTGGGAATTTTTTGCTCCTTGTTTTAACAGGATGACAGTCTAAGAAAATAAATAAAGGTATTTGGAGGCAAGGATTAGTTCACTAGTGCTATAAGGATCTCTGGACTTCCAGCTAGGGAAACCTTTATGGTTCAGTGTGGTGCAGATTACAGAAGAGGTGGGGTAGTTCCAACTACCAAATACTTCTTAGACTCATGCAGTGGGCTTCAAAATTCTTCCTCATCAGATTTTCTCATTTTTTTTGTTTTTGTTTTCTCACAAAAACAAAATTATTGTGCTATCGGTTTGATCAAGCTCTAAATAGTAAACTAAAGATAGACAACTTTATCTTCTAAAAACATTTACAAAACACATGGCCGTTTACCGTGTGACAGATACTGGTTGAAATGCTTTATAAATATTAATGTATTTAATGTTCACAGCAACCCATTGAGGTTGGTACCATTCCATTATCCCCATTTCACAGATCCGGAAACTAAGACAGAGAGAAGTAAGCAATCTGCTCAAAGTAAACTAGCTGATTGCATGGACAGAGCCAGGATTTGAACCAAGACACGTAGTTCTGGAAAACTTGCCCATAATCTTTACACTCTGCTGTCCCCTCTGTGTAACCTACCATGGTTAGAAAGAAGTTTTATAAAGTAGACATTTTAAAATGTTTACAAGAGATAAATTTAGAAGGCTTTTAAGCTATTGAATGGCTGGACAGGAAGGCAATAAACATATAGAAAAATTTCTCTTGAAGAAATTCAGGTTAAATTCACTCCTGGAGAAAGAACGTGAACAGGTATGACCATAAATTCATTTCATACAAGTCCCCAAACAGTTGACCGGCATTATGAATTTTGAGTAGTATTCACCACTGTTGACACTTCGGACACACAAGCGAACATCAGGAAATTCTTGGCCAAAATTCCGAATATTAGGCAGTGCTTCCAGACAGTGGCTACCTTTCAGAAAAATCTTATTCACTGATCATTCTCAGAGTAATATACTTTTATGCTGTTTAGCGCAATAATAAGAATGAAAAAATATCTGCTTGTTTAACTTTGTATCCTAATTCTATCAATAGTTAATTGAAATCCTTTCTTGTCCTTTGCTTAAGAAGCATCATAGCCACCAACCTCACATATGTCGTATTTTCTTTTTTTATATGTCCCCCACCTATTTCTGTCTCTTTTTTTTTCCTTCTAGGTAATCTCACTGATTTCCTACATCTAGTTATGCAAAATAACAAATGCCAAAGCTTGGAAACTCGTAATTTGGCAATTTTAGACAATCGCCTCATAACCACATTTTAGTACACCTTTGAAGCAGTAGAAGTTCAAAGGCTTTGAAAAGACTACCATTGCTTTGCCTGTTACTATGAGTCATTTGAAGTAATTGGTCTTGTCTGATGTATGTTTTGAACTGAGGAAGTAGAGCTTTATTACCACAATCAGATACAGGTTTTTAGCTGAGGAAGTGGAGTTTTCCTCGCAGATGTAGATGCATGCTTGATAAGGCAGAAAACAGACAGATGTGCCTCTATGCACCAGGGAAGAGGTGTGGAGAAGGAACAAATAAAACAGTTGAGAAAATTCTATGAAGCTGCAGTGAAGTGCTTTGGAAGCAGTCCCAGTTAGGAAATATCTCACAAGTAAGCAACTCAGAATTTAGATGCAGACTTTAAACTTTAATTTTGATACCAACTGAAACCTACCTATTATCCTCATCATGTTAAAAGTAGGCCAGTGAATTGCAGACAAGTAAACTGGGTGAAAGAAAGTTATCTTCTTAAAAGAATGTTAACTAGATTTTCTATTTCTCTTTTGCAAATATGGTTCCTGATGTTAAAGCCAGTTTTTACTTTATTATTTTCTTATAATGAGGGCCAATTTTTCAGATCTATCTCATGAAAAATAAAAGACAAAAATGTTCATCTCTAAAGAAAACACAATGTATGTTACTTCTTTTGGCACCTTCCTACAATAACATTTGTTAATGGTTTTTCATGTGTGTAAATAAAGGAATAAGACCAAAAATAAAACAAAATGAAGCAAACACACACACACACACACACACACACACACACACTTCAAACAAACATCAACAGCTTGATTATCATTTCAAGTATTTCTCATGAAAGCGTAAACAAATACTTATTGAATGCTTACAGTGAGTCAGGTACTGGGCTAGAAATCAGAATACATAGATTATTATAATGCCTTTTTGAAGGAGTTTACAATGTAGTAGATAAAAAGGAAAATGACAGATAAAATAAACAGGAGAAAGCAGACGAAGGCTTCCCAAAGAAGTCAGTTAACTACTTGGATCTTGATGGAGTCAGGGACGAGGAGGACGTTTTCCAGAAGAAGGAAACAGTGCATGCTAAGGCACAGGAACATGACAGAATAGGATCTACTTCAAACTACCCACAGTTATTCTGGCTAGAAGTTGGGAGAGAATCAATGAGGGGATGGAGAGTGAAAGGGAAAGGAAAAATGAAGAAAGGAGATGGAGCCAAATGTTATCACAGAGGCAAAGAAGAAGTCCTCTTGGGAAAAGTGAGAGATAGCGAGGCATGCATAGGACGGATAGACATGGTGACAGAATTGAAGGGACATACTAGAGAAATTTTTCAGTGGCTCAAGGGTAGAATAGAGAGTAAAATGCATGGGAGAGAAAAGGAAGAGTAAAGATTCCTCAAAGACATGCTTTCTTTCAGAAACATTTGCCATTGTGTTTACATACATTCACATGTCTTTTTTTTTTTTAAGGTCTATCCACTTTTCTCTGGATTAAAAGCTCTTCAGTGTATCTGCAGATCCATCAAACTCTCTTGACAACTCAGTATTAGTTAAGCAAATGATTAGAAAAGTACAAAGAAAAATTCTAAGTGTCCAGCTTTTATGATGCAAGATATTTTAAGCTACTTCATTGATTCTGAGCTCTAGCAATTTATACTTATAAAAAAAATAAACATTTGGCAGAAAGGCAACAGTTTCATATACTACTTGTTATTCACAATAGGAATAAGAGGCCTGAGAAAAGGTCTTAACATGGAAATAAAGGAGAACTAAAGACATAAAAATAATTGAAGAGTGGCGATTGCCATGTAAGGGAGTTGCGATACAAAAGAGAGACGGGAAAATGTTGTGAAAGTCCATTTGGACTTGAGGAAAAGAAGAGGACAGACACTAAGGAACTAGGGAAGTTTATGGTATTCAAGGAAAGGTGGAAAAGTCAGCATGACTGAACTAGGTGCCACCTCTTCCTGTTTATGTTATTCTTGTTTATTAGCAAAGCTGTGACAAGATTTTTTAAATTAAGGTAAGTTTTATATACAATGAAATATGTGCATCTGAAGTGTATAATTCAAAGCTTTTTAACTAATATATACACCCAACTAGCAACATACAGAACATTTCCATCATGCCAGAAAGCTCTGTTTTGCTTTTCTACAGTCATCCCGCAGCACTCCTCGGCAGCAATAGCTCTGATTTTAATCAACATAGACTATTCTTTTTGATATTTAAAACTTTTATCAATTGTGTCATATACTATGTACTCTTTTGTGCCTAGATACTTTCATTAAATCAGTGTATTTTTTTTTTAATTCTTCAGTGTCCTTGTTTATTATCTAGTGGTTTGTTCTTTTATAAGTCCAAGTAGCATTGCATCACACAAATATATCAAGTGTTATCTTCTGTTCTCTTAAGAATATTTAGGTTTCCTCAGTCTGGAACTACTCTGAATAATTTTCTATAAACATTTTGGTACATTGCTATTTGTGTGTTATACATATATATATTTTTTTCTCTTTCTTTTTTTTTTTTTCTTTAGTAAATACTGAAAAGTTAAATTTCTGGGCAAGAGGTTGATGACTGTGTTTAACTTTGTAAGAAACAGCTAAATACCCTCCAAAAGTGGTGTACTATTTTGTACCCCATCAGTAATATATGAAAGTTCTAGTTCCTCCATATTCTCACAAACATTTAGCATTGTCAGTCTTTAATTTAGCTCTTCAAATGTCCCTAAGTGGAGAACTGTTCAATGGGCTCATAGGTTTGCCATATCTTTTCATATATGGCTGTTCAATTATTTTGCATGTTTGTATTGGCTAGTTAACTTTTTATTAATGATTTGTAGAAATTCTTTATGCATTCTGGGTGCAAATATTTTGTGAGATTTGTGTGTTATGAACTTACTCCAGTTTGCGGCTTGCCTTTTTATTTTTGCAATTGTATCTCTTGACAGACACTTTTAAAAAAACACTCTGGTAAAGTCCATTTTTCAAATGTAATTTTTTTTATTCTTATTGCTTTTTGCTTCCTTGTCAAAAAAATGTTTTCATACCACAAGGTCATAAATGTATTTTACCATATTCTTTCTCAAAGTTTATTGCTTTAGATTTTAAGGTCTATGATCCATTTCTAATTTTTGTTTATATTGTGGAATTAAAGTTAATTTTATTCTATGTGTTTATGCAGCTGCTATAGGCCATTTGTGGGAAAAAGAATTTCCTTTCGCCATTGAATTGCCTTGACACTTTTGTCTAAAATCAATTGATAACTTAAAACCAATTGACATTTTTGTCTATAATCAATTGATATGAATTTATTTCTGGATCCTCTAGGAGTATTTTATTCAATTGATTTATATATCTATCTTTATGTAAATTCCACCCAATCTTGATTAGCTTGGCTTTAAAATAATTCTTAAAATCAGATAATATGAAATTTACAATTTTCTTCTTCCTTTATAAGATTGTTTCAAATAATCTAGAGAAGTTATTTGTATTTCTACATAAAATTTAGAATCTTCTTGTTAATTTCTGTAAAGTAGGCTGCTGTGATTTTGATTGGGATTACAGTAAGTCTATAAATCACTGGGAGAAAAGTGGCATCTAAGCAATATTTAATTTTCCAAACAAAGAACACAATATACCTCTTCAATTTTTTAGTCTTTTTAAATGTATCTCAGCAACATTTTGGAGATTTTAGTTTAGAGATTTTATATGTTTTTGGTTAATTTCTGCCAAAGTTTTTGTTTGTTTTTATAATTATTAATACAAATTGTTTTCTTTTCCAAATATTTGTTACAATTTTTCAATTGTACTTATTGGAAAAAAACATAATTGCTTTACTTTAGTGATTTGTATTCTGATTAAAACTGCTTATTATTTCTAGTAGTATCTTACAGACTCCTTAGAATTTTCGACAACACAATCATATTATCTGCAAAGACAGTTTTACTCTTCCCTTGCAATCATCATACTTTTGATTATTTTCATGCCTTACTATACTTGTTAGGATCTCTAATAAAATGTTGAACAGAAATACATAAAAATCATTGCATTGTTCCTAATCTTGGCTGAAAACTATTCATTATTTTACCAATAAAAAGATATTGAGTTTTACATAGATGTTCTTTATCAGATTAAAGATTTTTCTTTCTATTCCTAGTTTCTTGAAACTTTCTTTTTTATCATGAATGGGTATTAATTTGGTCAAATACTTTTTTAAATCTATTGAGAGGGTCATAAGTTTTTATTTTTGTTTTTGCTGTAAATTAATTTGGTGCCATAACTTGATTGATTTTTGTTCTTAAACCAACCCTGCATTCCTAAAATAAAGTCCACTTAGTCTTGATAGATGGCGATATATATAATCATTGTCGGTGGGAATATTAAGTGGTCCAGTTCCTGTGGAAAACAATATGGAAAGTCCTCAAAAAACTAAACATAGAATTACCATGTAATCCACCAATTCCAGTTTTAGGTATATATCCAAAACAATTGAAAGCAGGTATTAGAACATATATCTGTATACCGATATTCATAGCAGTATTTGGCACCTGTGTTGGGTGGTCCAGGATTGTCCCTTGTGTGGGTTTTCTGTGCACTCCTGTTATATTTGAACCTTGATTGCTATTGGTTCATCAGTAGGTTGTATTGACCCTCAGGCTAACTGGCTGTGGGGTTTTTCCATGTTCACAGCTTACAGGCTGTGCAGGAGGCTTAACCCTTTGAACAGTATTCCCCCCCAGTGGTCTCTTATGCCTGTTGAGACTGGCCTTTGGGTGTGCCACTTGTAGGACTAATTGGGGGTGTTCTGCTGTGGTCTGAAGTCAACCTCCAAGTATGTTGGTTTTGGGGCATCTTAAAAGGGGCTCCAGTTCAGGCCCAGGTCATCCACTGCCTGCCACTGGTCAGGGACTAACTGGTAAGAGCTACAAAAAGAACCATAGTTGTTCGTTGCCTATGCTGGACCTGGAGGCACATGTGAAAGGCCACACTGCAAACCAAGGATGACTGCCACCAGTACCATGTCTGGGGTAGCTCCTCAAAAAGCCAGGAAACTCTGAGCCTGGCTGCCAGCTGCCAGCTCCCATAAGCTTCAGCTGCTAATAAAATCTCATGGTGATAAAGCCGAGGGTGAGTGCCTGTGAGTACATGAGTCTGTCGGTGGGCCATTTAAGAGAATTTCTGTGTTTCCTGCAGCCTTCTGTCCCACCCGGACAGACGGAATCCCCACTGTTTTTCACCGTCATATATTGTGGGGCTACTCTTCCTGGCACTAGTATTCCAGGCTGGGGAAGCCGGTGTGGGGTTAGGGCCCCTTGCTCTTTTGTGGGAAAGCTCTGTGGCCAAGATATCCCTCCTGATTTTCAACCACCACTAGGAGGTTTGGGACCAGCCCATTTCAAATCTCTGCCCTTTTCACCAATCTTGACATGGCTTCTTATTTATATCCTTAGTTATAGGACTTCTGTTCAGCTAGACTTCAGATGGTTCTCTAGGTTGACTGTTTTATAATTTGTTTGTAATTTTGATGTATTCACGGGTTGAGGCAAGCACAGCTTTTATCTACTCCACCATCTTGGATCCCGGCATGTTGATTCTGTGACAAGCATATTCACATCACCATCTGCTGTGCCCTCAGTCCTTAATCATTTTTTACTTGTTCTTTCTTTGTCATTTTCCAGAATGTATGCTCAAATAGAAAAACATTATATTCAATATATCTAAATTTAGGTGTATACATTATTTTTCCTTCACATATTCGCACATTACAAACTTGTTCTTATTCTCTCAATATATTTTGGGTACACACACACACACAATTCCAGCCTCCTTCGAAAGTTATCATTTCTCTATCTCCTTCCCTTTTCCTGTTTGAAGAGCCATTTGTAATTCTTCATCTTATATTTAGATTTTAACCACTGTCTACAAACCAGCGTCTTGTCCTAAGTCTACCCCTAGACCAATTGAACAAAAATAAATATTTTCCTAATGGTCCAATCAATGGGATCTATTTTCACACCTCATTCTGCTGATCACTTTACATTTATCACTGTTGGCCTGTGATACCTTGTTACTCTATCCCTACTTTCACCTATCCTTCTACCTTTTTAGAACATTCTTTCTGGTGGTCTGTTTTTGCCCACCCCACTTCCTTTTTTTAAACGCTGATAATCTCCAGAGTCCTGTTTTATTTTACTTTTTTTTCTTTCAAGTAGCTCTCCTAATATCTGCAACCTCATTGACCTACAAACACTTTATTAAGACACACATATTGGAAAAGGGGTGTCTTTGTTCTTGCCCAGTTGCAAAAGAATGGATAATACAAGTCTTGACAAACTACTTCTAAGAGTTAGCCTAACCCACACTCTAATCTGACAATTTTAGATACAGTTAGCACTTATTAGTTCATTAGTACATTCTAGACACTGTTCCAAGTGCTATATAAGTTTTAATTCATTTACTCCTCATAAGAATCATATGAGGTAGATACTATTATTATCTCCATGTAACAGGTGAGAAGCCTGAGACATAGAAAATTTAGTTAATTCAGGTTAGTATTCCTAGTTAGTAATAGACAGAGCCAGGATTCAAAATAAAAGTGTGGTTCTAGAGCCATTTTATTACTTATTATGCTACATAATGTTTTAATCAATAAAAATGTTACTGCAGGACTGTGGCAGTAAATAATCCCAAGGTCTCCTTCCCATAGGAAAAGTGATTGCTGTTGTTTATCCACCGTCACATTGATAAGAGAGAAACAATGGCCTTTTGAACTAAATCTTGTAATCTCAAATGTCATAAAACTGTTACTTATTCACTGCCATATACATGGACAAAAGAAAAACAATGGCATTCAAATTAAATAAGAGCTTTGGGATAAGGAAAGAACACTAAAACTTATAATCCACTTCCATCCTGTCAGATGTCATAACATGGAGTTATAATATACATTTTCCACTTCTAGAGGACTTGATGGAGAGATGCATGCAATTTTTAAAACTATAACTCATATATCACTCCTCTGTATCAAACCCTTCGATGGCTTTCAACTACACTTAGAATAAATATAATGCATTAAGGTACACATACATGTTAGCATCATCAGACTCCCACAAATTTCTCCCATCTATTTGTGTGCATCTCTCTCGCTCCACTATGTCCTTCCACTTGACCTTCTGTTCTCCCTGACTGTGACATTCATTTCCCAATTATTGGCTCCCTTTTCTCCTTCAGGTCTCAGAATAAATGTTATGTCCTAGAGAACCATTCCCTGGCCACCTCCCATAAGTAGTTCATGCTCCTTAACTAAATTATTAATTATTTAATTATTCATTCTTTGCCTATCCTACTAGAATATAAGAACCTACATTCACCATTAGAATGATAAAGTTTAGCACAGACCCTGGAAAATAACATAAGGCATTTACCATATTTTTCCATGTATAATGTGCAATTTTTTGCCCAAATTTGTGAGGGGAAAAAATAAGGACGTGCATTATGCATGGGTAGTACCAATTCCATATCTATATAAATGTTTTTAATTCTTTTATTTACGCTTATGAGTTAAAAATGTAACTCTAGAAATCAATAACGATATCCGCATGCAAAATAATACCCTGGAATACAATAATCGGTTTTGCTGAACTTACAATGAATTTGGAATGACAAAGAGTTCTTGACCTTCTCTGATATGTGGATATTGTAAATTTGTTACCAGTACATAAAATTTCTTGTACCTTGTAACTGTTCTTGTGTTTTGTAATTATTTGTTACATAAAATCTCTTGTACCATAATATGTTAAAAAATAAATGCTAAAATTCCTTTATAACACACATAAAAAAGAACGTAAACCTAAACAAATAAAAATTTGAATTAAAAAATTAAAACCAAAGATTGTTTTTCCCTAAAAGTTTGGGCCAAAAACATGGGTGTACATTATACATGGCAGCACATTATACATGGTAAAATGTGATATTATACTAAGAAATAAAAAATTATATGTTTCATGGAATTCCCTTGTAATAGTTTTTTTGTCTCCAAACTCATATATGCCTCATTTTCGTATGCACCTGAAAGAACATGGACTTTGGAGTTGGACAGACTTGGATTCACACGCATCTCTGCTATTTTGAAACCACATAATCTTGGGTGTATGTCTGTAATGTTAAAACTCTCATTTGATAAAGATAATATCAGAGTCAATTTGATCATTAAGTGCAATAATGTTTATAGAAATGTTTAGCTCCACACGGACAACATGGAATAAATGTTCACTCTCTCTCTTAATTCTCTTCCCACCTACAATGGCACTCCCTTACAAGCCCAAGGACCAAACCAAACATATTAAGAAAAAAAGTCAACAAAAAGCAGTATTTTCCAAGTTTCAAATCTCTAAGGCACATTAAATTTCACACTTTAACCGCACCAGAAAATTCAATGAGGAGAGAGTTTAGACAAAAAAAAAAAAAAAAAAAAGGCAAGAAGTATAAAAGTATTTGCCTCTTGCGAGGATACTGACAGACCTGAAAACACACACAGTACATAGAGGGAGGCAGTTTTGAAAATCAGTAAGCCTTTAAATTCTTATCCAGAGCTTTGAGACAGTACCTGCTGCCAGGCCCTACGTTTTGTTTCATCGTGACATTCTTCTGAATTGAGCAACTTTTTTCCAAGTGTTTTGACCAATGTGACCATTTCACAGATGTTATATGTTGAGGGAACATCTCACCTTGTACCTTTTTTTTTTTCCTTTGAGGTGACAGTAAATGTGGATATTTCATGGCAAAGAAACCCAATATTTAGCATTTTACAGTTTGGTTATATTCCAGAATTTGTTTACTTATTAAAAAAAAAAAAATGAGGACATACTAAGAGGAAGATATTTTTCCAAAAGGAAAAGGCTCTGAGGTTTTCCTGGAGGCATATTTCAAATTTTCAAAGAGGACTTATTAGGCAATATTTTTTGCTACAATCCTTGACACGAGTCCAGATCTCCCTGGGACTCTCTTTTTTAGAGGCAACATACATCGATATCTTTAGAGATTACCGATAGGTGTGAAATGAATCTTAAATGTTTCTATCCCAAAGGGCCAGGGCTTCTAGTCTTAGGTGGGCACACCAGCCATTTTATTTCCCTTCAGTGTTCCTACTCTGCTCCCATTGGTATTTTATAACAGGAGAAATAGCCTTGTGTGTCCTAGAAGATGAGATCTTCGGGTGATAATTGCCAGGTCATGGGTTAGATTCAGGATAGATGGCACTGCAGTAAAAATAAGCATTCAGGATACAAAACGAGATCACCTAACATTATCTTTTCTGTATTGGAGCTTTAGCTAACCTTTAGAATGGCTTGAAAAATAAGAAATAACTATTACCAATTTGATCGGCAATGGTAACTTAAAGAGTGATAGTTTTGAACCAGAAGAGTTTATAAGAATCATCCTGTGAGTTCAAGTCAGATTTAGTGTGGAGCAATATAGAAAACTCCTGAATCTCAGAAACATGCATCTGTCCTTAAATTTAGGAACCACATATCTATAGCGCATCTGAATGGACAAAATTCAGCAGGAATTTGAGGAATTTCAATTTGTCATTTCAAAGTTCAGTTTCACAAATGGGGATTCACCTCCAGCAGGGCTTTTAACAGAGGTTCTTCGTACAGTTCTTCTGGCTGACACCCTATATGACCCCCCAAGGCTGTTTCCTTCTTCTGTCTGCTTCATTTCTTTTGACACTCAGTCTCTTCCTGGGTGGCTTCCTCCAATATCATCCTGCTTCTCCACAATCTCTCTTTGACTTAAAGAGACGGGCTAGCGTACATTTTCAGAACTGGCCCCAATATCAACATCATGGAAAGATGGAAAGATTTTCTCCATCTTATTAAACGCTTAAATAATCCATTATAATTTTGCTTTCCGTCTGTGGGAATATGTGTAACGAACATGTTCACACATTAGTTCTTTAACAGGGAGCCCAACAGGTGCCTTTTAATACTAAGTGTGGGTCCAGCATGCTCATAGGTTTGTGATCATTCTTTTAAGTGAGTGCTCTAGAATCCTATGGCACGACTATCAAGATGCAGAGAAATATGGAAAGCTCTAGGAGGAATGTCGACATCCTATTTGCACAGGAATTTGATGGGGGATTCATGGACTATTTCATTTCCATCCAGCCATCACTCTCATGAATACTACCTGCCTATATCAGGTCTGTTTATAAGGTTGTTCCTTTTAACTTAAACCCCTACTGGTTTTCCCACTGTATTTATTTATTTTTGTGGAGGGGATCCTTCTTTTTTTTTTTTTTTTTCTTTTTTTCTTTTTTTCTCTGGACTCCAGCTTGAGTCTAAACAAGACTGCTCCGAGCAGATTCTGCTTCTCTGTTCCTCAACGGGAGAGGTGCCCTTATGAGATCCACTATCAGGACTGCTGACTAAGGTGGTTTTTTTTGTTTTGCTTTGTTTTTAATGTATTCTCATCTAATGCTTAAGGAAGGGAGGGATGCTTAAGTACATGAATCTTAGTTTGTGGCAGACTTACATAAGATTCCCAGGGCATTCAGAAAGCACAAGATCGAATGTTCTACATTCTCTGAAGGTAAACATAACAAAACAATAAACTTATTTCCCTTTTGTATCTCTCCTTCCAACTTTTTCCCCCTTTGGGAAAACATCACTCTTTCCAAATGGAAGCCTGTCTTCAGAAAAGGAGAAATTAAGTGACTAACATTCTTTCTTTTGCAAGAGAAATAAAAATAATATACACACACAAAGAAAAAAACAAAACAAAAAACAACAACAACAAAAAAAAAACATTGGTTTCCTTTCCAGTGATCTTTGACATGTTTTTATGAACCTATTTCCAGACTTCCCTTTTCCCAAAATATAGCTTCTCACATCAGAGTTGCATTAAAAAAATAACATTAATTAATTAGCTAATAAAAATAAGTCAGAAATGGACATTGTTAAGTGTTCTTTAATAATTGGAACCTTTTACATACTTCCTAAAAAATGCCTTCAGTTTTATTTAGCACAGATTGGTATTTACAATAAGAGTATAATATAACAAAGATAAAATGGGACTTGACCAGCTGGTGGACCCGTTAAGAAGAATCTTAATATTTTCTTACTGGTATTACCAGAAACAACAACAAGTAACATTCATTGAACCCTTTCCATATGTGTGGAATCCGGCCAAGTTCTTCTCATTTACTATCTCATTTAATCTTTAAGTTAACACTGGTACAATTTAGGGGTTGGAAAACTTATCTATGAGAAGCCAGACAGTGAATATTTTAGGCTATGCAGGTCACATAGAGTATGTCTTATATAGTCTTGTTGTTGTTGTTTTAATTTTGTTTTGTTTTTACAACCCATAACAAATGTAAACACCATTGTTAGCTCCTGGCCAACCCCCAAATAGGCTGCAAATCAGATTTGGCCTGTGAGGCATATAGTTTGCTAACTCCCGATTTGATGAAAGTAGAACTTGAATCATTTCCATTTACAGAAAAGGAAATTGATATTTATAAAAGTTAAGTAAATAGGCCAAAGTTATATACCTAGTGGCAGAGGGCTTTAGTTAACTATGTAGCTACTTGCAAGAGTCAATTAGTTGCAGTTAAATCTGAAAATCCATGTAAACAGGAGATAAATATAGAGCATTTCTAATAAAGCCTATATACTTAACTATAATTAGAAATGCCACTGTAGCGTTGGCTAGTTTATAAATGCCGTATTGGATATACCCATAGATATATGCAATTTCCACCTATACTACTGATACATATAATATCAATTGAACGCTATTTCATGGCCACCAGGAAATAGAAAGATTTTACTTTATTTTCTTTTTAGAACACTATATTTACAGTCTTCACTAACTTAATTCTGGTTTAATTTTTTTCCTATTCCTCACTGTATCCCTTCCTTAAGTTAGAGACAATTGAAGTAAATATAAATCAAAGTTTCAAAAGTACAACTTAGCTTTGCTAAAAACGAAAAACAGAGTGGGCCTAAAATTATTTCTTTATTATATTTCCGAATCTAGAACTTAAGTGTCAATCAGTCTAAATTTTTACTGATTATCCAAATTGTCAAAAAAGAAAAAAAAGGAAAAGAATGAAGCATTGACTAAACATAAGATTTTTTTCAATAAAATTTGATGAAACATAACAAGTTCTTTGGTTTGAAGATATTTTGTAATTTTGAACTAAAGTAATTGAAATCAATATTTTTGAGTTTAAAAATTATTCCTAGGTTATATGTATATGTGGTACTTATTGGCATTAAGGCTTCTTTTTCTCTCAGACATAAAATAATGGTGACTATTTAAGAATTGACCCAAAGAGTCTACCGCAAATCTTAAATGCTCATCGTTGATTATTAGGTGTTTTGGTGCAGATCTTTTTCTAGATAATAATGTGAACTCCAAACATAACAGCGGGGATCAGCTGAGAAATCTGAGAAATTTATAAATAATGTTTAAAATGAGGTAGGAAAAAGAATATACCCAACAGATAAGATCCTTCTTCTTTATATTACTTTTAATGTGGGTTTTTAAAATATCCAAATTCAGACTCAACTGCAGTAAAACTGATGGAGTAACATATTTTGAAAAAAATTTCTAAATATATACTTTCCCCACTAGACTGCAGTAACTTTTAGCAACTTTTATTCTCTTGGGTGTATAATATGTTTTTAAAAACTGCCTGCTTATATGTATATCTAATAGTCCAGAGTGCTATTAATACATAATACACATTTTATAACCCTCTTGGTTGATTTTTTAAATTCTTTCTTTGGACTAAAAGTCCAGAGAAATATACATATTTCTTATATTATATACATATAAGCAGGCAGTGCAAAAGGAAACTTACAAGCATACATACACAAACTGGCTGCAACCAACAAAATGCAGGAAATTGGACACACATAGATGGAGAAAGAACTTCAGATGTCTATCACAGCTCATTTTTCAGAGTGTAACACTGCAGTATATTTCAAGCACAGGAGGCCCTGTGTGCTTAGAAGAACAGATGGCAGCTGAGTTAGGCCAGACAGGAGAGAAAAGGAAGGTGTGGCCACCCAGGAAGTGCTGGTAAATGATGTAGCTTGCTCTTCTCACCTTCAGATGAAGAAATAAGTACTTAGGAAGGTGTGTGCCAATGGTCAGCACTGCAGCCACAATAAGGCAATTCCAACCCACGGTACAAAGGAAAGTACAGGAGACATGAGAGCAGTCTGAGCATTCTCAAAGGAATTTAGGAGACGGTAATGCAACAGTGCAGCAGCCACCCTGGGACAAGCAGTGTCCTTGAAATAAAAACAAAATTCAGCTCAGTTTGCAGATGCAGTTTTTCCTTTGAGAACCTTATGCTACTTGAAAGATAGGTGAGGTACTGTACACTTTCGCGATCTGAACAGACACAGCCTTGGAGAGCAGCTGTTTTTGCTTCTCACCATGGAGTAACCAAGAACAAAATAAACAGACTTCTAGAGAAACAGGAGGAATAAAGCTAAGATTCAGAAATGCAAGACCTGTGAAACTCTGGGAAATAGTAACGAGGGAGATTACAGAATCGCCTACAGGATACATTTTTTTTGATAGCCTCAAATCATTATATCAGCATTATCAAAAACCTGGCTATTTTCTTTGTGGAACAATAACAACAACAAAAAAAAGAATATGAGGTATATTAATGGCAGATCAAAGGATAATTTGTCAAAGGAATTACCTTCACTCCTTGCACCAAGCAACATAATTTATATTTCCTATACACTTTCCTTGTGTCATTTCTCTTTGGTATAGGAGCACACTCTGTATCAGCTCAGTTTTCCTAAGTACATTGCCAAACTTTTGAGCAGCATTTCAAAACTATTCTC
Organism: Rhinolophus ferrumequinum; assembly: GCF_004115265.2. Lineage (NCBI taxonomy): Eukaryota > Metazoa > Chordata > Mammalia > Chiroptera > Rhinolophidae > Rhinolophus > Rhinolophus ferrumequinum. The sequence goes on from NC_046291.1 coordinate 74,027,623, forward strand.
ACAGTGCTCAAGTCAGTGTTCTGTACAAAGTAAATACACACACACACACACACACACACACACACACACACACAATGGAACGGTCATAAAATTTGAGTTCGTGATTCCTGCACCCATTGGCTTCACACCTGTTATGGAGCTCCACCCATTCCCATTTGCTGTTATGCAGTAAAGCCCATGGAGGACTGGGAGGGGAAATGTGGAAGGAGAACCTGTTGCTCTTAGAAGAAATAACATATGAAAAAGCTTAAAGATGGGGAGAAGCAGGGAGGGAGAAAGAGAAGGATAACATGGGAAGAGTTTCAAGGTCTGGTGAAAATAATTCACCAATGTCTGGAGGTAGCAGGGAGTGGGAAGCGAAAGAGAGAGGAGGAAATTGTTCAGGCTCCCGTAGCCTCAGAAAGATCATTCCAGAGGCCCCTTTAAACAAGATGAGGGGTTGGGTTTGGACTTTCTCATGAGGGCAATAGGGCACCACTGAAGAAATTTAAGCAGGGACGTCTGACATCAGAGATGAGTTCAGAAATGCTCTTTCTGTCGCAAAGGGATCAGAGGTTGGGAAGAAGTCTTGAGACGTGGAGGTTTTTAAAGAATTCGGAGGAGAGATGATTGATTGTAAATTGCAACAAGATAGTAGAAGAATAGAGTAAAATGAATTAGAACTAGGAAACTGGAGTGAATGTAAAGAGTGGGGGAAAAAGACAGACAGAGAGAGAGAGAGAGAGAGAGAGAGAGAGAGAGAGAGAGAGAGAGAGAGAGAGAGAGAGAGAGAAAGGGTAATGACTACATTTGTGGTTTCAGATAGAGACCACAGCAATTAGCATAGTTTGGGGAAAGAAGAATTGTTTATCTTCTGAACTGTAGCTTCTGCTTTGGATCTGTCTGAAGTTACTGTTTCTAGGATCCTCACCTCCCCTCAACTCTTTCATTAATTATCAAAGGCGTCTACATGGAGATGGGCTATTTCTATTAAAATTGAAGTATGTAAGATACAAAATTCCCTACATTATCACAATCAGTGACTCTAATTGTTGTCAATTAAGACCCTGAATTCTTCCTTAACGTCAAATTAATCTTTTCCTTTCAGAAAATATTTTGAAGCCGTATGAAAACCATTACCATCTTGTAAAATATTGAAGCTTGTAAAATATTGAAGTGTTTACGAAAGCATTTTCTTTTGTAAATTATACTTCTGCTAAGCAAATCTTTTCTTTTTCTGATATTTTATGTTAATTGAATACTATTTACATTGACATGTACAATATGCATGTACAGATATAGGTAAAATTCATAACTTTCCTAAATTGCAAACTCAATATTTTTGTACCATTTCCAAACTTTATAGTCACTATTTAGAAACCTTCCTGCAAGACACAAAATCCATTGTGCAAATATTTTTTTTTCCCAGACTGCAGGAATGCAAAAGTATACACTGTTTCCTTCAAAAATGGAATCATCATTCACAGATGTAGATGTGTACTTGTTATGCCAAGATGAGACAGATGTGGGTCTATTCACTCAGGGACAGGTGCTACGGAAAAAGAGATAAAACATTTGTAGAAAGTGTAAGCAACTGTATCGCTGTTGCTAAATAAATAAACACTCTGCCAAAAAAACTTTATTTGCTTATTTCTCCTTATTTCTTCTGAATGTTTATTTTAAGATCTGGTAGAGCTGAGCTCTATTCAGTTTTATTTTCCTGTATCGGTCAAAAATGTACAGTATGTACATACGTGTTTGAATATGTTCCATACGAACAAATGGCACAGACAGCCCCCACATACCATCTTATACTAGTATTAATTAATATAAAGCAAGCGTACCCCCTGACACACACACCCACAATTTGACACACTTAACTTCTGGCAAAATTATGTTCACGGTCCTTATAAAAGAAAACAGGTTAGAATGAGGGCCATGAAAGCACTAGCAGTTTTGGAAGGAAAAATCAATTTCATATTATTTTTCTGAGAAACATTTTGGTGAGCTACAGTCTGAGAACAGTACCGGGAGTAGAAATATGCAGCTGCTAAACTAGGGCCAGGAAACAGAAGATGATTTTGATTTTAAATATTCGTATTAATTCTGACTCGAAAAGAAGGATCGGGTAGGAATCAGCAGCTGGGAGAGGAAAGGCAAGTGGAAAAGATGATTTTGATTTTAAATGTATTTAATCATAATGCAAAGTGAAGAAAGAAGTGGAGAGAGATATCTGCAGCTGGCCCAAAGAAGGCAGAGAGCTAAGTTGGAATATTGTCTTCCTTTTAAATACACAGCTTTGGGTTTACTGGAACCCAGGGGGACCAAAAAATCTTGGAATATAAAGATTCTACAGCTTGAAGAGGTTGTAAATAGAAACACTCTGTTTGCCCATGATAATGTAAAAAAAAAAAAAAAAAAAAAAGTGATGATAATGATAGTAAATATAGTAAGATTCATCCCAAAATTTAAAAGTAGCAGAAATCTCAGAAAAGTGTTGGCTGTTGAGTGCTCTAATAAATAAACAAATAAACATTCTGATTATCTGATAGTTATCACATGTAGAAGATTTGTATTATCTTTTTTTTTTTTAAGAATTAGGAAACTAAAAGCAATGGACCATTGAAATTATACTGGAGGTGCCAAAAAATTGTATATAAGTGGACACTTTGGTCAACATTGCCCAAGCAGTAGTTTGCCATAATCAGAAGTGTCTGGACACTGATGGTAACCACTTTGAGCACCTCTTGTAATTGCAGAAGTCAAACGTGACTTGTATTCATCTTTTGTTATTGGTATATATATCGAGTATTACAATTTCAATACAGTTTTCCTTTCTTAAAACGTGTACACATTTTTTGTGGCACCTTCTGTAGTCAATATACGAGTAATGTACTTTTCTGTTGGTGATTTTGAAGACAATTTAGGAGATCTCTGAACCTCAGATCTTTATGCCAGAGTATAGCTGGAGCTTGGTAAATGTTTGTGGAATAAAAGTAAAAAATAATCAATAAACAATCTTTAACCCATATTTTAGATATAGGACGACTAAATATGCACTTTGCCTATAATATTCTCTGAAAGCTGTTTTGTACACAGACTAATTATTTTGTTATTTGTCCACAAAACACTGTCAATGAAAACCCAGTTGAACTTCCTTTTTTTGTATTGTGCATAATGTAAGTTCAATGTGTGAAACTTCCACAGCATATTGATGATATGTAAGATACTATTTAAGAAACTTAAATATATACATATGTCAGTGTTTGTTGATAATGCCTGTAGTGGAGGAAAATGTTCAAGGGAATAATCTCAACTAAGGAATCATTTGGTTTTGATATGAAAATGAAACTATGAAATAAATTTCATACTGCCAAATTGAGAGAATCTTCACTTTGCTTAGGGTTATTCACTATTTTTAGATATTTTTTGCTTAATGAGACATGATTTAATTTTAGGCCTCTTATTTACAAAATGAGAAGCCCTGGATACAATACATAGCTTGTCAATAACTGGTCATGTCTTATTTCTGCCAAGAACAAGAATCATTTTAAACTCATGTTAAAAGACTGTTTAAATATACACAGCGTTATCAGCATTCTGAAATAGGCACTGGTGGTGGTTCGTTGTGAAGTGGGAGGAGCATTGCACAAGAATCTGTCTTTAATTTTTCTTAAGTCAATTTCACTCACCAAGTGGGGGCTTTATCCATGCTTTTTAGAGCTTGACCAATGAATCCAGCTTAATACAAATATTTCCCTTTGTAGGCAGAATAGTCAAAGGCTTAGCTGGTTTAAATCCAGTAAGAGATTTTACTTCCTCTGAATGCCAGAAAGCATACAAAAAACAATTATCAAGGGCATAAAATTTGTCTTTATATCTATCATGAAGCACTGAGTAGCAATGAGTATCCATTGTTCAATGTCATTCCGTGTACATTTAGCAGCTCTCTAATTCTAAATATGGTATTTTATTTTTATTTTTTGATAATTTCTGTCAATATAAGCCCTGAAAGTAGGTTGTATTTTTCCCTTTCAGTGAAGCTGGAAGAAGCAAGTATATAAAAAATACTGTTACTTCCTTACATTTATATTTTGTACAACCCAGCATTGATTTGCTCCTTATTTAAGCAACATTTTCTTGATAAATTAAAAAAGCAGCAATAGCCATTACTGCAGGCTATATACAGCCTCTAATATCACTTAAGCATATTACAGAATATAATATCTGGTACTTAACGACTAACTTGCATATGAAAGCTCACATAATGTCTCATAAAACCCTTAAAATGGCTTCAGTTTAAGAGTCTCTTTAAAAAAAAAACACCTTCAGGGAATATTGTAAATGAAGTAGCACTCCAGCCTTGGAAAAAAAATTCACACACTTGCAGAAATTTTTAATATAAATTGAACACATTAAAAATTAATTTTGCATGACCATTTCGCATTGCAGTGCCAATGCATAGTTAAGATAAGGCCTTAACTCTTCTTTGTTTAAAGTAACATGGAAGCACTTTGCTTTCTCTCTTTGCTTTCATCTGTACATAATTATTATTTTCATTAATCAGAAAATGGACCCCTTATTCTTATTCTGACATCCTCAGCTGGAGTTGATGGAAACCCTACCTGAGTCACCAGGGTAACTTAACCATAAACTTCTAGGAAACTCATTAAAGAAAGGTGTGAGCTGACAATTAACCAAGGCAGTTTCCATCATCCTTCCCTTTTTTAAACTGAGGAGCTTTGGAGAAAAGCTTACTCATCAGAAAAGTAGCTTTGCCCTAAGAAGTAGACCTGTGCTAGCTTTGCCATCACTCTCCTCTTCCCAGACCCCTGATTTGTCTCTTTTCACTTGATTCCAAATGGACCAGCTGTCTCTTTGAAGATTTGTGTGCCTTTCAGCATTAGCATTAGAGAAGTAAAACAATGTACATGTTCTGTTAAGATATGTATTCTTTGATGGAAATAAAAAGGAGCAAAAATAACAACCAATTGCCCCTTTTGTATATGTGTAGGTTGTTTTTTTTTTTCTTTATTAGTCTCATGGCCACAATTTTACGACAAAAATTTTCCCAAAGAGGGCATCAGTTGCAATAAGACATTGACGAATGTCTCTCCCTGGAGAGCTGGCGCTGCATAGATCTGACATGTACTTTTCTGTGGTTCTGACATGAGCAGCCAGTGCATGATGCCAGTGGGAGCTTAGAGGGAGTCACTGAGGTGATTCACACATTACATCTCAAGTGATCAATTTTAAAAAGGTGGGGAAGGAACTGACCTAAGAAAGTGCCCCAGACCTCAGGTTAAAGGTGCCATATAAATCTGGCAAACAAACAAAGAAATAAACCCAGAGCACACTTTCTTTAAAGAAGCTTGCATTTTATTCTTTCACTGTTCAAATCAGAAATTTTACTATGAAAATTTTGAAAGCTGTAAGTAACTGATAAACTACAGGCTTAGTTCAGAATCTATGGTTTAACTTACTGGGGTGGAGAAAGGAAGTTTTGGGTCACGGAGACAAGTTTTACAACAGTATTTTCTTAGCTTTCTTAAGATTCCAGAAGACCTATTTTGTGAAATATTACAAAATGCATTTCCTACTTCTCTCCTAATTCTTGCCCTTCATGTTAATACAACTTATAAAATACAACAATAAGACTAACTCCAAAGCTGTTGAAAAGACATGCATCACTGACTGTCAAAAAAGGCATGAATAAAGCCATTCAAATTATAAAAATGTAGTGAAGCTAATCCGTCTGGAAGAATTGGAAAGAACTATCCAACTTCTTGCAAACACATACACACCTTCTAACATCCTCACCTAACACAGTTACTATGTTACTATGTATGGATTTGTTTCCAGAAACCTACAGCCTTATTTTCTATTGAAATGTTTCCAATCAGACAAATTTCAACCACTGGTTTATATAAAAGCAAGAAACAATTCCTTATCCTGTAACTTCATTGATGTGACTCCAGTATGTTTCTTCCTTTTTTTCTTTCTTTCTGTTTTTTTTTTTTTTTTTTTTTAATGGGAAGGTTATGACCAAGATAAAGACTGTAACTGCTAGATATCTTATAGTACTGTGTGAACACAGAGCAGCACTACATTCCCAAATGTGCCAAACTTAGATATGTGCAAAAGCAAGCAAAAGAATCTATAGAGAAGCATCCTCTTTTGTTTCAGCAATTCTCAATAAACAGGCATATGCAATTAGTTTTTCTCTTATACTCTCTCTCTCTCTCACTCTCTCTATCTCTATCTCTCTCTCTCATACACACACACACACACACATACACACTCATGCACACACAGTCAGTGACAATCCATGATGTGTAAACTACAAAAAAGTCGTATGAAATTATTTCAACATTTCTGGAAGATATCTTTGAATAACCAGCTGGTACTAAAATGCTCAGCTATTATTGGAGGCAATGGAAATAGAAGTATATGTAATTTACCTTTAAAATAAAGGTAATTTTTTTAATTGAATTATTACTTATTTTATGGTGTAGAATGCACAAAGAAGTAAAAAAAATAAATAAATAAAAACCAAATACTCAAAACCTAATGGAATGCCAAAATCCAGAATAATCCAGTTTTAACATAAAATTGAGAAAAACAAAAAAGCAATCTTATGAAATTGATTTTAATGCCTCTACAAAAAAGTAATTCCAGATAGCTATGAAGCTACTAAGCTTCATATGACTCGTAGTTCCTAAATCTTCCCACCATGCAGCTCTAGGATCATGAGAAATAAACAGAAATAATCACATGCAAATTACAGGTGCATACTACTACCACATTTATGGAAGCTTACATATGTAATCATATATATATGAATATATATTATTATATATTAATATATAATATATATTATTATATATTGTATAATTAATATATATAATATATATACTATTGTATGCAACAGAATATTTTTGTCATTAATAATAAATATAATAATAATTTTCCTTGCAACCTTCCCTGATCTTTGATTTCTCTATAAAGGCAAATCATTTATATGTGACACACACAAACACCTGCACATACATGTGTAAGTATCTATCTATATTGACATGGGCAATATGTCAGAACTGTCTGGCACCTATTGAGACAAAAAAAAGAATGTTTTTTAAGACCCATCTGAAGTGCTTTTCCCACCCCAAGAAGCCTACTAAGAAAGAAAAAAATTGAGCTCTCTCATCTTATGCCAGCAAACCATGGTAAAGACTTTCTATAGTTATTAAGAGGATCAACATTGTTTCCCTTCTCGCTTTCCTCTTTTAAGGTCATTATAGATAAAGGAAAGCAAAATAAATCAACCCTTCCCTTTAATTATTTAATGGGATATAAGAAGTTCCTTGAAGAGAAGAAATATTATAATAAGTGGGTTGTGGTGGGATAGTATTCATAACTTAGATAACTGTTTCTACTCATTTGAGTTGCGTCACGCTCCATACTCTATAATACCATGCAGGAAATTTAATCATAGAGATAAACCAGGAAACAGCTATAGTACATCCACACAACATAAAACATTCGTATATTATAAATAATTGATATATGATATAAATATTATTGCTGAGTAACTAATGGCCTACACTCAGCCTTAGTCTATGACCTTTGTAAAAAATTTTTGGCTTTTAATTCAAAATACACACAAGAGTATTTCCTGGCTTTAAAATTTAAAAAGTGTGTGATCGGTAAGCATAAACATCAAAATAAAGTTCAGACAAAAGCCAAAAGAATGTCATTCTATCTCAGATTTTAGCTGAATTAAAATGGAGATATTGTACCAATAAAGATAGAAACTTAAGTTATAGAAAAGAGAAGAAGAGAGAAATAAATGCTTAGAGGAAAAACAAAATATCTTGCATAAATACATATATAGTTAATACACACACACACACACACACACACACACACACACACACACACCAATGGTTCTCTAACTTTGAAGCTCTGTCAGCTAACTGCCAAGGACAAACCACTGGCATATTTGCTCCAGGAAAATGGAAGAAAGAAGTATACCAATTTGAGGAAAGATTAATGAAATATTGCTTAAGTTTAACAAATCTTAAATCTATTATTCACTTTGGTCACAATAGTGTCACAAACATCACTACACCATAAATATTTAAAACTTTAAGTCATGTCATCACTTATGAGTTTATTATTCCAACTCTCCAAAATTACAGAAGATATTCCTTTATGAAAACAATTTTTAACATGTTTGCCTTATTGTACCATTTGAGCCACAAACTTAATTCAAGATTGATTTTAACAATCTTAAATAGAATAATTTAATTTCTTCTTAATCAAAGCTTTGAAGGATTTCTATGTGGCAAGCAACAAATACTGAACCATGAACAAGAAAATTGAAGGAAAGCCTTAAAACATTTATCCTACATGAGACCAGTCAAAATGAGGACTCATCAAGGACCCACCTCACTTGAAGACTTGTCTTGAATGATTGTTTATATATATATATAGTTAAAATAGAAATGTCTTCCATAATTAAATTATGATCCCTCCCAAAATATGTCATCCTCGAGTTTCAGAAGTTGCAGTCTGAAAGATTGATGAGTACTTGATTCATCTCTCACCTTAGCTGTTTTTCTTTTTCTTTTCTTTTCAGTGTGACACAATACGTTCAAAAATAGAATTCTGAAATTATAGGTTATTTTATTCCAAAATGTGTTTTTGACACCAGTGAAAATCAGGATTGCACACGCACTAGACTACTGCCCACATACTGTCATTCGTAGGGTAAAAAGACTTGGGAAATTATCTCACTTCGTATCAAAAAGCCAGAGACTGTGCTCCATTTTAGACTAGGATGCTACGGAAAATGTGTCTTCATTTCTTTTTACTGCACGCTGTAGGTACTCACTGAAAGAAACACTTCAGGCTGAATCGCTTGGTGGAAACTAGCATCAGAACTAGTACCTGCCTTCCCTCTACGTCCTTGTGAGGTTTGGGAGTCAGGCGAGGGGTAATACCATAATAACAAAAGTAGATTCAAAGTTCTTACAATTCATTATACAACCTCCATCAGAGTGCCTTGCTATTTCTAACATTTGTTTTATTTCCCTCCCCCCGCCCCATCCTCTCTGCTTGCTAAGTGCGGTATACGCATCTGCTCCAACCAGTGACTCTCAGCCTCGGCTGTACCTTTCAACCCTGGAGTACTTAAAACATAGAGTAGGGATGACTAGGGCTGGGCTTAGGTTTGAGTAATTTTTAAAGGGTGATTCCAATGTTCAGTCATGGAAGAAAACAGCTGTACTGAACCAATGATTTCCAGAATTGCTGACAACCAAAAACACCTGCAAGATTTTAAAACGTATATGGACCTTTGTGACTCTACCCCAACTCTTTCCTATCCATGAAATTCATTTGGAATTACCAGAGTTTCTGGGATTTATGTTTATTAGCAGCTCCACCATTATGTCAATGAATCACCCCTTTGGGAACCATTGACTACACATTATAATTCAACCGAAAAGGAAAAAAAAAAATAAAAGTAGTTTGATAATATCAAACTATTTATATTGCATCAAAATGCGACATAATTTTATATAAATTTCACAATGAAATCATCTGTGTTCTTATGTATCCCTTTGATAAATATGATGTTTCTACCATGCGCTGAATATTTGCACAGGCTTCAAGAGTCTATCTTCTGCAATAAACATAGGAGTGCATACATTTTTTTCGAATTAGTGTTTTGGATTTCTCTGGATAGATACCTAGGAGTGGGATTGCTGGGTCATAAGGTAGTTCCATTTCCAGTTTTTTTGTGATACCTCCACTCTTATTTTCATAGTGGTTGCACCAATCTGCAATCCCACCAGCAGTGCATGAGGGATCCCTTTTCTCTACATCCTTGCCAGCACTTACTGTTTGTTGATTTATTGATAATAGCCATTTTGACTGGGGTGAGGTGGTATCTCATTGTGGTTTTTATTTGCATTTCTCTAATTATTAGTGAGGTTGAGCACTTTTCATGTCTGTTTGCCATCTGTATGTCCTCTTTAGAAAAATGTCTCTTCATGTCCTCTGCCCATTTTTTAATTGGGTTGTTAGTTTTTTTGGTGTTGAGTTGAATCAGTTTTTTATAATAGCTAAGACATGGAATCAACCGAAATGCCCATCAGTAGATAACTCGATTAAGAAACTGCGGTACATATATACAACGGAATATTATTAGCCCATAAAGAAGAATGAAATCTTCTAATTTGCAACGATATGGACAGACCTAGAGAACATTATGCTGAGTGAAATAAGTCAGATGGAGAAAGACAAATGGCATATGATCTCACTTATATGTGGAATCTGAAGAATAGAATAAATGAACAAACTAACCAGAAACAGTCTCAGAGATATAGAGGAAAAACTGAGGGTTGCTAGATGGGAAGGGGGATAAGGATGAGGGGGATTAGAAAGCACAATCGGTAGCCACAAGATGGCCACAGGGACACGAAAGACAGTTTGGGGAATATAATCAATAACGTTGTAAAGATTTTGTAGGGTATCCGATGGACACTTATCTTATTAGGGAGACCACTTCATGGATGGTGTAGATATCTGACCACTGCGCTGTACACCTAAAGCTAAAGCTGAATAATAATGAATGTCAACTATGATTTTGTATATATAGATATACATATAGATATATAGTCACAGGAAGTAGAGTACAGCATAAGGAATAGAGACAGTGAAAATGTAACTGCTGTGTGCAATGTCAGAGGGGTAGTAGATTGGGGGATGGGGGTTATCACTTTGTGAGGGGTATACATATCTAACTAGTACACTGTTTTATACACCAGAAACTGAAAAAAAAAAAAAAAGAGTCTATCTCCTGAGAACTGCTCTGTAGCATCTCCACACTGAGTTGGTGGTTCCCTTCTCTCCCTTTCATTTGCTCTTTATACCTAACTCTGTTATAGAACTTATCATAATGGATTGTTTGCATGTCCAATCTGTATAAATTCCTGAAGAGAGATACTATCCTTATGCATAAGAGCAGCTTACTATGTGCTGGACCCTGAAGGGCGTGCTCTCCCAGCATTATCTCACTGAATTTTTTTTTTCCTTAGAGCTTTAATTTCCTCATAGATAAAATAGGCACAGGAGCATCTCTTTCTGCCAGTTTAAATAAGCTAGTTCCAAACTGATGGGAGATTTCTCTGCTAACTCTAAAGTGTTATCAATAGCCTGAGGCCCTGCCTCCGAGGTTGGGGGATGTGAGGAGAGAAAACAGTGAGTTAAATCACTCAGTGGTCTCCTATCCTCTTCACTGCTGACAAAAGTCTAACCTCTGAACATCAGACAAAAAAGTAGGAAAGAATTTGCCAACTGAAAGCAGACGGGTTCTCACTTTTTTTCAAATCAGACTGGAGCTCACACTATGGTCACATGCCTTGGAATTTGTGATATACCTTGGATAGGTAATGAGTTCACAAGTAAACGGCTGAAAGTGGCCGAGGAGCTAGTTAATTCAACAGAAAAAGAGAGTTCACTTAGGGAATTTTTGTCCTTGTGATATCTAACTTATAATTTTATTATTCATGCATATTTAAAAACATCTTTCCTATAAAATGTCTATTTAGAAATACTGCTTTTGTCTCATGCTCATGTCATGAAACGATTTTATTCAGATTCCTTGTATGATTCTTTAACTGCAGACTTTTTCATAACTAGAACCACTTTTCAGAAGAATTAAGATTTCCAAAGCCCCCCAATCTCCACTTCCACCTTCATTGCTTAAAATGCAGCACTTTTAAATATTCATATTATACTGTTGCTGGATATCACCAGGACTCAATGCAAAGACATTAGTCCAGTTGGGCATTTATTTTCACTGGGTGTGAGGTCTTACAAAAATATAAAGACCCAGATCTTATTCGCTGAAATTCTGATTAGGCCTGTGTTTTTCAGTTGAGGATGGGAAACCTGTTGGCTGGAGACAGGAAAGAGTGGAGCTTGGTGGATTGGAAAATACCCAATCACTGGGAAAGAACCACAAGCCAGAGTTCTCTAAAAGTAAGATTTCCAGTTCCCTGAAAGTAAGAAAAAGTGAGAAAACTCTTCTAGTAAGTCAGTTTGATAAAACGATTCTACCGTGTTTCCCTGAAAATAAGACCTAGCCAGACAATCACCTCTAATGTGTCTTTTGGAGCAAACATTTATATAAGACCCGGTCGTATTTTACTATAAGACCGGGTCTATATATTATATTCTATGTATAGAATATAATATAATATAATACCAGGTCTTATATTAATGTTTGCTCCAAAAGATGCATTAGAGCTGATTGTCCGGCTAGGTCTTATTTTCGGGGAAACACGGTAGAAAACCACTGGTTATAGAGGCTTATAATTAACTCATTAAATATATGGAACTACCTTGGCACTGGCATTTCAAACTCACCTAATTCTGAAAAAATCCTCAAAGTCTTTTTTGCCACAACAGGGCAATGTCAAAACAAGTGATTTTCAAAGTGAGCTTCCTGGAGCAGCAGCTTCAGTATCACCTGGGGGCTTTTTAGAAATGAAAATTTCTGGGCCCACTCCAGACCTACCATTTTTCCCAAAAAATAAGACCTAGCCAGACCATCAGCTCTAATGCATCTTTTGGAGCAAAAATTAATATAAGACCCGGTCTTATTTTAATATAAGATCGGATCTTATATAATATAATAAAATATAATACAATATAATACCTGGTCTTATATTAATTTTTGCTCCAAAAGATGCATTAGAGCTGATGGTTCAGAGAGGTCTTACTTTCGGAGAAACACGGTATTGATTTAGCATCTCTACAAGAGGGGCCTAACCATGAATGTTGTAAAAAGCCATCCAGTGGATTACAATTCCTGAATTTTAAGAATCTCCATACAAACCAATCTGGGCAGATAGCATTTTTCACAGCTTTATAGAAACGTATCAGAAGAGAAAGACATAACCTCTTTCCCATGGTGAGGGCATTTTAGCACCCACCTGACAGCTTTTCTGCTTCCTTAATCATTGGAAAGGATCAGAAAGGAGCATAGGGTGAGAGGCAATCCTTGTGCCACTTCAGCCAGCGGCACTCAACTCCATGCCTCAGGTACCTGAGGGTCTGCTCGTGCTACAGGTACATGCAATATACATGGAACCATCGGACTCCTTATGCCTAATCTCAATCCTCTTACTGTAAATTAAGTTTTTCCCTTTGTTTAATTTGCAGTGTAAAGGAACGGCTTAAAAATTAGTGTGAAAAATCGTTATGTACGATTGTCATGCAGCGTCTCAGCTCCTGCTCCCCGCACAAGAACGCAGGATATGGCGAGGCCAAAAAGGAACAGCAAGGGAGCCGTATATAGGGGAGTCATACCACTATATTCTCGATGGCCACTGATGTAAACATAGAAGTGAACATCTGCCAGTACCCCAACAAGGGGTCTTCCTGTACCCCAGTCTCGCTGGCAGCTGGGTGAGACACAGGAAATAAGATCCACACAATCTTCAATCCACAATCTGCTTGCTAACCGCACTTACTAGCCACAACCCATGCTTCCTAGCATAGCCAAGGCAGTTATATTAGTGACTAATGGCTAACTGGTTAAAGCTGATGGCCAACTAGTTACAGCTGAAGGCCATCTGATCACAGCTGATCATCTACTACCCGAGCCAGCACCTTTCCAGGTGAGGTCGAGAGCCTGGAAACTGCTCTCTGGGGCTCTGTCCCTACAAAATAATGTCCATAATTTAAGTATTCCTGAGTTTTTTTCTTCAAACTAAAAAAACAACCTCTGCTTATTTTTAGTCTCTCCCTCGAACTATTATTCTACTATTTAAGTTAGGAAAATCTAAATTAATTATATATGCATTTTTAAATCCAGAATTCATTTTGAAAGAGTCCAATCATTAAGCCTTGCTATACATAAAAACTGCTGCATGCTCAGGAGACAAATATAGACAGAAGCTTTCCAAGGGAACTTACGTGACTTCCAAAATATGCCTACTTTTCACCAATTCCTACTGTATAGTTATGATTATATCAAGGTTACCATTTAATATACTTTTTCTTTTTTCTATATTTTGCTCATATTTAGGGGAAAAAATGCACATTCTCAGAATATCCTGCTAACATCCACTTCCCTCTGTTGGTAATGCACCCTAATTTCTGTGCTATTAACACTTCACAATTCTCATTCTCTGGCCTTCAGTAGTATTGACCACTACCTCATTCCAGGTGTGGGTGAGCAATCAGATTAATGCTTCCTCCAACCCACACTGTTGGGATCGTGTATATGCACCCAAACTCAAGCAGAACAGAGACAACAAGATGGGGTTTCCAGACTTTCAGTTTGAAAGTTTTGAGTAAGGGGCACTTTTTTTTTCTTTTTTTTTTTTTTTTTTTTTTTCCCCCAATTAGAATTGCTGAAAGCATGGTCTATGAGTCTTGAGCTGTCAGTAGACTTATGGCCAACCTCACTGGAGAACTTACCAGCAATGGAAACAACACAGAGGGAAACAGATCTAAGAAGTAGAAAGACTCCTAAGAGGACCCAAAGACAGAATCCTTAGAGCCATTTAGAACTGAAGGTTTCAGATAAATGAGCCAATGATTTTTTTCACCTTTTCTCTTAAGGCAATTTAAATTATATTTTCATTCATTTGTCACCTAATGTGCAAGACATTGTGTCTAACTGGTTTATGAAAAAGAAAGAAGAGAACTAAACATTGGTACTAGGATTTTAAAATGGCCAACTGAGTATGTGGTGGTTTTTTTACCTGAGATTGTGACAAAACTAAACAGGAGGAGATTGTTGTGTAGGAGTGGATGGAATGGAAAAAAACGTACGTTTGCTCTTAAGCATTTTTACTTGAAGACGTCTATGAAACATTTAAAATATCTTGTAGGCCATTGATTATGTAGATCTGTACCTTCAATAAAAGGTCTAGGCTAGATGTGGCTATTGGGGTGTTATTAGAATATATATACTCCTATGGTAACTGGACGAAAAAAACACCAACGAGTTTAAAGGGTGCCCCACATTTTTTAAGCCATTATTTTACCTCTATAATATCTGATGTCTCAGGTAAAGTAAGATAATGACAGAAAACTCTGATGTGATAACTAGGACTCATTAATGAAATGCACTGACAAAGCACAGTTAATGTGGGTACAGACGTGACATAAAAAGCAAAGACAAATGTAGATCACTCTTTCAAGCATCTTGGTTGTAATGGAAAGAGTTTGATAGCACTCTTTACCTAACTGTGTTTGGATAATGATGAAGCAGGATCACTATTTGACTCATAATTCTTTGTATGAGTTCAAGGGTGCTATCATCATTTTTACTTTAACATTACTTATTAGAATGGGGGAGTAGTGTCCAAGCAGATGGTTGTCAGTAAACTGATGACTGCAGTTATGGATTGATGTCCAAATACAATACTCAAAACTTGATACACTACATAGTTTCCTGAATATGACTGCCAAAATAAATCTGGCTTGGAAAATAATTTTGAGGATTTTCCCTTCTCGCTTGTTTTTTTTCAGTATTTTAAACTACAGATATCCAACAAAAGCTGAAGCTTGCACATATAGACAAACCACAATATTCATTTAATGCACCTGTAAACTTTTTTGATATGCTTATTTAGGAGAAAGAATATTTCAATACAAGGCTCTTATGAACTCCACAGTTCTATCCCATGTTTTGTTTCTTCCAGGAAAAAAAACTTAAACTATTGTAACTTAAAGTACTTACTGTATCTCTATTGTCAAATGATAAAATAAATTCTCACGTGTATCAATTTTACCTTATTTGACAGTTTTTTACTCAGTGACCAAAATAGGCACTAGAGTAGTTCCTGCCTGTCCCTCCTTTCCTTATCACAGCTCCTCCTTTAGATCACCTCTCAGACATGTCCTCTTTTATTTGGGTATAGCTTTCACTGTGTCCTCACTTCCTACAAAGACCTACCCCCTATTCTTACTGTCTCGAAAAACAAGTGGAATCACAATAAATTGGCTGTGTCCTGAGTATTTTCTAGCAAGTACAATCTCAAATACACTGCTGTCTTAAATCTATGAAATAATTGATATTTATGAAGGCTTACCTGAAAGATAAGCAATCCTTCTAAATTCTCTAAAATTCATTCAAGATTAAGTTAAACCAGCGAAGAGTTATATCTTTAAAGACTAGTTCTCCACCCGTGCCTTTACTTAGTGGTATTTTCCTGGCATGATGTCACTGGACAATATTGAGGGCCACTATAGGAAACAGCCTGATGAAGCAGAGGGCTGTATGCAAGATGAGGGTGTCAGTGAGGGTGATTTTCATCGTGTTACACAGTGTTCTTTTTATAAGGACTCTAGGGAGAAAATTTTTTTCTGGCTTTAGCACCAGCAAAAGTCATTCTCCTAAGCATTTGGCTTGTTTTTATCTTGTGGACCATCCCATTTTGGCTTTAAGCAGAACTAATATGTTGTCTAAGATACCTGGCGGCAAAGAGGTTAGAAGAAGGTCAGGCTGTCTTCTCTGTAGTGAATTAGCGACATTCATTCATTATCTCCCAAGGCCTCATTAAAACAGCTTTAATGTGGTGACCATTTGATGGTAGACATACGCTTTAATCTTGTGAATATCAAACCCACCTGGGTTACATTTCCTGTTATGGACAGTTAGCAGAAGCAGGTTAATACAATATTTTAACTCCTTAATCTGCAGCACTTGTGTAGAAACCAGGCTCCCTAGTCACCTGAATTTAAGCTCAAATGGTCTATATAGAGTCCTAATTTATCAGGTTCTGTCTTCAAATTTCAGATTGCTTAAGACACTTTTAATCATCTGTTTAATCTTTCACCTAGCTTTTTTCGTTCTGATATATTATTTTTCAGGTTACTTTTTAGGTCTGGATATGCCCTATTTTTCTTTCTCATCTGACCTAGATTCAAATTTACACACTGTGAAATAGCTAATAAATTTCCATTAAGGTTGTAAAAGGTGAAGGTTCAACCATTATATAAGTCATCAAATTCTCACGTAAAACTGAATGATCCTTGATATTAATAGCTTGGCAAAAGTATGCTACAGGTTCTTATGGGGGAAAAAAATGATGAAAAAATGATCTTGTGAAAACAGATTAAGTCATTTGCCTGAGGATAACCCACCTACTCTAAAATGACTTGAGCATTTCTACAATTTCCACAACACCTATGGCAAATCTCCCCTCTCCCAATTAATCTTAAAATATAATCTTTTTCCTGGAAGTCTGCCCACAGTCCTAAATTTACCTGTACTTATTGTATGATGTTTCCTTTGTGTTTATCTGTCTTTGAGACTAGACACTAAAAGGAAAAGTTTCTGTTCCTCTTTGGGCTCTTGGAGTCCAGGGAAAGTGGGACAAGAAGTACTATTGGGAGATTTTTTTTTTCATTTTCTCCTCTGCACAAGCAATAGAGAGTATTACAATGATTTACAGAGACACGTTGAAAGTAAATTATGTTGTAAACGCCTGTCCCTTGGGCCAGCTAAGAATCACAGGAAAAAAATGCAAAAAGTTTGAAATTCCCAACAGCAAAGGTTGACAGGAAAATATGGTTTTGTTTTTCTATGAGTAAAAGTAACTTTTATGTTGTGTTTTCCCATGAGAAATTATAAACTTTCAAAGGAATTTTAGCCTCTTGCATGCACATATAAGAGCAATTTATCTGGTACTGCCCCAGTGAAAACACTCTTAAGACTTTAAAGCTGTTAAAAGCGGGGCTGAATTTCTTCAAGACCACTACTTCTTATTTGTCCTTGCTGTCTCCTCTTGTCAAAACATTTACTTAGACTTCGAAGAGTTGCAAGTTGGCAACATGTTAATAATATGAAAATGCATTTGTGCAGCCCATGTGGCTGCAATTTTTGAGTATATTCATCACTTATTTAATGAATAATGAATTCTTTACAGTAGCTATGGCGACATAGGATATGCAGAAAATTCAATGAGGACTTGTCAATCAATAGAGATACTGCAAGGCTTGCCAAGGTAGCTTTGTGTCTTTTGTAGCCTTCTTGAGGCTCAAGCAGGACCCTCCATCAGACCCCTGCCCTCTTTCTTTCCTCACCTAAAGAGCAACAGCTACAGAAATTCTACAGCTAGTCGGGTACCTTAAATTACTCAAGTCCATTTGGGTTTGTGAACATTTTTTATTCCTCAGATATAAAGATCTACTTTTAAGTCTAATTGTCCTTCTCTGTCTCAACTTAATTAGAAATTATTCAGAATGATTTTTTATTAGAAATTCAATTCTTTCTTTTAATGGCATGATAAGAAAAATAAGTAAAAGATGCCCCAAACTGCTACTCGAACTTCTCTGCCACTAAAACTCACATCATTAGATTCTTCAACAATGTTGTTTAGTATTGGCTTCTATTCATCCAGACATTCTTGGTTTGACTCTGTCCCTGCCCCCTCTCATAATCTCTTCTTTGCTGAAGGTCCAAGTTTTCTCCAGTGTTTATAAACTCTTCCTTGTCAAAATACCAGATAGTCTGTTTCTCTCCCCTGGCAGGGAGATTTATCCAAGGGATATCATTTCAGAGGCTATGAGCAGACATGGTAATTCTCCTCTCTCTACCTGTCATTTCAGCATTTGCATCAAAACTTGAGTGTGCATAGCGGGTGTATGCCCTTGTCTCAATTCTATCTAACAGAACACTCCATTTTTCAGGGACTTCATTCCCTTTAGACCTCAGAATTGTTTTAAAGTTTCCATAAACCTTGCCACAAAAATCTTAGGAAAGCTATCAACATTATAAAGTGCATATGCACTATATTGACTAAAAGGACCAACAATATCCATTTTTCATATTATCTCCACAACTTCAGGGATGAATAGACTGAAAACTAAATCAGCATCTTCCTCATTTTCTCATGTTATGCTAGACACACACACACACACACACACACACACACAGAATCCCTGCTGCTATGCATTGTTTCTTTCCCCACCCCTTCATTTTCTCTGCCTATGATAGATATATCCTTGTTTATGGATTAACAAGTACGAAGACCACGTCACTTCCTGACATAAATGATAATATACCTTTGGTTCTAGAGATACATTTAGACCAAAAAAAAAAAAAAAAAAAGAGGCATCAGATTGAGTTGTTGGCTAAACAGAGCTACTTAATTAAAATATCACAATAAAATGCTTCACAGTAAAATGTTTGAAGTTGGTGCTTCCTTTGCAACAGAGTAGGGAAAGAAAAAGCACACTGCTTTTACTCGTGAAGCTTACATTCACTCCATTGTGACCAGTTAGTTCTTAACCCAAGAAAACTACTTCTAATGGATGCAAGGCATGGGGAATTTTCAGAATCATCCATGGTATGCCTAATCAATAAAACTTATCGCTTAATTTCTTTCTTGATCATCAACAAAGAGGCAATTTTTTTTAACCTATTTTTTCCTGTGTGTTTGACCATAACTAATCAAATATACTAAATATTTTCTCAAAGTTTAAATATGGTTGTGTAAAAAAGCTGCCATTTTTATACTAAACTAAATTAATCTTCTTAGACAGACAACTGGACACCCTATCAGACGGATAAATAGATACATACATAATATGGTATAGAATATATCTAGTCTTTTTGTTCCTGGCACAAAGCTTGCACAATTTTTGAAATTTCCTGAGTGATATAAATGTTTTGGGTATCTAATATGGTGACTTGTGCCAGCCCTTAAGATGGTTTCAGGATGGGATCTCTTCACCAGAAAGACTAACTATGTAATTAAAGGGTTAGAACTTTGGACCAGTCCCACTTCCAGAGGGAGAAGGGAGGAAGGCTGAAGATTGAGTTCCATCACATGGCTAATGATTTAATCAATCATGCCTAGGTAATGAAACCCCAATAAAAACTCTGGACCGTGAGCTTAGTGGGGCTTCCTTGGTGAGCACTGATGTGCTGGCAGGGCAATGTGCCCAGATTCCAGCAGGAGTTGGTATTGAAGCTTTGAATGAAGGAATGCCCCACCCCCAACCCACCACACTTGGACCTTACCCTAAGCATCTCCGCACTTTGCTTTCCTGATATGTATCCTTTACAATAAAACTGTAATCATAAGCATAATGTTTTCAGGGAGTTTTGTGAGTTGTCACAGCAAATTATTAAATTTGATGTGATTGTAGAACCCCAAATTTATAGTAGTTCAGTCAGAAGTACAGGTGGCCCCCAAGACTTGTGGTTGGCACCTAAATTAAGGGTAGGCTGGTGGAGAATGTTGCCTTTAACTTGTGGAGTTAGGCACAAGAAGTTCATGTCAGAATTGAATTAAATTGCAGAACACCTAATTGGTGTCAGAGAATTGGTGTCAGAGCAGTGATAGGCAGAACTTTTTTTCATTTGTTTCTTGTTTTTGTTTCTCTAATGGTTCAATTTTTAAAATCAAAATAATCAAAAATTGAGAAAAAAATAACAGTAGTAGCTAAGAAGGGGTTCAGTTAGTCCAATTAATGAATTAAAACATTGTATTAAGGTGCTAAAATATAGATTTTTAAAAATTTCCTGATGTATATAGAATATGTGGTTAATTGACAGCCAATTTAAATTTAGTGGTCTATATTTTATCTTACATATTATAATATATATACCACATATTATATATCTAGGTTAATATAATTATTTATATTTATGCTAAATAAGGTAAGCACACTTTTTAACTTCAGTTGAAATTGGAGACCCAAGAAATATAAAAGAAATATAGAGAGTAATAAAGGAATATTAGAGAACAAATAAATCGAGGACCTTATGTGATGTTAAGATTTCTCTAGCATAACTGTATACTTTTACAAGTGCATCCTTAAATTATTTTAGGGAAAATGAACTGTTTTCTAGCTTATTACTCAAAGTATTGGAGCAATTACTTTTTATTTTTCTCATCTGTGAAATGGGAATAATACTAGTTCATACTAATTAAAATTGTTGTGAAGATAAAAGAAAATGCTAGTTATCAGATCCTTAGAACTTTGCCTGTGATGTTGGGCAAAGTTCTTAGTAACGTCACCCAAGAAACATATCTGTTTTCTGACTCCATCTCACCACTTAGTCACCTCTTCTGTATTTCTACTTGCTAATAGTATCCATTTTAAATGTCCTACCAGTTACTGAACTTAAAACTCTAGTTGTATTTTGGCCAATGCAAAGGAGACAGAGTTGTCACTCTTATTACCTAGAACAATATAATTTTCCCAGTTCTGACTTGCTTTCATTAACGATTTCTGAACAATTCTATGACACTGTTGATCCACAGCAAGCTTGTGACAAGGAAATTGTCTCATTTCAGGACAATTCTTTTTTAAATCTAAAGGTGGCCTTTACATTTGTTTGTATTGCAATACATTTCCTTTGTTTCTTAAGTTCAACACTTTGAAGATAATCATAATTTGTTATTTGTTACATATACATTTGGTAACGACATGTTATCTCAAAAGGAATAATGTAGTGAAAAAGAACACTGCATTTGCAGTTAAAAACAAAGCAAAACACACACACACACACACACACACAAAAAAAAAAACACTTGTGTTAGATCTAGATCTACTAGTTATGCCATTTCAAGATAATTTTATAATTCAAATCTTAGGTTTTTTTTTTAATCCATAAAGTGAAGATTGTAACATCCCACTCATTATATAATAGAAGTTCTGCAGGTATCAAATCAAATACAGGAACTTATTTTAAAATACTCTATAAAACAATATTCAAATATATATTTTTCTAATGAATAAATTGGGATGCAGGACAGTTCCTTAGCTCCTCACTAGAGACCTCTCTGCAAGTCCATTACCCTCTTGTCTTTGGTTTGCTTATTCTTCAGGGAACCCTGACACATTATCTCCTCTGCTCTGCAAGAGTAATGCGGGGCTGTTGCATTGATTATATCTAAGGCTCCATCCTAATGTTGTAACAATTTTGGCCCATTTTCTGCTGGGTGCTCTTGGCTGAGTTCTCCAGCTTCTGCCTTTGAAAGTTGGGAGACAGAATGTTAAGAACTAAAGGTGAAAAGACAAATAATCTTGGGTTGGAATCCTCAGTCACTCCCTGGTGAAGTGACCTTAGGTAACTTACTTTATGGTCTCAAGTCTAGGGTTCTTCATCTGTAAAATATTATTTTCCTGTAAGGAAAGTTACTTTCCTTATAAAATTGGTGTAAAATTTTTCATCGCTAACATATATATTCAGATCAGTGCCAAGTACATATTAACTTAAAAAAAAAAATCTTGAAAGAAAAAAGGGATAGAAAAATGACCGAACTTTAATCTCCACCTTATTTACTCTAAACCGTTCCCATAGAAGAGTTACGTTAATTTCAACTCTGTGAGATAGTGTACAACATCCAACTGAATTCAAGGAAAGCTTTGTGTAATGTTTTCCAAATAATAAATATCTCAAAATACAAATGAAGTGAATGGTACATGAAGCTTTTTAGTGAATGCATAAAAGCAAATCTCCTCTCCTAACCTACTTAGAGACCAAGCCCTTGAGGCAGCAGTCACTATATAAAAACTTTGAGGAGACATCTCAAACTCTTACCTTAACTGTACAAATTCTTACCCATGAACTGAAATCTCCTGATTTGTCAGTTGTGCCATTTTTACTTTTCATTTCCTTGGGTATGTCTGAATTTGGAAAACCTGCTCAACCTTTTACCTTAGTACTGATCCGGAAATCCCATCCAACGTTTATTTTGGTCATAGCAACTTTATTGCTTAATTTTACATGTCCACTTGCTTGAACCTAAGGATAGTTAGCCAGATAGTTAGTAAAATATGTCTGGATATATCTGTTAGGGTGTTTCTGGAAGACATTGGCATTTGAATTGGTGGACTAAGTAAAGAAGTTTGCCCTCCCCAATGCAGATAGGCAGCATCCAATCCGTTAAGGGACTGAATGGAATAAAAAGGCAGAGGAAGATTAAAATTAAACCTGACTGACTGAGAAGCTGAGATATCAATATGCCCCTGCTTGTGGTGATCCTGGTCTGGAGCTGGAGCTTAATACCTGCACTGGAATCCATATCATCGCTCCTCTGGCTCTCAGGCCTTTTGTGATATTGTGATTTATAAGAAAAAATATGTACTTGTCATTTGGATGACCAAAATATATTTCTCATATATATTTGGTCATTGTTCGTGGTTCCTGAATCACAGCTCTGAAAACCTTTGGAATTTCCTGAGTGCCAAGAGCAATGAGAGAGTATCTTTTGTTATAATACTTAGATTGTTGTACTCAATTCCTGAAAATACTTCAGTCATAAAGGTGAAAAGAGGGTTTTGTTATTCATAATAAGTCCTTTGTACCGCATCTGGGTTTATGTTAATAAGCGTGAATTTTGGCACAGCACCTAAGGATGGGGGTTAGTGGCCAGGGAATCAACATTGAATAGAGGGTTTGAACTTTCAGTCCCACCCACTGATTTTCAGGGAGGGGAGAGAGGGGCCAGAGGTTGAATCAATCACCAATGGCCAATGAATTAACCAATCATGGCTATGTAAGAAAGTCTCCCTAAAAACCTACAAAAAACGGGTGTAGGGAGCTCCCAAGAGCAACCATGCTGGGCCTCAGGCTCCATAAGGATAGACGCTCCTTTGTTCGATATGTCACCAATATGTATCTCTTCCTCTGGCTGTTGATTCCTTTCTTTTAATGTCCTATGTAATAAATTGGTAATCTAGTGAGTAAATAGGTTTTCCTGGTTCTCTGAGCTGTTCTATCAAATTAATCAAATCCAAGGAGGAGGTCATGGGAATCTCTGATTTATAGCTGGTTGGTCAGAAGTATAGATAACAACCTGGACTTGCGATTGACATCCTGAGTCACTGAAACCTCCAATTTGGAGCTGGTCAGTTAGAAGTTCAGGTAACAACCAGGGCTTGCCATTGGCCTCTGAAGTGGAGGGAAGTCTTGTGGGACTGAACACTCTACCTGTGGTATTTGATTCTGTCTCCTGGGAGATAGTGTCAGAAGGTTGTGTCAGAATTGTGTTGACAAGCAGGGTGCCTGAGAACTGCTTATTGCTATGGGGAAGCTTACACACACACACACACATACACACACACACACACACACACACACACACACACACACACACATACACACACGTTAGAATTAGGTACAGGAATCCTTTCACCTTTGAATTATCCCACCAGCTTTCCTGAGCCTCCAAACTACAGATGGCACATTCTGGGACTTTTCAGCTTTCATCACTCTTCATATATATATATATATATATATGAAGAGATTTATTGTAAGGTATTGGCCCACACAGTTTTGAATATATATATATATATATATATATATATATGTATATATATATATATATATATATACACCAGGGGTGCCAAAAAATGTACACATTTTAAGATATTATCTATGTATTACTTTTGGAAGTTGAACTGAATTACAGTAGCAATGTGTAGTATGATGTTCCTTCAAAAGATGGCATTAATCAAATGAATGCTAGTGTCATTCATTGCATTACAATTTTAATACTTTTTTTCTTAAAATGTGTATACATTATTTGGCACCCTCTGTGTATTACAACAGCCCCTCCCATTCTCCAGTTGCCCCATCAGAAAAGAGAAGACAGTTTCATATCAACTATAATTATTATTTTCCTAATGGCCTATAAACCATATATTTAATATACTGAAAATTGACTTGAATATTATAATTCTATAATTTCAAGAATCACTCCCCTTCTCACTCTCCCAACCAGTTTATGTACTCTATAGTCATATTTAGAATCTACATTTCTTCCTTCATGAGGAAACAACACTGGACCTAGAGATTTGAAATCAAACAACTAGACATTGGATTTTTCTATCCTCAGTTGCTCTGAAAATCCTCATTTCTGTAATGTTGACTCTGTTCTCTTCTAGTTGAATTCCCCTTAATGACATTAGTCAAAAGAAGATAAGTTAATAGTTATGTGATTGTTAATTTTGAATTAAGTTGACTGGGAAAAAGAATGCCCAGATAACTAGCAAAACATTGTTTTGGGATGTGTCTGTCTTGTTGTTTCTTAAAGAATTTACCATTTTATTCACTAGACCAACTAAAGAGATCCTCCCCTACCCAGGTAGGCAGGCGTTATCCAATCAATGAGGGCCTGGGTGGAACAAAAAGGTGAAGGGAAAATTCTCTGTCTTCTTCAGCTGGGATGTCCATCTTTTCCTCATCTTGGACATTGGAGATTCTGGTTCTCAGGCCTTTAGACTTGGACTGAATTATAGCAATATCACTGTTGTTCTGAGATTTTTAAATAAACAAAATTGCATCTTTTATTGAAAGAATAAATTACGAATCTAAAACAAAGAATCTCATTAACAACTAATATTTTATAGTACTTTGTAATTCACTAACCACATTCATATATATTATGGTCTTAGATACACAGAATTATAGAGACACAGAGTAATTAAATCAATTGCTTTCAGTTACCAATTGCTGGTTGGTGATAGGTCAGAATGTTTTGAATTTTTCACATTGCTTAAAGTAGAAAAATTAGACCAGGATGTAATCTCAAAGTTTAGTTCCTTAAGCCTCTCATTTTACAGATGAGAAAACAGAGACTTACTGGTGATTATGGAAGAAATTCTGGTTCACTACTCTTTTCTACCTTATCACTTTGCATTCATATTTAATGATATAGAATGTAGACATTTTTAAGCAATATGACCAATACATATTCTATACAAAAATCATGCCTCCTAAAAAAGTGACATTATACATGAGAATATAGGTATTCTAGTGATGATTACCTAATTACCAACTATGTGCATTTTGAAGTTGCTTGAGAAACTTGTAGGCTAATAAGTATTTCCATCAAATTGCCCATCACCAAAGCCTGGCTTGCTCCAAATGTTCTTCAACAGTAGAGGTTCTCTGAACCTTTCATTTAGGTGTATAAAAGCAGTTATTATCACAATGAGAATGCCAACTCCCTAATAATCTTCAAAGTTTCCCATATGACAAAAAAGAGTATTAATGGTTCTATGTCATCGTTACATTTATAACTCCAAGATACTGTGTTTACGTCTCTTTGTGAATTGAGAATATTTTCTTCCTTTCATGTTGCCAAAAAGCACATTTGCATATTATTATGTTCAAACAATGTACTCTCAGTTTTGTTCACTCCATGTGATTAACTCATAACACCATCTTGAACAATCTTTTGGTGCTTCCTCATGCCTAGGATGGAGTCTAGTCATTGCTCTTATGTGATTTACAATCTGTGCTCTATCAGTTCCATAAAGATATAAATGCCAAGCTAGAATGACACAAATGGAGAAAAAGCCCATTCTCCACCTTCAGCATGATTTGTGATATTTACTGACTAACCAAACACTAGCACGGGATCAGACCCAAATAGCCTTTCAAGACTGGAGTGGTGACAACTGGCAGTGGTTAGAGTGGTACCAAAGCATGTACAATATTTGCAGTGTCATAGAATAAGGCTGTTTCCAAAGAGGAAAAACAGCATCATAGCACAAAGAAGACTGGGAGATGACATGGGCACAATCCATCCTCCTGGGTTCAGGAGGGAACCCAGAAATGTCATAAAATCCCTCTTTGATCTGTTGTCGCTACTGTTGGTTGTATGGGAAATTAACATATTTAATTAACTGTCTGACCAAAGCAGCTGTTACCTTATATAAAACCTTGCACATTGGTGCCTGGCTTATCCCACTAGGTATTTGAATGTGCCAGTGACATAAGACTGATGATGCTTTTATACTGCATGGCACAGCATGACTCCTCTTGCAGTAGGCTCAAGTCAGGATCTTCTTTAAATTCTTCATGGAGTATAATGATGTTCCAGCCCAAATTGCTTAATAATGCCCTATGTCAAGCCAGCCAACATGAAGCTTCATGTGCAACAAAACAGACTCTGGCCAATCCAATCATTCCCCACCTCCAAAAAATTCCCTGTTGCATAGGTCCTGGCAAAGTCAGGCATGTATGTTTCATCTTCATCATCAAAATGCTATTTTATTCACAATTCACTTCTATGACTTGTGACATATTATTTGCTTTCTATACTTAAAAAAAAAAATCCCTTGACTGCAATATTTCCAAATGGAAAGAAATGTTTCCAAGTCAGAAGTTACTTTCATTAGTTTGCTAAGTTGTTGGTGCAAAGCTATTATGGAGATCTTATAAAATGAATGCATCTAATTTCATATGGGACATGGACTGGTTTGAAGGATTTCTGAGAGGAGGGGTTGAGGGACAGTAGAAGGTGGCTTTTCTGATCATTGAAAAATGCTTCCTTTACTTGGTTTGTTATTTCACCCATTTGTGAGAGAGTAAGAATCAAGCATTTTCTATTTTGGATGGCTTGAGCTGTGCAGTGATGAGTTTATCTCTAGCAAAGATGGAGGCCAGAATTTTCAATACCTTCCTTGGGGTAATGTGGTAACACTGGTTATCTTGATTGCCTGTGCTGCTCTTTTTCTGAACAAATTTACTCTGTCATTGAATGTGTCTTCCTCATCATACCTTACTACTAAGATACACTTAATATTTCCTTTTATGCCATTTCTGAAATTCTTGGAAAGTCTTGCAAAGTCTGCAATTTCGGCTAGTACCATATGTAACTTACAAACAGTTTGCTAGTTCAGCAATTGAAGGGCTCAAAGTCCTGATTAGAGAAAGAGGTATCCATAAAAAACTATGGGGGGGAAAATGTTAGCCAGCAAGGACTTTTCTTCACCGTATGCATTAGTATATTTTAAACTTCTAAAAATAAAATGTGCAATAATTAGGATATATTAACTTGGTAATGTGATTATAAAAAGCAATCAATAATATTTTCAAAAATATAAAACTGAAGAAATGTTGAATAAATATAAGAATATTTTACCTCATTCTGAATGAGCACATCCTGTGTTGTATGTGCATATGCTCACACAGAGGCACATTTTAGTGATTTATTGATGTATCACATGGGAAAAAAACTCCTAGGGTTTAAGAAAAACAAAAACAAAATGGTGATTGGTTGGTTTATTTTTTTTTACTGACCCATTTTAAGATAAATAGAAATATATACAGACACAATTATGTGTCTTGTCTACGATTACAAGATAAAGGAAGAAAACAATTCTTCAAAAATGCGTTCCTGAAACACGTATGGGGCAACATCACATCTGAAGCCAGCAAGAGCAGCTAAAAGCTTATGGAACTCTACACACTAGGGATCCTAGAGGCCTATCTCATTGATAAATAGAATTAGGAATAAGTTCCTCAAGTAACTAGGTAATATTCTCTCAGCTGCTATATGACGCTGACCACTAGTATCCTGATTACTGTATTCACATGGAGTTCACCCAAATCATTCCTGTTATTCAACAATTATAAGGCACTGCGGAGAAAGCGAGCAATGAATATATGAGGTATGGTGGCTGTCCTCAGGGTGCTTATAGAATACATACCTAGCAATGACCATAACGAGAGAGTTTCTTTAATAGATATTTCATGAATATAAAGAAGAAAATATGAATATATACAAGTTACTATATAGCTAATATAAATAGAATGAACAAACTGTAGGTAATATAGAGTGAGTTTCTGATAATAGTTTCTAACCTATTTCCACCTTTCATTGACTATTCTGTTAAGGGATTTACGCACAGGCTTTCATGCATTCCTCGTAATACACATGAGAGGTAGTTGCTGATATCATCAATATTAAATAGATCAGATCATGAAGAGAGAACTTAATTTCCAAGGTAAATTGTCACTCTTAAGTGGCAGGGAAGTTTGGCAGCCTAAGTTTTCCCACCTACAAATATTATACACTGACCTATTACATAATTCTTCCTGTCCAATGATCCGGTAAAATCTCTGGAAGTCTATTCTAGTCTGCTTCAGATAGTGATTTTTATCTTCACAACTTCTGATCCTGAACTGACTTTGGCTCATACTGTTCTGCTTTGCTTGTAGTTGCTTAACCTTTTGGTTTGCAATTGCTCAGTCTTCTGTTTGTAAAGATACTTAAAGGAGCTTGCTTTACTCCACCCCTCTTTTCTATATGCCTACTCCCAGGTATTCATCCCCTCTATAATGCCTCCTTTTCCTATGTTTATGGTCCTTCCACTTCCCCTGTGCTTCCTGCCTCTCTATGCTGGCCCAAGCTGTCAGGTATTTTCATTGATTGGAGCAGGATCTGAAACTTAAAGGATAAGACCCCTATGAATATTCAAATTACCTCTTTAAACAGCAGAGGTGCCAAAAAATGTATACACATGAGTTGTATTCATCTTTTGTCATCAGTATATATTGAGTATTAAAATTTTAATACAGGTTTTTCCTTTCTTAAAATGAGTATGTGTTTCTTTTGGCACCCTCTGAACCGCTTCCCAAGAAGGATGGTTCTATTTTCATCAGTATATTCCTGAACCTTGGAATCCTGACTATCATGGATAGCGTACGCAATCAATAAATATTTGTTGAATTTTAAGTTAATTGGAATACATATGCTTACTTAAGTGAAAATATGTTTAGTTTGGTCATTCATTCTTCTTTTAATAATATCCCAAACTTTTGAGGGGAAATCATCTTTCTCTGATGTGCATGGAGACTTTAACCCAAAGTAATCTGCCCTCTCCTAGGCAAATAGTAGATAGATATCAGTACCTGACTCATCAGGAAAAGGAGTGTCTGTCTCTTGTCTCCTCTTCTCCTTCTCTCTCTCTCTCTCTCTCTCTCTCTCTCTCTCTCTCTCTCTCTCTCTCTCTCTCTCTGTCTTGGGATTTGAATCTAGAGAAGAGGGACAAATATGGAGTAGGAATGATTGGAGCTCATCAGTGGAGAATTCCACTGATGTAGATACATGTTTCAATTAAGTATTCTGCTTCCTGTTATTTCCTAAGCCTGATTAGTTCTGCTTTTCTTAAACAGCACTATTGAGATATAATTGACAGACAATAAAAAAAATATAAAGTGCATCATTTTTAAAGTTAGAATATGTATACATCCCCATGAAACCATCGTCACAGTCAAGATAATGAATATATCCCATGACCCACAACATTTTATTTTAACCCTTCATAATCCCTCCCTCTTATTCCTCAGGCCTCCTCCTACCTCCAGCCATATGTGGCAAACACCAATCTGCTTCTAGACAGTACACATAAGTTTGCATTCCTAACATTTTTTTATACCTGGTATCATAAATTAGGGGCTCATTTTTTGGTGTGGATTCTTTCACTTACTATAATTATTTGAGATCATCCGTGTTGTAGCATATTTCAATATTTTTTTTGTTGTTGTTGTTGAATAGTTTTCTATTTCTTATCCATTTAATTGTTAATGGATTTTGGGGTTGTTTTCAAGTTTTGCTTATTAGAAATAAAGCAGACATGAACATTCCTATAAAACTCTTTGTGTGAATGTAAGCTTGCTTTCTCTTGGGTAAATACTTGAGGTGAAATACCTAGGTCACATGGTAGATGTATGTGTATTTAACTGTTTAAGAAACTGCCAAACTATTTTC
Source organism: Rhinolophus ferrumequinum (assembly GCF_004115265.2). Lineage (NCBI taxonomy): Eukaryota > Metazoa > Chordata > Mammalia > Chiroptera > Rhinolophidae > Rhinolophus > Rhinolophus ferrumequinum. The sequence goes on from NC_046291.1 coordinate 74,058,156, forward strand.
CAAAATGGTTGTATAAATTCAATTTCATATTAAAGTGTTGGCTTCAGTTTGAGTTTAACTTTTTTGTATATAGTGCAAGGCATGTACTGAAGTTGATATTTTAGCACATAGATATCCAACTTTTTAGACACCATTTTCCATAAAATATTTTCTCCACTTAATTACCTTTGTTTATTTGTCGAAAATCAGTTGCCCATATATGTGGATGTCTATTTCTGGGCTCTCTGTTCTGTTCCATGGATCTATTTTTCAAAATTTATGCCAGTACCACAACTAGGTTAGTGCAGCTTTATAATGCCTTCAGATCTGGTGCTTAGTCCTCCAAATTCATGCCTTTTAAAAGAACTTTGGCTATTCTAGGTCCTTTATATTTCCATACAAATATTATAATCAACCTGTAAGTTTTTGCCCCAAAAACCTACTAGGATGTTATTTTCAATTGTTTTCATCTATGCATCAATTTTAGGAGAATTAACATCTTAATATTGGGATCTTCGATTTGTGTTCATGATGTATCTTTCCATTTATTGAGCAATGTTTTATAAAATTCAATACACAGGTCTTTTACAACATTTGTTATATTTATTCCTAACTATTTCACAGCTTTATGCCATTATATGGATATTTTTTCAACTTCCCAATTGTTCATTGCTAGGATATAAAAATATAATTGATTTTTTTGTAATTATATCCGGCAGTTTCGATAAACTCACTTATTAGTTTTAGAAGTTACATATGTCATTAGATAATCTTCATAGATGATTATCAACTGTGAATAATCCAGTCTTACTTTTTCTTTCTAATCTGGATGTCTTTTCTCCCCGTTTTATTGTGCTAAATAGAACCTTCAGTACACTGTAGAATAGAAGTAATGAGAATGGGCATCCTTGTGTTTTTGTGGTTTTTGTGTTTTTTTTTTTTTCTCCGTAATCTTATAGGGGAAAACATTTAGTCTTTTACCATTAACTGATATTAACTGTTGGTTTTCTATAGTTTTCCTTAATCAGGTTGAGGAAGTTCTTTTCTATTCCTAATTCATTTACAATTTTTCTCAGAAATAGGTGTTATATTTTGTCAAACACTTTTTCTGCATTGATTGAGGTAATTTAAGTTTTTCTCTTTTCAGTTTGTTATTATGATGAGTTGCACTGAATTACATTTTTAATGTTAAACTAGTCTTGCATGCTGAGATAAAATCAAATTATCTATGATGCATTCTTCTCTTGTTGGATTCTATTTGCTAAAATGTTTAGAACTTTTACATCTACTTTCATGAGGTATAGTGGTCTATAGTTTTACTTTTTAATACAGTGTTGAATTTAATATAGTTCAGAATAATGTTGATCTCAAATGATTGAGAAGTATTTCTTCCTTTTCAATTATTTGAAAAAATTTATGTAAAATTAGTATTTTTCTTTCTTCTATAAATGTTTAGAAGAATATTCCAGTGAAGCCCTCTGAAATAGAAGTTTTCTTTGTGAGGAGTTAACTAAAATTTAATAAATAAAAATGGTATACTGGTTATCTAATTCTTCTTGAGTAAACTTTGGCAGTTTTTGTCTTTTAAGGAATTTTCTATTTTTTCTAACTTGTTGAATTTATTGGCATGAAGTTGCTCATAATGTTAATTTATTATCCTTTTAATATCTATAGAATATGTAGTTATGTAATTTCTCTCATTTCTGATATTGGTAGTTCGTGTTATTCTCTGTGTAGTTTGTGTCTTTTCCATTTGGCTAAATTTATTACCTTTTATACAAGAATCAGCTTTTGGTTACAATGGATTATTTTATTCTTTTTTTTCTGTTTCACTGATTTCTGTATCTAGTCTTTACTATTTTCTTTCTTTTATTTAAATTGGGTTTAATTTTGTTTCTTAATGTAGAAGCTGAGGTCATTTATTTAAGAACTTCTTTTTCCTAGTCTTGTAAATTTTCCCAATACTGCTTTTTCAGTATCCCACAATTTTATACATTTTGCACATCTATTTTTGTTTCGATCAAACATCTTGTAATTTCCCTCTATAATCTATGGGTTATTTAATCATGTGTTCTTTTGTTTATAAATATTGGAAACTGTTGAGATATATTTGTTATTGATTTATTATTTAATTTCATTGACACAAAAGCATATATTGTATGACATAAATCCTTTATAAGTTATTAAATTTGTTTTATCGTGCAAAATATGATCTATCTTTGTAAACAGTCTATGTACACTTGAGAAAAATGTGTATTTTGCTGTCATTAGGTGGGGTGTTTTCTAAATGGCAATTCGGTCAAGTTGGTTTATACTGTTGTTCAAATTTTCTCTGTCCACGCTTGTTTTCTGTCTATAAGCTTCATTGATTATTGAGTGAGTGCATATATAAATATGCATTTCTCTGTTGGTCCTTATAGATTTATCAGGTTTTGCTTCATGTATGTTGAACTTTTGTTATAAGCTTCATAAATGTTTCAGTTTGTTATATTTCTTAATGATCCATTTATTATTATTAAATGATACTCTATCTCAGTTTTAAAATCAACTTTTACATTTAACAGCTACTTCAGCTGTCTTATTATTAATGTTAGCATAGCATATATTTTGTCATTTTACTTTTAACCTACACTTTTTTCTACATTTGAAGTTTGTTTCTTGTAGGCAATATATAGTTGGTCGTGTTTTTGTTTTTATTTTCCTCCAATCAGACCATTTATACTTTTTGATTGGGATATTGGACAGTTTACATTTAATGTAATTATTAAAATTGTTGATTATATCTTTCTATTTACTTTCTACCTTTCTAATGAGTCTGGAGGAAAAAATCCACAGCAAGAAGTGGCTGTGATAGAAACCTCCTCAATGCAAATATTCTGCAAAGATTCCTGACCTGGGCTACTCAATCTCTCTCCTTGTGTTGTCCATTTATTTATTTATTTTGAGGGTGATCTTTCCTCTCACTGATTTTTGTATAAGACTGTATCTTAAGCTGCAGTGTCATTTTAGTTTTGTTTCTGTTTTATTGAATTAAGTTTCTAGGTGTGCTCTTGTGATATATTAAAAATAAATGTTGGTTTAACAAAATAAGGCTTCTTTCTCATAACTTCATTTTTTATGACTCCATTTTTGTCTCTTTAGTTGGATTACTAGCTATAACAATTTTCTAACTTAATGATTGTTTTAGACTCTGTAATATGCATCTTTTCTAAGTTACCATTCTTGGTGCTCTTTAGTCCTTTTACAGATTTCATCTTTTGTCATTTTCTTTCTGTCAAATGAATGTGCTTTATCATTTTTTATAGTGTATGTTTACTGGTGATTAACTTTTTATGTCTTGAAATACCTTTATTTGCCTGTTTTTGAAAGATATTTTTGCTTGGTATACAATTTTAGGTTGACAGTTTTTTCTTTAAATACTATAAATATGTCACTCTAATGTCTTCTTATTTGCCTTGTTTCTGAAAAGAAATCTGTTCCCATCGTTGATTTTCTTGATATTTTTCTTTCTAGTTTTTTTTTCTTTTTTTACGTTTTCTGTCTTTGAGCAGTTGTCTCCTGTTGTAGTTTTCTTTCTTCTCTTTTCTCTCTCTCTCTGTCTTTCTCTTTCTCTCTTCCTCTGTCTCTCTATACTGATGTTCATTGAGCTTTTTGGATCAATAGATTACTGCCTTATCACATTTGGAAATTATTTGGCCAATTTTTGTTCAAATACAGGTAACCCCCATATAACATGGCACTTCTGTAAATGGTTGCACTTGAACATGGTTTGAGAATTTGGGGAAACCCTTGTACAACACGGCATTCTAGAACACGGTTTCACTCTAACACAGTTTGAGAATTAGAGAAATCCCTGAACAACATGGAGTGTTATAAGACCTTTTAAGAGCAAAAAATATATCATTCAAAACTAGGGAAATCCCTGAATAACACAGAAAGTAATAAAACCTTCTAAGAGCAAAAGATCTCATTTGAAATTTTTCATTCGAGCATGGATGTCATATCAGATTTGACTGCAGAATTTTAAAATTAGAATTTTAAATCCATTTTGTTCATGGAGTATTAAGTTCAGAGGATGAAGACATCTTGTCAAAAAGAAAACACCCTTGGTTAATGGTGATTAGTAGTAATAATGAAGATAACATTATTTAGTACATATTAGTATGTTATACTTTTGGTGAAAACTGCTTTAATACAGATATTTCTCTTAATTATAAAAATAGTATGATTTTTTTTTTTTAATTTTTGGAACCTAACCCCTTTTTTTCTACTAGTTCTTTGTTTCATATAACACAGATTTGCATAAAATGGCATTTTTTAGGAAGCTAACAACCATCTCAGAGGGGGGTTACTTGTATATTGTCTCCCATACCCTATTTCAAGGACTTCAATTAAATATTTATTAGCCTCCTTGAAATACCACACATGCCTGATAGTCTGTGCATGTTTAAAATTATTATTTCTCTCTGCGTTTAATTTTGGATTGTTTCTATTGTTATATCTTCAAGTTCACTACTTTCATTTGTTTTGCAATATCTAATATGTCATTAATCTCACTCATTGCTTTTTCCACTTCACACATTGTACTTTCCATCTAGAAGTCCAATTTGAGACTTCTTTATATTTTTCATTCTTCCACATTCTCAGTTCAACTCTTTAAACTTTTTAATACAGTTATAACACGTTTTAATGCCCGTCTATTAATATACCAACTGTATCAGTTGTGGTTTGGTTTCAACTGATTGGTTTATCAGCATATGAGTTATATATTCCTGATTCTTTGCATGTCTCATAATTGTTTTGTATGCTTGGTCATTTTTTTATCAGATGCCACACATTGTCAATCTTAACTTGATGGGTGCTTGGTGCCTTTTGTATTTCCATAAATATTCTCAAGGTATGTTCTGAAATACAGTTGAGATTCTTAAAGAGATTTTGATACTTTTGAATCTTACTTTTAAGGTATATTAAGCAGGACCAAAGCATTGTCCAGTCTAGGACAAGTTATGTTTCATTACTGAGGAAATACTGTTCTTATAACTCTACCAATACCCTATGAAAAAAATAACATCTCTTTGAATAAAATGAAGAGATTCATTACTTACTGGCTTACTTTCTTAAAGAAGAAAGAGGAGTCACCGATGATTAAGTATTCAAGCCTGGCAGAATATAAACATAACACTGATAAAACAGAAAAGTCACAAGCTGGAGTCGAGGAAAAATGTGCAAAAAAGCTAAAATCTTAAAATTAGTATAATTGTGTGCGCATAACTCTTTTCATCTTAGAAATGAAAACTGCAAATATATGTTGTCTTCATCAGTCAAATTTAGGAGACTTTTGCTTTGCTTTTTTTTTTTTTTTAATTTTTGTGTTTTTGTTTTTTTTTCCAAATATTCATTCAGCCTGTATCCTTCTACCAAATACTATTTCCAGTCATGTTAATGTGTGTATACCCTTTAGATTTTAGTAGATCATAGTTACATCTATGGCTGAAACAAGAGACTTAAATTAATCTTTCCAAATTTAGAGGCAAATGCTCAAATGTGGAAAATATATAGCATTTTGAAACTAATAAAAAATGCAGGACAAATTTTAAAGGACCTTTTCTGTTATACTTAAATACCTAAGAGCTATACAGTATAAGAAAAGTTCTGAAATAAAGCATCTATCAAAATGTATATCTATAATAATATAAAACATGGACAACTGTGCATAGATATGTTTCTAACATAAGTGAATACACTTTTCTTAATTTGCTTGATTAAAACCTAGTAATATAGTGATAATAGAACATATGTGTATCTAAATGGATAGCAAAGAGCAATCCTCATCATCCACCACTGCTATACAATGAAGTTACAACTTTTTTAAAGAAGATAAAATATATCATCAAAGATAAAAACCTGGGATAAGCACACACAATATGAAAGTTACTGCCTTAATAAAATATTAAAATTGCATCAGAAATACTGTTCTGGCATTAAAAATAAAAAAAATATTTCATTCTAGTTATGGTTCACTTCAATTATTTAAAAATTAATTATTGTCTCTCTAAATATTTGATTAAATTAGATTTTGGTGGGTTATCACTACCCACAAAACACATGCCATTGTGTTTAATTCTCACATCTCAATTTTTGATACACTTTGTCATGTTAATTCTGTAGTGACTTCTTTGATTTATTATTATTATTATTATTATTATCTTTTGTCTTGGTTGTTTTGTTAATGGACACAACAAAAGCTCTAGTAGTTATGAATATAAATATAGTATATTGTTAATAAGCTCCATAAAAAGTGAAAAATGTGACAATAACATTTAGTACTACCCTATCATCTATTGTCTGACTTTCTCACAAAGTCAATTGCATTTATGAATCATCCATTAAGTCTTGTATAATTGTAAGGCAGGAGCCACACAGCTCAGCTATCCATAGTATACACTGTTTGACTGCAAAGTCAAAAGTTTTTGGCACCTATGTATAGATTACCAATTAAAAAAACAAACAAACAAAAACAAACAAACAAAAAAACTTTCAAGTAAAATAAGCATGTTTTATACTGTGGTTCAAATTTCCTAGATTCACAGTACATTTCTGAGCCCATTGTAAGTTTACAGATGTGGTACAGTATAAGTAGTGAGTTTACTAAGCCATCATTTTTATTTCAGAGAATTGTCTTCACATGATTTGTATTGTACTTGAATTTAAACAACCGCATCTATTGTTCAATTTCAAATATCAGTCAATGAACTTCACAAATTATGCCTAAGAGGAGAGCCAAAGGAAAAAGTTAATTTGGTTTATCTACATAAATCTTGGAGAAAAGGAATTGATAGGTTAGGTTAAGGAACAAGATATGAGGGGCCTTTTATTTATCAAGTCAATTTCTCACAAGGGAAAAATGTGATCCAATGACTAATTACTCAATTTTCTCCAAACTAAAATCACAATGTCTCTGTTACAATGCAACCCTATCCTATTCTCAACCCTCTTCCCCAATCTAGTTCTTTTCATTTTCCAATTCTTCCATCAGTATTATATATTTAAATCACTCAGCATGGAAATGTTAGACTCACTGCCCTAGCCCTGCCCCAACTCTCTAGCATCCCCCCATACACTTCGTTCCATGCCTAACATAGCAGATTCCTGGGTGCCAGTTACCCAACTCACAACTCTATTTTTGAGAATTACTCTATAATCTGTCCTGGAAGGAGAAGAAATAGGCAGCTGTGGTATTGATTTTATCCCTTTAGTCATAGTTTATTGGATCAAGTGTAGACACCCAACTTAAGCTACATCAATAATCTCTTCTTCAGAATGTGAAGTAACTTACAGAAGTTTCATCCATCACTGTGGTTCATTGGAACAAGGAGATGTTACATTTTTCCAAGTCTTCAAAAGAAACTTGAGGCAGAAGAAGCCAGTCTTGTTAAAAATGAGAATGAAACAGAAACACAGAAACAAAAAAATAAAAAAATAAAGTGTGAGGTTATGAAAGTTCACAAATACTTAGGATCCTGAAAGTCTTCTGTGAGGAAGTGACACTTCAGATGATATCTGTAGGAACAGTAGGCATGGGTTTGGAGATATGGGGAAGGGCCCCAGAAATATAGAGAGCCCCAGAAAGATAGAGAGGTCAAATCTCAACTCCTAATGTTCCAGTCCCAGTTTCAGTCCCGATTTAAGCCCAGGCTTCCTAGTTTTGGATTCCAAGAGATGCTATTGTACCTTTGTTTTAACTCCCCCCACCACCACCACCTTGTTGATTGAGCTGGTGAGATACTGTTTGTGAAATACTGTTCTTTACAATTTAAGGCCTCGACTAAGGGCACTATGAGGAAATCTCTCCTCACATTGCTCTCACCAGTATTCTCTCTTTCAAGTTTACTGCTACCTTTACACTTTAAAAAATCACTTCTATTCGCTGGGCATTCATTCAACAGTGTTTAATTGAGCCCCCACTTGAAGCCAAGCATTCTTCTAAACAAAAGGTAATAATGTACAAAACTATACTCCCTTCACTCCTGAATATATCAATTAATTATATTAAATTACTATATAATAATGAAGAGATAGGACAACAAGGTAAAAGCGTATCAATCTGTGAGTGTTTTCACAAAGAAAGTTCATAGATGCTTAGGATCCGAAAGTCTTCTGTGAGGAAATGAGACTTCAGATGACATCTGTAGGAACAGTAGGCGTGGGTTTGGAGATATGGGGAAGGGCTTGGAAATATTTTAAGTAAAGAGAGAAGTTCATATACAATTCTCCAAGTCACAGAGAAACTCAAGTGACTCAGAGAAACTCAGTGGGAACTGAGATCAGACAAATTGGGCTAAAGCAAAAGAGTAAGCAGGAGATGGTGTAAGATGTTGCTGAAGAGACATGCAGGGCTAGATCAAACACTTAAGGACATTTAATAATTTGGATTTTGTCTAAGAAAAATGGAATACAATGGAAGAAATTATAGGCCATGATTTGATGTCATATAATCACTTTAGTATTTTGAAAATGTTATTCTGGCTGCTGTTTTGAGACAGGATTGGTGAGGGATCAGACAGGATGTAGTGGACAAATTAGTTGTTGATTCTAGTACTGCCAGGTAAGCAATGACACTCACTTTTACTTGGGACTTGTAGTTTGGTGGTGGAAATGTAAACATATTTAGAAGCCAAATTAGCAGGTCTTTTTGATAATTTGTATATAAGAAAAACAGGTTGATGTTGTAAATGACTTTGAGATGAATGGTTAATGCAACTAAATTGAGGAAGGTAACACTTACTGAGATATTCTGAAGTTCATCAGGTTTGGGAGAAATACGTAGTACAGGGATAGGTGGAGTAACATTCCTGAGTTAGCAATTCAACATGTTTCATTTGAAGTACTTTTACATTTTGACTCAGCAGCTGGTTAGACTTCTCATAGGAAATGTTTGGCTGGCGATAGAGATTGGGAAGCAACAGTATACATGGATAGTCATTGAAATCATGGGCAGGATGAGATTACTAATAGATAAAATTAAAAAGTAAGATACAGAGATCTGACACTAAACCAGAAGAATTCCCAAATGTCAATGGCTGGATAGATGAGGATGAACCTGAAAAGTCCAGCATACTGAGAGAATCTCTCAGAGAGCAATTAGGTCATAAAGTCAAAGCAAGAAGGTGTTCCCAGAAACAAGGTTGTCAAAGAAAAAGCAAACTATAAAAATATGCACTGAATTAAATGATACTGACATTACTGAAAGTTGTTTCATATAATAAGAAGGGCAGAGATTAAATTGGAAGGGGTGATAGAAAGACCAAGAAATGAAAAAAGAAGGTGAGAAATATTAGCACTCTTTCTTTAAAGTTTTCCTGTGAAGAGAAGGGGTGTTGTTTCGTGGTGATTAGAGAGGAAAGTGGACATTCTTCTCCTCTAATTGAATATACACTTGGATGTTGAGTTTAAATATTCTGATTATGTGACATTTTAATACAGTCATCTTGATTAAACTTGTTGAAGGTGGCCATTAGAATATTTCCAAAAGGTCTTCTTGGCAAGTAATGCACCGAATAGGGAATCTTACCCAATGGCTCCTTTCACCCCATCCTTGAAACTAAGCCTGTCTCACTCTACTTTCAAGTTTGTCCCCTCCCTTACTGAATTATCAGGGCATTGCCATTTCATAACTGAACCCACAATAGCCTTCTATAATAAAATGAGACTACTCTTGTAAATACCTAGCATAACGCCATAAGCACTCAAAATAAATTTGTTAACATTAAATGCCTAATTACATAGGCAAAAAATTATTAATTTTCAAACATCATCTGGAAAATACTCATAGTCTCAGATTTAAGGTAGTATCGGTGTATCCATTTTTTCAGTGGTTCTAAACTAGAACAGGCAATTTGATAAGCTTATAAAGGTGAAAAATGTAACCAAAAAAGAGTCTTCCTAGAAAACAGGGAATAGTGAAAGGTTAGGAAAATCAAAGAAGTTATGCTTCATTTAACAGCGCCAGTCACTATTCAAATATATTTGTTCTCATGCAAACATGAGGAATAGCTATTGTCAGAGTTTCGACTTTAAAAGAGAAGCTAAAATACAGATTTGTATGAAAACCTCCATAGTTTATATATTAACAAATTATTAAAACATTTACACACACACACATACACTTTACTGGTCAAACTCTACAACCATATGGAAAAAACTCCATTGTATCATAGTTGTTATTAGAGAAAGACTGGACTTTGAAGGGAAATACACAAATCTTTGAGTACAGATAGTGAGACGTGAAAATCATGGTTTGTGAGATTGTTATTCATTACAAAAGCGGAATTTTAGTAGAGGATAGCAAGAAAATATTGGAGCAGGAAGATGGCAACAATACTGTAATCTACCTAAAGCATACAAAGAAGTAGAGCCAGTAGTATTGGGGTTAGGTAAAAAAAAACTACATAATATATTTTTTTCTTTTTTGTGATTTAATTTTCTCTACCTTATCTTCCCAAAACATTAATAAAGTCTCCTTCATAATCAAATGATCAGTGTAAATTTTACAAAGGAAAATTAAGCAAAAGGAGATAAGTCCCATGTCTAGATTTCAGTATCTAGTACAGAATGGAAATAAGCCATGGGAATTGACATGTGTGTGGAAACAAGAGCTTACAGTTTCAATAGCTGGAATCAATCAAAAAGGGATCTTGAAAACCAAGGGCCCTGGGAATTTGCAGAACTTGGGGAGATGCCATTGAACTCCTCAGAATTTGGCATAGAGGCCAAAATCCTATTCACCTCTTTATGCTAAGTCATCCTAGGTGCTCTAAGGGCTATAATAATCAATTTCATGTGACATTGTTCTTGGCTCTCTAAATAGCTTTTATATCTTATTCAGGACAGAGTTTTGTTATCCTTATCCTCTCCTGTTTAAAATCTGGTACCAAGAACTAAATATGCACAATATCAACTTAAACTTGAAGGATACTACATCGAAAATGAAGACCTTCCCTTTTTCATGAAATGATCTAAAATGGAAAAAATGAAAACTGAAGGGCAGAGAATAACAGAAATCTCCTCTATTATGATGACTCAAACCAGGACTTTAATGCTGCAACGGTATGACCCTCAGCTAACCATTGCAAACAATAGGGTAAAGCAATGAGAAGATAATGGTTTTACTATTAGGTGACAGATTAAGAAAGATGCAGCAATTTTCATTTTTTATTTTTGTGTAATGAAAGATGTTGAACAGAGATTGAATAAGAAAAAAAAGAATTCATTTGTCCAAGAACTTATGATAGCAAATGCTGTGAAACGTGGAGATTGTTTTCACGGCAACAACCACCAGATGTGATGATGAAGTATAAGGATGTGAATATTTGACTTTGCTGTTTGTAGTCTATAAAGTATAGGGAAATTTTTAATTTTTGGCTGTCTTTTCTATAAAATGGTAATATTTGTTCCTATCCTCTGTGGCTGTTACACATGTAACATGAAAGAATTTCTTAAAGTTAATTTTGACAGCTGCTGGCTAAAAGTTGAATGAATTAATAAGGACCATCTTTGATAACTGTAACTTAAAGAGAATATAAAGAGATGTTGCAACTTGCTAAATGATCATATACAATGAAAAGAATCACTCCAACTCCTGACACTATCTCTTAGCTTTAGAGTTTAAGCCTCTTTTCTTTTATAAAATATAAGCCAAAAGATATGTATCTTTTCATGACCCTTTTATACAGCAGTTAATATATACCTTATTCTCATGCTATATTTGGAATCATCACATAATTCATTTTTATAAGAACATGTTTACACTATTGTGTTTACATAATGCAGTGGAGCAATACTCATTTGTTTTCTAGGATATCCTTTTACTCCTTAATCTACCTTCTTTATGAGGCATCCCAGAAGAATCAAAGATTAAGTCTCTCTGTCCTTATTCTTGGCAATGGTCTCATGAGAACACCACAACATTTTGCTAATGATCTGAATAATCTTCTGGACTACTTATTACATGCTCCTTGGATATCATTGTTTTAAAATATACATAGGAATGGGATATAAGTGAGCCAATATAAGTGAGGAATAAGTGAGATAATTAGAAATCTTACCTACCCATTCTGACTCTGTCTCTAATGTGAGGAATCTCTTGAAATTAGATTGTCTACTATTTCAGGTCACTAATTTTAGATATTGTAAGAATTTCAAGTGTGAACTTCTCCCAGTCTTGAAACTCTGATTCATAAATATTTTAAAGGGATTTTCACTTCTTCACTGATTTTAGAGGATGACTGGTAAAACCTCTCTTCCAAAGCAGACCTCTTCTTGGTTTGGACTTCACAGATATTATAGGTTAAGCTAAGGTTTAAAATAAAATCCATGAACAATGTCAACTGAGGATTTATCCAATAGTTATTATCCTTCAGAAATTGATATTTTCAAAATACCTCTTGTAAATTATACCAATTAATGAAAGTAACCTTAAGTTAGTTATTTCTTTTGACCAATAAAAATTATTCATGATGCAGTATCACGTCAACTCAATATTTTTCTCAATGAATAAAAAGGTAATTCAAGGCAATTCTCAAGTACAAACTACAGCGAATCATATAAAATTGGCAATTTAGTAGGACAAAAATGTTTGCCTCAGTAATTACATATGGATCAACCTAACATATCCAAACAGCTCAAAATACTATTCTCTGTTCTTTTGCCTCAGAAGAGCCTCAACATGCATCTGAAAGTTCATTCTTTCTTTCAAGAAACTCCATCTAATGTAATTGACAAAGTAACTCATAAAGCTAGAATGACATCTAAAAATTAGACAGAATATCCATATTTAAGTAATGAAAAATTCCAAACATTTCCCTATTCTGACTTCCTTTTTATTGTAAAGCTTTACTTTCTTATTAATAGCACATATCCAGTTGAATAACTTATATCATATAATGTTTAAGAAGCAATAAATTATAACTTCTTGCATTTATAGTCTGCTTTCTCAGAGGAGTTCATCTCATAGGCGTTGTTTTATTAATGTTTAAAATCTTCTTGAAAAGTAGATAGAGATTATTATGTTGAAAAGTGATAAAACTGCAGAGGAAAGGTGCACACCAGCTGACTCTGCTCCTCCATTTGATCTTGACTTGAAAAAGACAGTACAAAGAAAAGCTAATAGCTGAAATTGAAGCTGATAGGAAAGAGAGTTTAATAGATTTATTTCCAATATTAACATAAGATTTATGAGTCATGGATCATGACTGCAACTGCTATATCGTTAGTTTTTAAGAAGAGTGTCTTATACATAGAAATGGTTCATTAAATATTTTTTGAATGAATCCTTACGCTATTCAGTGTCATACCTCTATATCATACATATTCTCTTGTCATACTTGGGTTATTATACCACAGCCATAGAAAAACAGATTTACCCAAACAATTATACAGCAGCTTTTCCTGCACTTTTAATCTTGCATATTTTTTTAAAAAGTATATGAATGTTATTATTAAACAGGAGTTATTAATTTATTTGTACAGCTTAGTAAACTGAGATTTAGGAAAATAACTTTGTGGTAATTTACCCAAAGCTTTGATATAGGTAGCAATCAGCAGTAACTGGATTCAATCCTTGGTCTGTATAGCTTCTAAATCCTATTTCTTTTCTCTGGAGTACACTGCATTCCCAATTTATTTTTGTGATTTTTTTGACTTATTTTAAAATGTTTTTTAAATGCAAATGTATTTGGTTGAATGAATTTTTTTTTCATTCGAGATAGCCATTGTTTCTGTACTTCTTATATTAAAATTCTTACTAATAATTGATGTAAGGAGAGAGAGATTGTGAAAACTTAAAACCTTTAGAAAACACTCATTGGTCAAATAATTCTCTGAAATGTCTCAAATTTGCATAAAGCCCTAAAAAAAAAAACGGGAAGATGCCCCTTATTTGTAAATAATATTTATAATTACTGTCATCCTGTAATCCCATCCCATCCAGAGAAATCACATGACCAAAAGAATTCACATGACCAAAAAAATAACATGAAGGAATGAGATAAGGGCTCTGAATGGAAGCAAACCTGAGACTTTTTCCAGTTGGATAAAATCATAAGCAAATGACACGGAAGAGTGAGAAAGTGCCTCTTTATTCAGCACAGAGTGCTGGAAGGGCCCCCAAAATGATGATAAATTGTTCCATTAGTAATGACATTACACAAGTTGAAAAAATTAAAGAAACCCAAGGGTAGGCCTGAGAGCTTGAAGCAGAGTCCTGGTGAATACTTCTGTCTGACACACAGTTGGGTCAAATTTACACAGAGAGAAATCTCCATGTAAGGATCTGCCCTTTTCTAAATGCATCCTGAGATCCATTTAGAAAGTAACAAATATTTTTTAAACAGAGTGTGAATACAGCCCAGGATTTTTTTGTATTTGATCAGAAAATAACACCAAGGAGTAGAAGAGTTCAGGTTGGTCAGCAAACATCCAAAGTGGACTCAACATTTTTCATTCTCCATATTCTAATAAAAGCAATTTCTGTGCAAGAGTATAAGGTACTTTTTCTCCTGTAAAGTAACAGCTGTTCTCAGTAATTCATTTGTAACCTCCATTGAACAAGGAAAAACATCAAAGGAGCAGACTGATAAATCTAAGTAGGCATTCCTTTATGATTATGTATAATGTGATAACATTTAAAGACAATAAACTTTATAGAAATATGGCAAAAGCATGTATAAGCAGAAAAAAATAAACATGAGCTTAACTAGCTTAGAAGATAAAACATAAAACAAGCATTTCAAAGTCAAGTCAATGAAAATATTGATAACTAAAGTGGTTTCATATACACATATCAGACATTTTAGGGATGTGGAGCCACTATGTTTTATCTCAAGTGGGAAATGAATAATATTTCTAGTCACCCTCAGTCTTGAAAATGTCTGCATCTATATTACCTAATGTAGTAATGATGCATATTATATATACCCAATAAATATTTGAGGAACATTAAATCAATTTCACAGTTGATAATGATGCAGTCCCCGGTTTTGTGACCTTATTATGTTATAGCTATGTATTTGGATACTGAATCTGTATATCTGTGTTCTTTTCTCAGATATAGCTGAGTAAACATTACACAGTAGTAATCTCTCATGCATGTTGGAATCATGGTGATCATCTAAAAATACCAATGCCTACCTGCACCCCCAGAGATTGATTCAATTGCTCTGGATTCAGACTTGGAAATCAGTAACTTGTAGTCTCTCCAAGATATGCAACTGTGAAGCAAGCTTTGGGAACCACTGGAAAAAGGACTAAGTTGCCTGTGCTACCGAATTAAATCTCCTGACCATCATCTGTGAGCTGGAGATAGATACTTAGAGCTGGGATAGTCATCAGTGAGCATCTGTTTCCAGCAGTAATCCAAGGAGATCAAAATCTTTTGGTCACACTGATTTTTACAATGGTGGGCATATTTATTAAGATAGACAATAAAAAGTCACCATCTGAATCTGCTCATTTAACAAACATATATTGAGTGCCTACTTGGTGTAGGCAGTGTCCTGGCAGTGAGAATGTGGCAAAGAGCAAAGCAGACAAAACCTCACTATAATGGAAGAGAGATTATCTTTTCCCATACCTAAGTATTAAACAGTGTGTGTGTGTGTGTGTGCGTGCACACACACACACACACACACACACACACACACAACTACATGTGCAGTGGAAATATCTGATTTAGATTAGGGACTCAGGATAGGCTTCCTGGAGGGAAGACCTTAAACTGGAGGGACAGGGTGGAGAGAACATTCTAGGCAAAAGGAATATATGAAAAAGACCGATAGTGGCAAAAAGATTTTGAGGTTGAGAAACTGAAAGAAGGTCACTGTGGTTGGATCATCACGAATAGAGGAGCAGGCAGATTTTAGCTGATACTGCCGAGGTACATTTGCTCAGATCATGAGAATGCAGATCTATTACACTTAAAAGGTTTAAACTCCTGAACAACGTCAATTCTGTCTGATTTCCCTATTTTCTCCATTCAATTCTCTCTATATTCCCTGTCACCAGCCTTGTTAAAGCTACTACGTCTTTCTCCTTGTGACTCCTTTTTCACTTACTGAAGGCAGAATAATCCTTTAAAGATAAATAAAAGTCTGATCATGTTTTGCTACTGCTTAAATTGTTGCAATACTGTCGCATTGACCAGGAAAATGACTCTAGCACACACTGACACACTCTTTCTCCTCTTCAGATCACATTATCACTTGTCACTCTCCCACCTTGCTCAAGCCACGCTGAATTTCTTTTAGTTGTTCCAATTTGCCAGACTTTCTCCCTCTCTCACAGGTTTCCCTTTGCTTGTTTGTCACATATAATTTAACCTGGTCATCTGAGAACTCAGATATGTAATTGTTTATTATTTTGTCCCCAGTTAGACTACAAACCAACATGTATTCTAAGCCCTCCACACTCAACCTGGTCCATATTTATTGAAGTAACCTGTAAGAGAAAGGACAATTGCACTGAAAATCTTTACTAAAAAGTCATGCGCGAGTTAAACAAAATGAGTTTCCTTCAAATAATTTCCATCAGAAAACTGTAGTTTTTAATGGCAGCATGTGGTAATTTTTAGTCCACATGTAACTATATTTTTTTCTAAATGAAAATAGCTTGTGATATTGTTGAGTCAAAAAAATGAGGGGCTTTTTCTAAGCTTCAGGAGAGATCAGAAACAGATGAGTAAAGAAAGGAGTACCCTGTACACAGCTCTGCGAGCACAGAACTAGTCATTTACCACTCGCAACACTTAGCCACTTCCACAGCTCACTCTGACAAATCTTACCACAAAACCACATGCTCCAATTGCTTGACAGACGTTCAACTTGAAAAGTCTCCTTCACTGTAGATTTTCTTTGTTTCCAGTTACTGATAGAAGTAAAGCCTGTTGCAGCCTGTGAGGCTTGGCACTCAAGGTACTTGGGGACCCAAGTAAAGAACTGGGGGAGACATGGAAGATGGGAAAAAAAGAAACCATCAAGTGCCAGGAAATAGGATAGGCCCTATGGCTGTTTCCTATGATGCAGGTTCAATTATCCTTAGAGAAGAGAGATAATATTCTATGTGGTCTTTTTTTCAAGGGGGATGAGCTAGTAGCAGTAGAAATTCTCAAAACTTTAAGTATGCAGTGGACTATGTTTAGAGGTGCTTAATTAGAGGAAGACTATTTTCCTGGTAGCTGTTCAACTGTAGGAAGAGGCGAGGTTGCAGGAAGAGGCTGTGGGACTCTTTGAAAGGCGTCTGGATCAGTGAGGTAATGAAATAAGTGTTCAAAGTAATACTTCATTTCCACAGGGATGAGGTTGCTGGGATATAGTTGGAAAACAGGCAAATGCTATTATAAAGAATGTGTGCTCCTAGTAGGGACAAGTAACATCAGGTGAAGATACAGCTCCAGTGGGCTTGTATTCCCTACACCTACAATAATATTCTGAGGGGTGAAAACTCAAGTCTACCCCCAGTTGTAGACATACATGAAGCTGCAATCAACTGCCAGGCTAGCTGGGGATTGTGGCACAGGATCTGAGACAGCCAAAGTCGGTTGCCTGAAAGGATTTCAATAGCTGCTAAGGTCAAACGTGGAAGTAATTATGGGATAGGGAAAGATGCCTTGATCGATTCTTCTCTTTTGATTTTGCTGCCTTGATGCATTATTCTTGATGCATTATTCTTGCTGCCCAGGTTGACTTCCCCAAGTCAGTCCTCCACTATAACACATCATACTTCTCATGTACACTTCTATCTACCGAAACATATGCATCAAACAGGTGCCTCTTTGCCATATTTTTAAAGCAATGACACTAAAAAATTCAGTCCCTCTGGCAAGAAACAGAGAAGGCAAAGCTTTGGACAATGGGTAGCATGATGTTAAGAGCACAGCTTCTGAAACAAGATTGCCTGGGTGTGTATCCTGACTTACTGTAGGATCATGCTAACTTCCATGTGGCCTCAACTTCGTCATCTGTAAAATGGGAACAGTAACAGCAGCCTTTACCTTGTTGGGCTGTCGTGAAGATTGAATGAGAGAATACAGGCAACATGCTGAGAATAGTGCTCACTACAAGGTAGTTTTCAAGAAACATCAGGGCTTTTGGGTGTTATTCAAATCATGGCATTACATTGGCTTTCTACTTATCTATTTGGGGCATAAGAGATCAGACCTAAAAGAGGTAGACATTCCACATCATGTGATACTCATATGATGAGTAAAAACATCTGAGCACTGAATTCTCAACTACCTATATATATTTCTTACAGGATGCATTTCCTCTCTTTGATGGAGCTAAGCCTCTAATAATGACCTGAAGATAAGAACAATTATTGCTAAAGCCTACCTAATTCTATCTTGTTGTCTCTCATCTTCCCTTTGACTTTATAGTACTTGAAAAAAAGTAATCTGTTTTAAAAATAACTGTTGTGTAATATGTTTTTCCTAATTTAGGCAGAATTTTCCCCTTTTCTTTCCCTCCCATTCCCCCTCTGGATATCTAATTAAAATTTCTGTGTGTGTGTGTGATGAATGCACATTACTGTTACTTAACTAAGATACACACAGTGAAAGGTAAATGGTTTTCATAAATATACTTAAATAAAACAATAAACAATGAGTAGATGGATAAAAGAATCTTAGCTTTTTAATTGTTTTGTTTTTACTAGTATTCACAATGAGATCTGCAATCACAATTTTTAACAAATCACAGCAGACTGCAGCCTGGCTTATTTTTGCATTGATATAATGTGCAAAATATTTTCAATTTTTTGAACATGGATTCTGGAATCAGATCTCCCTTCTCTTATCTATTGTGTGATAAGCAAATCACTTAAGTTCCCCATGCTATAGTTACACTATGAGTCTTGTGAAGAAAATGAAATTATTTCCTTTGTAGGGTTATTTTGAAAATAATGTGAATTAATGTTAATAAAATGCTTAGAACAGTATCTCGATATAGAAAGAGCTATATAAATGTCTGTTTCTTTTCAATACAGTAATTGCACAAGAGTAAATCCCAATAAGAGATGTTTTATACAGTAAAAAATTCAAACTGATAAAATTGTGAATTTGTTTTCTGAGTTCTCATAGACTCAAAGGAGAGAGCCAGAGATGACTCGTGTGTGTGTGTGTGTGTGTGTGTGTGTGTGTGTGTGTCAAAGTCTACATGCATGCATGTGTATGTGTATGTGTCTATTTTGGCTCCTTATTTAATATAGCAACTCTAATTCACACTCCATTTAGCTAAATGAAAGATGTTTACACTTCCTTTAAGGTTGTTGCTCTTCTAGTCCCTCTGGCAGCAGATCTAAGAGAATAGCATCCTGCTTTGCATGGCCAAAGGTACCTCAGCTGCATAAACGTTCTACTCAACATGTTTGAGGAAATGATAGACTGCTCTCACAAAGACTGTCGCATGTTCGAGAGAAGTTTGGTCTTTACCTTTCAATTTTCCATGCAGTTAACTATTATCCTGAAATATTCCTAGACTCCCAGAGCACAGCCAGCGGCATTAGGAACTGACAACGTTTGTGTTCTGAGTGGTTTCACTCTGTTGAGTCCCAGTTCCAAAGGATACATGTGAGTTTGGGTCACACCTGGAAAAATGTGATTTTGTATTTTAACTGAAAACTTCATTGGCCATTTTAATGTATATGTAGACTGTAACAATTTCACAGAAAGGATATCTACATGGGTTTCATAAGCCCTAGAATGGAATTAGGGAGAAAGAAGATATTTAAGCAGTAGTGTTTTAGGAATTTTTCTATTTTTTACATAAAATGTAGTATTTTTCAGCAAATCTTCAGTAAAATATCTCGGTTATTCTTTAGTGCATCTGAAGTTGGATTTGTGATTAGTCCTGAGATGACATAATTTGCTGAGATAAGCATTGAGACAAGAATGAGAAGCTCAGGAATCTAATTACATTCAGGAACAAGTAGTAATGTTTGAACCCTTGTCGCTGTTTGATTTAGTATGTATTGTGTCGGTGGGTGCTTTTTATTGGAGAATTGCTCTGTTATGCTATTATTACATGCCCATCTACTCTGCATTTTTTGCACCCCTCTTTAGAGTAGACGTTGGGAACACTTCATAGCTATGATATTGTAATTTAAAATAAGAACTAGATCATATAAAGTAGTATTAAATGTCAACTTTAATTGAAAAAAATTGGTGACTTATTCCAAATTTTCCCATTTGTCAATGATTTAGCATTAAGGACAGTAAAACTTCTAGTATTTTCATTAGATTTATAGAAGTAAAACTTCATCCCTGGCCTAGTCCCCATTATTTTCAAATTTGGGGGAAAGAGAGAAGGGAAAAGGAAAGCTAGGTCTCTATCAGTTAGTTCTTTTCACAGTAATTATGTATTAAAACCATCCCAAACTCAGTGACTTATTTCTCAGTCACAATTCACAGGTCTGTAAATTTGGACTGATCTCAGCTAGGCTCAGATGGACTTGGCTCCATTATATGGGTTAGGATCAGATCTACTCCACATGTCTCTCATCTTCTTTGGACTGGCAATAATACATATTTAAGACATGTTCTTCTCGTACTGAAACACAGGATTGTAAGAACACAAACCTGACAAGATAACCATATTTCAAGAATCACACCATGTCTTCTAATGTCCAATTTGTTAAAACAAGTCAAAGAGTGGAAAAGTACATCTGTCTACCATGAAACTATAGAACTAAGTTGTGGGTGGGGTAAGAAAAGTGTGAAATTTTCTGAAAAATAATTTGAATGACTATATGAAAAATACCTGCGGATAACAACTCAGTTTTCAAAATAAGAAGTACCAAGGTGATTGTTTCCAGGGCTTTCATATTGTTCAACTTGTCTTTAAGAAGTATAGACACATGTGCTTAGGGTCTCTTCATGCATTCAGACAGAAAATGAGAATATCATCTCTCCTAAAGGCCCTTGGCTCACACCCTCCTAGCCTAACTATAAACATTTGGCACTAGAAAATCTTCCTTGATTCATGCCTCAAGCCATATAAACTTAAAGGGAACAGCTTTTACTCTTCTCTACAAATTTACTCTTCAATGTTTTGGCTTCTTTTCACCACTGCTCATACCATGAAACCATAATCCATATGATTACCAGAAATCTGCAAATTGCCAAATCAAAAGCAGTAGTGTTGCTTTAAATCTGTAAACTCAAGAAAGTTTAATAAGTCATTAATTTATGAACCATAAACTGTGGTAGATGGTAAAGATGTAAGACTGAACACACCTTCGTGATCCCTGCTTTTGTGGAACATAAATATAATTGGGCATATAAAGAACTAGGCTATTATATAGTATTATATGAAAACTTCGTGATAACAGATGGCCAGAGCCTGATAGATAATAGACGAGAGGCATCAAAGAGAAGAATTGGGTTCTGGCTTTAGGAAGCGATATCCAAATCAACACCTAAAATGTGAGTGAGAGAAACAATAAAACAGGTTGTGTGTATGTGGGTTAGGGTTCTTTAGGCCAGAGAACCCCACATTTATTGAACTCAATAGATGTTCAAAGTTTAAATAAATAAAATAAAAATGCAATGACTTTGTTGGATCAATTCATTCTTTCATTTAACAAATATTTATTGAGTTTACAATGCTCTAGACATGTTTCTAGGGATTGGGATCCCAAAAAACCAAATATAAAACAAAGTCAGTTTCCATTTTAAATAAGTTGGTCAAGAAAAGCTTCACTAAGGGGATGACAAAAGAGATGAGGAAGCAAGTATGCAAAGAATTAGGGGAGGCACATTCTAGGCATAGGAAAGAACAAGTAGAAAAGCTTGATGGAATAGTGGTTGGCGCATTCCCAGAGTAGCTAGGAGAACTGTGTGACTGCAGTAAAGTAAGTGAGCAAAAGAATTATATAATTTTACCTGTGTTTTAACAGGATCACTCTGACAGCTTGGTGAAGAACAGGCTGTTAGGAAAATATGTTAGTTAGGTAGTATAATGTATAATAATAAACAGCCTCAAATCTCAGGGGTTTAATAAAATATGTATTTATCGTTCATGCAAAATGCAATGTGGATGTTCCTAAATGGGTTGCTCTCTTGGATCACTCTCTTCTAATTAATGACTTATGTATCCACATTCCTTCCATCTTGTGGTTTTCCACTGCAGGTCTCCGTGGTTTCCAGGGGAAAGGAAGAGAGTATAAGAAATTAGTACTGCACAATTTACCTCAGCCTAGAAATGTGACCCAACCTGCTTCCATTGGCTAGAATTATCCACGTGACTCTAGTATATGCTGGGGAGGTTGGGAAATTTAGGCTACCTTCATGTAAAACACACACATAAATCTAACCATTTCCTAACCATAAGAAACAAGAACAAAGGCAGGAAAACCAGTTTGGAGGCTACTGCAATAATATGTGAGAACAGATAGAGATGAGACTAGAAGCCTAAGACTGAAAGTAGCTTTGTTCTGGATATATTTTAAATATAGCACTGATAGGATATGTTGATGGATTAGACGTAGTGTGAGAAATAAAAGGGAGGGTGGGAGAGGAATCAATATTGACTTCAAGATGTTTGGTCTAGGCAATAGGAAGAGCTAAATGCCCATGATAAAGCTGAGAAAAGTGTAGAAGAAGGTTTCTGGGTGACAATGAGGAATTCTATTTGGGCATGTTAAATTTGATTTGCCTATTAGATATTTAAGGAAAGATAACCACTGGGCAGTTGGACTTATAAATCTGCAATATATGGACAAGTTTTGAATAGACATAAACGTTTGGTGATATATAGATTAATTATAGCAACAAAAGTCAAAAGTCTCAAGAACGTCACTGGAGAAAGTATAGATGGTTCAAAAGAAGTCTGGGGAAAGATGAAGAATCAATGTATTTGAGGTAGGAGAAAAACTAGCAGATTTGATGTTCTGGAAGTCAAATGAAAGTGTTTCAAGGAAAATATCATAATCAATCATGTCCACTGTTACTGATAGTTTCAATAAAGTGAGCTCCAGAACTTAGCTGCCAGAACTATCTATGTAAAGGTGATCAATGTCAGTTCTGGTAGAATGTTGGGTATAAAAGCCTGATTGGAGTGGGTTTGAAAGGAGAAACATTTGAGACAATGAATACAGACAAATCTTTTGATGAGGTTTGCTGTAATGGAAAATGAGAATGGGACTAGTTGGGAGGCAAAATAAGAAGGGGAGTTTGCTTGTTTTTAAGTAAAGTATGGGGTAAATCAGTTCATGCTCGCATGTTATTAGAAATGATCCAGAATGCAGAAAAAAGTTCATGACTGAAAAGAGTGAGAACTGATGGAGTGACACCCTTCATTACACCAGAGGGCATGAGGTCTAATGCACAAGCAATTAGATCTTGATCTTAGGTAAGATCACACAATGTTCATCCAAGAAGGAAGAGGAAAGGTAGAGTAGACAGCATTGGGTGGGTAAATAAATATGGCCGTGGAGTCCCTACAAGTGTTCCTCTGATTGTTTCAGTTTCACAATAAAGTGTAGGAAGCAAGGTTATTATATATGAGTGATAATGAGAGATCAGTTGTTGAAAGTTGAGTAAAAAGGAGAAGGTCATATTAAACAGTCATTTAGGAATGTGAAAGAATGAAATCATTAGGGGAAAATAGTGTGATTGCCTGACAATATTAAGGGCTTACTTGAGTTTAACTAAGATTGAGGCTTTGCCAATTAAGTGCCATGAAAAGAGAAAAGGGCAAGAGAAATGAGGGTATATGTCAGGGAGAGCTTATAATAATGGACCATGGAACAAAGCTAGATAAGAGAATAAGTTAGGCTTCAGGGGAGTGAGGAAAAGTGAAAATATGGTGGGATATTTGACTGTGTCTGAAAAACTGTTGCAATTGAGAAACTAGCTATAAGCTTAGGCGATGGTGCTGCAAGAGCGAGGCTTTACACAGATATTATGGAAGGAGATATTGTTAATGACAAGGTCCAGCGTCTTGAGAGTGGGAGACTGAGGAAAGTCAGAGGCCCAATCATTGGAATGGAGAAAGCCAAGGAAGGGAGAGGCTAGGTTATCAGAAGGATCATCTATTATTATGTGGAGTTTGATATCCTCAGGAATTATGTTAAGAGTCTTGTTGAAGAAAATGACGACAGCAAGCTTAGAAATTCAACCTTTAAGCAATGAAGGAGAGGGACCCAGGACATCTGTAAAGGACTTCAATTTAGAGGAGTACTGGGTGGGATAGTCAGATGACCTAAGACTCAAAGCTGGGTGATTTCTGGGAGGAGAAAGGGAAAATGGACTAGTATAGAGCAAGGAAACTATGTACTATATACCTTTATGCCCAGTGATGGAAGAAGTATGAGAGAGAAATCAGGTACAGCATGAGAAGGCTGAAGAGAACGGCCCTCAAAAGAAAGTCAGATTTCCTTTATAACAAGAAGGGAAAAGAGGCCATTCAGAGAAGAGGGTGAGGATAGATCTATAGGACAGGTTATGGAAGACTAGCCATGAGTTAAAGAAGACCCAGTGGAAGGGTTTCAGGAGTCAGGAAGGATAGAAATGGAGGAAGGCATGCAGACATATGTGGAATAGAGGGCAAAGAATCAGAACCTGGCCTTATTATGGTAACTGACATAAACAAAGAGCACAGGTAGATTTTTCCTGATGGTCTCAAGGCACAGTGTGGCAGTGAGCCCATAAAAGAGAGGGATATGAAGGGTCATAGGTTTTTCTAGAACACTCAGTGTACTGGGGCTCAGTGTAGTGGGTCTCCTACAAGTGGCTGGAAAGAGATGGCAAGGCTGGAGACCACTTAATACAAATGAAGAGGGGAACAAAGTAGAGACAACAGGGAGTTGACTCAATTCTCATTTCTGTTTAAGGAAAGCAACTGAAATCTCTTCTTCCTGATGAATCTAGGAGCCACAGAGCCTGGAGCCCAAAAGCCTGAATACTTTTGCTTCTAATTTTTAATATTTTTAATTTAGCATGTTATATATGCCTGTATCAATATAATCTATCACACGAGCATAATACCACACCACAGTTGAACAAGTGAGGCATGTTGCATTCAAAGTCCAGCCCTATTAGTGACCAGCAACTTACTTAACCACTCATGTCTCTGCCCCCTTTCAAGTAAAAGAGAGATAATAATAGTAGAGAGTTCAGGGATTGTCCTGAGGTCTCAGTTAGTTATGCAAAGCCAATGAAACAGATGCTAAGTTAACTTACAAAATATTACTTAAGAGTTCTCAGACATTTTAATAGTTTAACATACATTATGAATTTTCAAGAGGGAGATGCATTATCTGAAAAGAGATTTGAATTCACACAGATAACACATTTGAATTCTACCTCAGCTTTTTACCAGTTGTGCGATATTGAGCAAATTATTTATTTTTTTAAAAATAAATGCATAATATCTATTTTACAGAGTTGATGAGAATGAGAGGGCCTACAACACAAATGCTAGTTCTTATTTCATATGTAAATTTTATTAGTAAATGTGTCACTTGATGTGTATTATAACATATAAAGCACATGTTTTAATTATTAGATGCCATAATACAATTTATTAATCTTCTAGCAGCTTACACAAAACACATAGCGGGGGCATATATGGTAATAGTAGAGCACAAAAATAGTGATTAAAAAGTATTGTTTTGAATGTTATCACAAAAGCATTTCTGGCTAAAATCATCCTTATCTAAATTAGATGAGCCATAAGTCATATCTTTCCTACTTAGGGGTCCTACTTCAGTGAAAAGAAAAGTGTCTCTCTACTGTGAACCTTTTTATATTCCTTGATCGATGTGTCTAAATTGGAAATGGCATAGTAAAGGAAACAAAAAAAAATTCATTTTAATGAATGTAAATTCATTTTTATCTGAATGAAATCCTTGTGAACTCTGAGATGAACAACAAGTTTCTTTCTTCCGACAAAGAATTACGTCCTCCAAGTGTCCATCAGTCTGCCTTACAGCTACTTCTCTGTCTCTTTGCTCTGAGCAGTGGTTCTATTCTACACTGCTTGAGCATTTATGAGACTGATACTATGGAAACACTTCCTCATTCAGGAATCCACTCTTAAGGCTTTGAAGACTCAATAGTCCGGAGGATGTTCAGGAGGAGATATTTGACAGGACACTCAGCAATGGCCCCTAGTGTGACTGGGTTGTACAGAATTTTTGTTTTTGAACTGTAACTTCACCAACACTGTATATTTGAAGAAGACTGGGACCTCTTTAGTTTTATTCCATGAAGTTATAAGAATAATTGTCATGCCAAAAAAAAAAAAAATGTAATGGCTCCAAAAAATAACTTGAAGCTATTCTGAAGAAACAGTTTTCATCTCTCAATAAATAAATAAAAAAATCCTAGCAGGATTAGAGGTGAATCCTTTAAGGCCAGAAGATGTTGCTCACTCTTATTATCTCTGTAATTTATCCTGCTTGGAACTATACAAAGGTGATTTGTGATATGGATAATCTACATCTTTAGTGTTCAACAATCACATTTATTATTAGATAATACATAATGTTATTTGTGCTTTATATTTTAATATGACACAGAAAGTATTCAGTAAAGGAATTAATCAGGAGTGTTGACAAGATTTTTAATTCCTTCTGTTACCTTTGATATTTTTCTTTAATAGAATATGTAAGCAACACAACCCATACGTAAAACACATCTCAGTTTGTTTATTCTGCTTTTTTATTGCACATTTGAAAATTAATAATTCAATGTTCTAATATTAGCTGTCATCTTAGCTGTGATAAAATTAATAATTCATCAAAATGATATCAAATGGTGCCTTTTTTGTTCTAGATGAGAAATAATCTTTTCAGCTTTGAGAAACTACAATTGGTAAATTTCTTTTATTTTAGGACAAATGATATTTAAACATTTAAGCTATGATTTTAATGTTTTCATTTTAAATACAGAAATCTACATATATTACAGTTGATGCGAAGAAAACAACCTTCCTCTTATTATAGTTGATTGTTCCTACTCTTGCTCATTTCTTGGCAGATAAGTGTTCTCCAGAAAAACCCAATAAAAGAGTTATGTTTTGGAAAAGTGAAATATAAATGAAATGATTTCTTCTTTGCTACAGGTTGATGCTGTGGCTCTGCCTTGTACATGCTAGAATTCACCAGTGTGAACAATAAATAAACAGTCAGAGGCTCTGAAAAGTGTTTCTCAGAACGATATATTTTCCTTAAATCTATTTGAATGCATTTTAAGTTAAAATAATGTGATCTTAACTATTTATTTTCAGTAAAAATGTGATCTTAAAACACCTGCTTTTAAGAGTCTACATATATTTTCCCTTCTTTTTTTAAGGACAGAAACGTTGTCTATTTTTAATTTATAGGTATTGTTTTTGGGCTCCCAAGATTGGAAGTGGGATTGACAGTAATGCATTTTATTTAAATTCCACTGTTTCATCCCCATATTTTGTCTTGGGCGAGTCACCTGGAGGCATTTCTGGCACACAGCAAAAGGACCGCATTTTGTAGGAAGGCTCAAGCTCTCATCTTCACCTAGCCTAATTTTATGGACCATATATGTAAAATAGGGGATTTATCAAACTAACGTACATTCAAGGTCCATAATACAATTCTGTATCGTACTGAGTTCTGAGTCCAACATATTCAGCTATAGTAAGAAATAAAATTGTCTTGGGCAAGTGTGAAGTTTTTGCAACCTGCCTCTTCACGTTGAGTTCACTCTCTTTTTGACCTATTGCTTCAACTCCAACTTTCCTAACATTAGTGTATATCGGTACCATCTGGGATACTTGTTAAAATGTGGAGTCCCAGCCCGGTTTTAGAGATTGTTTGATGCAGTGAGACTAGAGCCCAGAATTCACATTTAAAAAGAGGGACCCCAGATAATTTGAAGACAAGTGGTCCACTCAGGGTAATGATCTATTCTGGCTTGACTAGACCATCCCAGAATTACTCTTAATACTAATAATAAACATATTATTAACAGTGCCCCCTTTATCTCTTGAAAGTGTTTAGTTTTGGTTGACAGGTAGTATGATCGCCCTACCCATAGATCACGCTTTGAGAAACTCACAATCTTTGCCTCTCAGTGAAGCATAACTTCCAACTTTGAAAGAAGCATTTTGATGTTGGGCACAAGAATCGGTTGCCAGGTTAACAATAAACTTCTGTACCTTGAAATGGCTGCCTTCTTCCTGGTCCTCCTTTTCTATTAAGGAAACTTACCAGGGTTTAGTTTGCTACATCCCTTCTTTTTAAACATACATTCAAAGTCCATTAGTTTGTCTTTGGATTATTCAAATAAGCATACACTTCAAAGTTACTAGCATTCACACTAAAATGTAGAGTTTTTCACTGAGACACCTAAAAGAATGTGTTTATGAACTTGAAAGTAAATCAGCTATGTGCAAAAGACGTTGTATTTATTTTGTCAGTAGGGACACAATAAAACAGGACATATTAAAAACAGAGGAATTTATAGTTTTCTATCTTTTTCTCCTAATTTTCACAAATTAAGTTGGTGTCTTCACAGCAAAAATCAGTTTTCCGTTCTTATTGAATGGAATATGTTTCATAACTCGTTTATCGCAGCTTGCATTTAAGGATTCTATTTCAACAGAGATTGAGTTCTGACTATATAGAAGGTAATGTGTTAAGCCCTGTAGATGCCAATAAAATAAAATACAGTCCATTCTCTTAAGATGAACATAATCTAATATAGCAAATAGATAAACATTTCTTTAAATTCTGATGCATGTTATAATGGACAAACATCTATTCAAGTCTGCTGCCCATCTTTTCATATTTTTTATATTGAATTATATGGGTTCCTTCTATATTTTAAATATTAATCCATTGTCAGATATATCATTTGCAAATATCTCATCCCATTCAATAGGTTGTCCTTCAATTTTGTTGATGGTTTCCTTTATTGTGCAGAAGCTTTTTAGTTTGAGGTAGTCAGCTCCATGTTTATTTTTGCCTTTGTTTCCCTTGACTGCAGAGATATATGCAAAAGATATGGCTAAAAGTGATGTCAGAGAACTTACTGCCTGTTTTCTTCTAGGAGTTTTATGATTTTAGGACTTACATTTAAGTCTTTAACTTATTTTATTTTTGTATATGGTTTAAGAGAGTGGTCCAGTTTTCCCAACACCACTTATAGAGGAGACTCACTTTATCGCATTGCATGTACTTGCTTTCTCTGTCATATAGTATTTATTGCTGAGCTCTCTATTGTGTTCTGTTGACTGATGTGTCTGTTTTTGTGGCAGTACTATGCTGTTTTGATTATTATAGCTTTGTAGTATAGATTGAAATCAGGGAACATGATACTTCTAACTTTGTTCTTCTTGCTCAGGAGTGCTTTGACTATTCAGGGTCTTTTGGGCTGCCATGTAACCTTTACAATTATTTGCTCCAGTTCTGAGAATTCCATTGGTATTTTGATAGGGATTTCATTAAATCTGTAGATTGCTTCAGATAGTATAAACATTTTAACAATATCAATGCCTCTAATCCATGAGCACAGTATATCCTTCCATTTATTTATGTGCTCTTCAATTTCTTTCTTTAATGTCTTATCGTTTTCAGAGTACAGGTTTTTCATCTCTTTGGTTAAATTTATTCCTGGTTATTTTATTCTTTGTGATGCAATTGTAAATGGGATTATATTCATAATTTTTCCTTTTGATATTTGTTATAAGTGTATTGAAACACAACAGAAATCTGTACATTAATTTTATATCCTGCAACTTTTCTCAATTTATTTATTTTAATAGTTTTCTTTTTTTATGGAATCTTCAGGGTTTTTTACATATAGTATATGATTTGCAAATAGTTGTATGCCTTTCCCAATTTATTAGATGGTACAAAACTAATTGCAGTTTAAAAGGTTAGGAATAATTACTTTTGCACCAACCTAATAGATGCCATTTAATTTTATAAATTTATCTTTGTCTTGTTTGACTGCTGTGGCTAGGACTCCCAATACTATGTTGAATAAAAGTGGTGAGAGTGGACATCCTTGTCTTGTGCCTAATCTTAGAGGAAAAACTTTCAGCTTTTCACTGTTGAGTATCATGTTATCTATAAGTTTATCACATGTAGCCTTTATTATGTTGAGGTACGTTCCATCTAAATCCACTTTGTTGAGCATTTTTATCATAAATTGATGTTGAATTTTGTCAGATGCTATTTCTGCATCTATTGAGATGATCATATGAATTTTTATCCGTGGTTTACTTGATCTAATGTATCACAATTGATTTTCAAATATTAAATCATCCTTGCATCTTTAGAACAAATCCCATTTGAACATGGTCTATAATCCTTTAAATGTATTGTTTAAGTCAGTTTGCTAATATTTTGTTGAGATTTTTTTTTTATATCTATGGTCATCAGGGATATTTGCCTATAATTTTCTTTTTCTGTAGGGTCTTTGTCTGGTTTTGGTATCAGGTTAATTCTGGCCTTTTAGAATAAGTTTGGAAGCATTCCTTCTTCTTCATTTTCTTCTTTTTTTTTTTTTTGAATAGTTTGAAAGAATCGGTATTAATTCTTCTTTACATGCTTGGATGCTTGGTAGAATTCACTAGTGAAGCTATGAATATGTAGTTCTGGATTTTTGTTTATTGGTAGCTTTTTGATTGCTGTCATAGTTTTATTGCTGGTATTCATCTATTCAGATTTTCTGTTTCTTCCTGGTTCAGTCCTAGAAGGTTGTAGGTTTCTAGATACTTACTCATTTCTTTCAGGTTGTTCAATGCTTTGTGTATAGTTGTATTATTATTTAATGACCATTTTTATTTTCATGGTGTCAATTGTAACTTCTCCTCTTTCATTTCTGATTTATTTGTATTTTATTCTTGATGAGTCTGACTAGAGGTTTGTCAATTTTATCTTTTTCAAAAAAAATCTCTTAGTTTCATTGATCTTTTCTATTTTTTAATTTCTATTTTATTTCTGCTCTAATCTTTATTATTTCCTTCTTTCTACTTACGATTTACGATTGACTTTCTTTTTCTAGTTTCTTTAGATGTACAGTTGTTAGAGATTTTTCTTGTTTCTTAAGGTAGGCCTGTATACCCTCTCAGAATTATTTTTGCTGCATCCCATACATTTTGGAAAGTTGTGTTTTGATTTTCATTTGTCTCAAATATTTTTTGATTTTCTGTTTGATTTCTTCATTGTTCCATTGGTTTTAGTAGCATGTTGTTTAGTCTTCACCTATTTTTGTTTTTTCCAATTTTCTTCTTGTATTTGTATTTTACGATTATACCATTGATGTTTGAAAAGATGTCTGACATGATTTCAATCTTGAACTTACTGAAAGTTATTTTATGGCCTAATATGTGATCAATCCTAGATGTTCTGTGTGTCCTTGAAAAGAATGTGTATGCTGCACTACTTAGATAAAATATTCTGTAAATGTCTTAATTTGATCTGGTCTAATGTGATGTTTAAGGCCATTATTTCCTTATTGATTTTCTATCTGGATGATCTATCTATTGATGTAAGTGGGGGATTAATGTTCCTTGCTATTATTGTATTTGTCAATGTCTCTGGTTATTTCATTACTATTTGCTTTATATATTTGGGTGCTTTTATATTGGGTATGTTTACAACTGTTATATCCTGTTCTTGGATTGACCTCTTTATCACTATATAATGCTCTTCTTTGTCTCTCTTTACAGTCTTCGATTTAATGTCTACTTTTTCTGATATGAGTATTGCTACCCCAGCTTTCTTTTATTTCTATTTACATAGCATACATTTTTCCAGCTACTAACTCTCAGTCTATATTTGTCTTTCAATCTAGAGTGAGACTCTTGTAGGCATCATATAGATGGGTCTTGTTTTTAGCCATTCACCTACATATGTCTTTTGATTAGTTAGTCCATTTACATTCAAAATAATTATTGATAGGTATGTACTTATTGCCATTTGTTTGTTAATTGTTTTTTTTTGTTGTTTTTATAGTTCCCAGTTTCTTTCTTCTTCTACTGATCTCTTTCCTTGTGATTTGTTTGTTTTCTTTAGTGTTTTGTTTTTCCTTTCTCTTTATTTTTTGTGTATGTTTTGTAGGTTTTTGGTTCTTCATTACCATGAAATTCATTTATATTAATCTATAGCTATAGCAGTCTCTTTTTACCTAGTAGGTATTTAAATTCAAACACATGCTAGAAGCACTAAAATTTTACTTCCCCTCCATGATTTATGTTTTTGGTGTCATATTTTAAATCATTTTGCTTTGTGTTTCCCCGAATACCTTATTGCAGTTATAGTTAATTTTGCTATGTTTATCTTTTAACCTTTATACTTGCTTTCTTAAATGGCTGATTCACTGTATTTACCAGTCTTGTGTGTGTGTGTGTGTGTGTGTGTACATATATATGTGTGTGTGTGTGTGTGTGTGTATTTTCTGCTTTAAAAAGACTAATATTTCTTGTAAAGTAAGTTTAGTGGTGATGGACTCCTTTAGTTTTTGGTTGTATGGGAAACTCTTCATCTCTCATTCTATTATGAAAGATACCCTTTCTGGTAGAGTATTTTAGGTAGTAGGTTTCATTCTTTCAGAACTTTGAATATATCCTGCCACTCTCTTCTGGCCTGAAAGCCTTATGGGGTTTCCTTTGTAATGTGACTAGTTGTTTTCTATTTATTGCTTTCAAGATTGTCTCTTTATTTTAACTTTTCCCATTTTAATTACCATGTTTCCCCGAAAATAAGACCTAGCTGGACAACCAGCTGTAATGTGTCTTTTGGAGCAAAAATTAATATAAGACCCGGTATTATATATTATATTATATTATATTATATTATATTATATTATATTATATTATATTATATTATATCATATTATATTATACCCGGTTTTATATTATAGTAAAATACGACCCAGTCTTATATTCATTTTTGCTCCAAAAGACGCATTAGAGTTGATTGTCTGGCTAGGTCTTATTTTGGGTGAAACACAGTACAATATATCTTCATGTGGACTTCTTTGTGTTCATCTTATTTGGAGCTCTCTTTGCTTCCTGGACAGAGATTTCTGTTTCCTTTCCCAGATTAGGGAAGTTTTCAGCCATTATTTCTTCAAATAAACTTCCTATCCCTTTCTATCTCTCTTCCCCTTCTGAGATCCCTATAATGTGAATGTTACTGTGTTGGATTTTGTCCCAGTTTCCTTAAACTATCCTGATTTTTTTAAATTATTTTTGCTGTTGTGATTGGGTTATTGCCACTATTTTGTCTTCCAGATTGTTAATCTATTCTTTTGTATTAACTGATATGCTGTTGATTCCTTCTAGTGCATTTTTCATTGCAGTTATTGTATTCTCTGATTGATTCCTTAGTATTTTTTCTAACTCTTTGCTGAAGTTTTCTCTGAGTTCCTCTAGTCTACTCTCAAGTTCGGTGAGTATCTTTATGACCATTTATTTTAATTCTTTACCAGGCAAATAAGTCATCTATGTTCCAGTATTTATTTTTTCTCTTGTTTCTTCATTTGGAATGTATTTGTCTTCTCATTTTGTTGGACTATGTTTGCTCCTATGAATTAGATGAAATCTGTATCATTTCCATTCTTGAAATTGTGGCCTGTGTACAAGTGACTTCTGTGTAGACTGTGTGTCAAGTGGTGTTGGCAGACTGGTTGGAGTTGGGGTGGTTTAAGTTCAGCACTAGTGGTGCTGACTGGCTGGGGCCAAAGTGGACTCAGAGTGTGGCAGTCTGGTGAATTCTGTGGCATCTGTGGCATCTTGGAGCACACAGGGGTTCCTTGTTGCTTTGGCTGTCTGGGGCCAGAGTGGGCTCTGGATGCATGCACACCACTGCATCCTTTTGGTCCAGTTGTCAATGGCTACCGCAGGATCCAGAGGGGGCAGCCCAATGCATGTACAGTGGTGCCCTGGCTGTACAGGGCTGGAGCAGGCTCAGGACAGTGTGGCTGGAAATGTGTTGTAGCAGCCTTGCCAGTCAGCCAGAACACATGGATAGAGCTCTCACCTATGCAATCTAGGTGGAAGGAGAACATAAACTATGGCATTCTCCAGCACGTCTTATTCCAGAGAGTTCCTGCAGATCCTGGACAGCACGCATGGCTTCCTAATGTTCTCTATGCAGCCTCTCTCTCCCTTTCATTTGTTGTGCAGAAGCCATTCGATCAGTGCTCAGGAAGAATTGTTTCTCAGGAGGAATTGCTCTATATGTAAGTATACATTCATGGGAGAGGGAGAGCTCAGCATTGTCCTCTGCTGCTATATTGGACCCACCTCTTTGATTTACACCCTGGCTTAGATTTTTAAAATAAGATCTTATAGATTTGTCTGCAAGTATTTCTCTGTGATCATTTTCTAACTAAGATAATGATTCATTCATTTCTTCTCTGTACTCTTGGGTTTTGTTTGTTCACTTGACACAGACTGGAATATAGATCTACTCCCTATTCAGTAGGCGTATTCTATTTACGAACCCCAAGATCTCCCCTTATGTAGCCACACTTTACATTCCTGGGCCTCATGCACTATATCTTGCAATATGAGAATTCCTATTTAACTACACAATGCTTTCTGAAACACTCTTCAGTGTTTGATATGCTCTGTCATCTCACATTAGATAAAGCAAGAACCTAGAAAGCAAAGACTGTATGTTTTGTGAATTTCTCTTATCTATATTATATACATTATATACACAATATATACATATAAGAAAAATTATAGTTATTACATATATTATATCACATATTTTATATATATATATATACACACACACATACACACATATATACACATAAGGATATATATATATATATATATATATATATATATATATATATATATCCTTATGCATAGTTATTCTTCAATAGATGTTGGGCCAACTTTTTATTATCTGGAACTGATCTGAGGAATTCAGGAGT
The DNA here is from genome assembly GCF_004115265.2 of Rhinolophus ferrumequinum. Taxonomy (NCBI): domain Eukaryota; kingdom Metazoa; phylum Chordata; class Mammalia; order Chiroptera; family Rhinolophidae; genus Rhinolophus; species Rhinolophus ferrumequinum. The sequence goes on from NC_046291.1 coordinate 74,093,068, forward strand.
CTCAAGAATCTGATGTCAGGTATTATGAAAAAATAATAAATCTGTTCATTAATTACAGATTTTTGTGTAACAGTATGTAAATTCTATGTCTAAATGTTTACTCTCCCCTAAAATTCAAATGTTGAAACCCTATTGCTCAATGTGACGGTATTCATAAATGTAATTTGGGGAAATGATTAATATCCTTATGAAAGACACCACAGAGAGCTCCTTTGCCTACTTCTACCATGTGAGGCTAGAAGACATCTCCAACCTGGAAAAAAGTCATCACTTGACCCTGCTGGTACCCTGATCTCAGACTTTTAGCGTCTAGAAGTGTAAAAAATGTTTCTATTCTTTATAAGCTACATAGTCTGTGATATTTTGTTATAGCAGCCTGAACAGGCTAAGACAGTCAGATACTTTGTAGCACACAGGAGCTATAAAGATGAATAAGATACAAATAAGCAATTGTAGTTCATTCTTAGAAACCACATTTCAAGTGACATTGGATTGAAAATTAAACAAAGTTCCACTTTAGCATCAAACATTCTCTCATTTGTTTCTCTTCTGAGGCAGATAAATAAAAGCTACAATAAGGAAATAACTTTAATAACTAATAATACAATATCATTGAACAATATTTGTCTAATGGAGACAGGAACATCACATGTCTATTACATAGCTTAGGTTCTCAGAATTATTATTTAGAATTATTTTTTCCTGTATACCCTTAGGGTATGTAATATCCCAAAATATTAAACTGCCACATCAAATTTGCTTAAGAAATTTCAAAATTACAAACTTTTTGATCACATTTTTTTTCCTCTTCCTATCAGCCACATACATTTATTGAACTTCATTTTTTGTTACTATCAAAATCCATTGATTCACAAGATAAATATTGACCTGACCTTGCCTTCACCTCAGTTTATATCTACTTCTTAAGTCAATAAATCTAGAAACTGATCTGACAGCAGTCAATATTAGTTTAAAATTCTTAAAATAGCAGCTTTGCTATAATGTAATAATTCAGTATTTTATGGATTCTGCCTCAAAGAAATAAGAAGGTAATGTAACTTAGCACTTTGCTAGATAAAACTATTTCTATATCATTTGGTTTCAAATACAAGGATCCTGCTCATGCCAAAGAACATCTTTAATGTCCATATATCTTCTAATCACTGACCCAAAGTATTTGAAATACTTTCACCCCCTTGCTGATGCAAAATTGAACATCAGTGTCTTGCTTTGATTTTAATCATAAGATAGATATATATATATATATATATATATATATATATATATATATATAAAATAATTAAGAGATATATTAAATATAACTAAGGTGTCTGTGTGTGTGTGTGTGTGTGTGTGTGTGTGTGTGTGTGTGTGTGTGTTGTGTGTTTTCTCCAAATGATTGATGCTTTCTGTTGGGCTCAGTTCCCTCTGCACTGAATTTTACCTGGAGGTATAATAAATATAGTCAACAGCCACACTGCACTTTGGAAGTTAAAGGCAATAATACATTTGTTACCTCATTAATCAGCTTGTTTTTATCTTTTCAAACTCTAGGAGATATAAAACCACAGGTCAAGATTTGCATATATTTACTATAGATAATGGAGGTAAGCTTAGGGGGCCGGTCATAACTAAAGCAATGTATTCTACAATTTATTACCTTTTTAAGGCCACAGCCCTCATCTTTTACTTACATTATTTCTCAATGCTTTGGGGGATGGATGACATACTCATACTTCAGAATCCCATAATGAAATCTCCCAGAATGAATTAAAAAAAAAAAAAAAAAAAAAAACACTTTGATTTTCCATGTAAGTCACAAATGAGGAAATTTTGTTTTGGAAATAACCTATACCCAGTTATGTTCTAAAGAAATAGGTTGTGATATTGAAATTCATTTAATGAGACAACAACTTAGAGATTAAGCCAAAATGTCATAAATAAATGAGGTCAAAGCAAAACAAAAAAAACATATTATACAGTTTTTATTTCATCAGTTAATAGCATCATCCTACTATAGAACATTTCAAAGTGTAATGTGGGACAGCAGTTATTAATAATCTTTTTAAAAGTTTAGTTCATTTGTTTAGTGAATGGCCATCTAACTAGAGGGTAATGCAAACTGAATAAACCATGCAAAAGAGAGAGAAATCCTTCAGGAAATACTGATACCTCATTTGAATTCACATTGCAAAACCTTATGAGTGCAAAGTTGATATTCCTTCCAAGACATTTCAAAGTTTTTGAGAACAACTATCATATCTTGTTTATATTCACATCTTTACATCTATGTGTAACTTGCTTGGCATGTATATGGCTTTCAAATTTGTATGCTTACCATAAGAAAGTTATGCAACTGACTTTTTTATTCTATCTTCATTAATTATCTTTGGTATTATTTCGTCAAATACTAAAATTAGATTTAGAAGAGACTTAATATATATTGCAGCAATACAATAATTAGCTGTAAGTCTTGATTATAACATGTTTTGCCACATACTATGATTAGAGCAAGGGTAGTGAAGAAAAGCCCCATAGGTAAATATTAGAATGATAAGGTTAGTATTACCCTTTTATTCATTAACTTTTAATCCCTGTTACAAAGCTCTTATAAGTTGCTATTTTTTTATCTTGTACTATTTCTTATAATCTATTTCAGCCCCGTGATTATGTTTATACTAAATTTAGCATTGTAAGAAATATACCTAATTGAAAAGATGATGTAGGAAAGGTATTTTAAAATTATCAAAATGTAATTCATAATTATGTAACTGATAAGTTTTGATAGGATTATTTTATGATTCTTTAATTTCTATATTACTAACTCATGTCCCAATGGATTTAAAAAAAAAAGTTCAAGGGAACTCCTCATCTAATTATTCAGCTCTCTTTCCTTATATATCTAAGAAACAGAAAATGGTTAGAAAGAGACAGCTATTTCCAGAGAACTGGCATTTGAAATTCAACAAAATGAATTCTCCCCTACCTAGAATTCCTTATATTTTTTATACATAGTTTTGGTTAACGGAGAGGGCTGGTTACAGTATCTCTCATTTATGTAAGTGAAAAATAACTATGTTTTTATTACTTAAAATATTACAAAAAGGGACAATATGCTAAAAATATGCAGTGAACAAATATCATCTGTACAGACTGGAAGAGAACCTTCATAAATTAACCTTATTAGTGCATTACTGTAAGCGAATGCCAAAAAAGCTCCTAATTTGCATTAAGATAGATTTTTCAGGTTGGCTGCATGATTTAATTAAAGAAAAGATTAAGAATCATTAAACAAGCTGCTCTACCTTGCAATAACAGAATTCATATCTGATTCAGGTTAACGAAAACACAGATGGTGATTCAGTAACTGTTGAGTTGCTGTAACAGAATGAAAATGATCCCATTAGTTCTCTGAAAATGTGAGGGAATTTGGAAATTAGTATGCAGATACATTGTATGGTGCTAGACAGCTTGGTCTGCTCGGATCATCGCTGATTATACTTTGTTTGGGTTGGCAACACTGAACTTAATAAATGAAAAAATGTTCCAGTATACCACAGTTGGAAACTGTTCAAGGTTGAAATAGGTGTGCAGGCTTTCAAAAGGAGAGAGTTAAGTAAACAAATGTCAATCAATTCAGAGCTGGCAACTTATTTTTTTCCTTTAAAGAATATGTCTGCTCTTGAGGAGCAAGTGTCATAAAAATGGAAACCGTTTACTGGATATATATGTCCTGGTGGTATTTATTATTACAAAAGTATTTTAAATGCATAGTATCAGTTTGAGGGAGATGTGCAAGCCTTTTAATAGATTTTTTTTTTTCCTGGTAGAAATAGAAAATTCAGTCACTATGAGGATGATTATATTTTTCACAAAAATAAATCAATATAATTCTGATGGAAAATGTTATGACAGGAAAAAAAAAGTGTAAGTATAATGGCTATTGGAAGTTTAAAGGTGTCAATAAGGACCACAAAGTAATCCTCAAGGAGCCTTCTGGGAAAGAACAACTTAAACAAGTAGCATAGTCAATCACGGCAGCTGACAGAAATAGCCATATTGTTCAAGAGCTCAACTACACATGCAGCCTCCTTTTTTAACACCTGGTTCATGCCATCGGTCTGAGTGCTCAGTGTCTGACCCTTTGGAGTGAATTTCAGTGAATGTGCAAAAGATCCATCTGGACAGAGGTCCTCAAAGGCAGGCAGTAAATGACCCTGTTCAGCTCACTTGTTACAATAAAGCAGATAAAACAACTGTACAGTTTAAAATTTATTTTGGTCCTGTAATTTCCTAGCAACTAACTTAAAGGGCAGAATACTGATCATGTGGAGTACTCAGGAGGGTTACTATAAAAAAGAAGGTGAGACATTCTAGATTAAAATATTCCCTGTTAATCGTGTTACAGTCTTTCTAGAATATTGTAGTGCACCAAGGCTTTTTTCCTACATATGCAAACCACCGTAAAACATTAAAACAACTGACACTGTATAGTCATGAACAACCCATACTTTCAGTATGATAATACGTATCTCATGGAAAACATAACCCCCATTTCGGAATTAGTACAATAGGTTTTACGCAGGTTGGCTTTTCTCTGGCTATTACTGTTCACTTTATTAAACTTTTAATAGACTTATATCCTTTTTTCTAAAATTTACTAAAGATGACAGTGTACAATGTATAATAGCTTCAACACCTGGCAACATTTAAAAGCACACACATTATTATAAACATGAGTGGCTTAGTTACAAATGACAGCTATAGATCTCTAAAGAAATCATACTATTGAGAAGAAATGGTGCAAAATACTTTCTACACAGTACAGGATACAAACTCCATGTCTATGATTATAATGGCCTAGGGACACCTCCATTTCTTTTAACCGCAACTTTCTGTACTATCTTCTTAAAACAGAAAAAAGTCCGTCACAATTTTCCCAAGCACTACAGCACCAAGAAAGGCACTCGGTATATGAATTGTACATGCAACATATGGTACTATTTTAAGTTGAGATGCTTAAGAAAGAAATTAGATCAAGTTGTTTTTTTGCCACTACAGTCTAGCATTGTCCCTGTCACAGCTCTAACCATAGCCTTCACACTGAGTACTCAACGATCCTTTTAGCTACATTTAAGTGTGATTAACTGAAGATCAGCAGTCTGTCCCTTTCCCCAACGTTCAATAATGATTTCAACTAGACCTTTTTGTTCTTGCATGATGCTCATTTTATCCATTATGTCCGTGTCAGAATATTCTCTGGAAAGGTCTGAAGCCAACAGAATAGAAATTTTGGAAAGAGTTATAATACATGGCATTTTCTTAAATGCTATTTAAAATTACTTAACCCGTTTCTTTTAAAATAAGAGTCTATACTGTAGCAAATTGGTTTTATATATATATATATATATATATATATATATATATTTCATATATATACTATATATGTATATATATAGTAGCAAAGCTGTTTATAATTGCTGAGGTATTAGCTCTACAATGATTTGGAGAAAAATTAATCAATAAATGTAAAAAATAAATATATGCATATATATATATGCATATATATATATATATACACACATATAAAAGGAAGAAATGAACAGTAGGCTTCTTCATTTTATACAAAGCATCACCATAGAATTCTTTATTATAAAAAGTAAAGTCCTGGTGGCTAAAATTT